>NC_140516.1:26489625-26937125 GCF_964339955.1 Pipistrellus hanaki
GCCAATCCGAAGGTGGGGCAGGCCAGGGGGCAAGGCAGGCCACCAGCCAAGGCAGGTGACTAGTTGGGGAGGATGATCAGGGGGACCCTAACCCCCTGATCATCCTCCCACACCAGTCACCCCACAGATAGCCCTGATCTCCAGCCAGGCCTAGGGACCTTACCCTTTATATTGGAAACAGTCTCTTAGATTTAAAAATTAAACCCTGGCAAGGCTACTCTAACACTGAAAAAACAGGATGATGCAGCAATGACATGCATGGGCTCCGGCTTGCGCATTTTGTGGTCAGCCCTGATTTCTGACACTTATAACTGTGTGACAAAGCCAATTACTTAACTCTCTCTGCTTCAGTTTTTCATCCATAAGATGGGAAAATGGCACTACAGCCTCAGAAGGATCTTGTTATATACTACTTTTTATAATCAGGGCAAAAAAATGTAGCTGCCCATACAACAGCAAGATGCCTTTCGCCTGCATGGAAAGTATGGTCACTGGTGCATGGAGCATCCTGGATTGTGGGAGGGATGTCCGACCGCTGGTTTAGGCCTGACGTCCCCCAAGGGGTCCCGGATGGATTGTGAAAGGATGTAGGCAGGGTTGAGGCCCCACCCCCATGCACATATACTGTGCACCAGGCCTCTACTAAGTGTGTAAAAATTACAATCTATAAAATAAGTCCTAGTTAAATTAAATATCTTGCCCAGCTAGCATATGTCAATTCTGAAAATCCGGTCTTTCTTGTACTACATAACAATGGCTCTAATATAAAACACTGTGAGTAAGTGTATGTGTATATCCATGTGAACATATGAACACAAATACATGACACATGAATATAAATGTACATGTGCATATATTCATCCTTTAACTTTTAGTTTCAACATCTAATTTTTATTATAGCATTATGCCTTAATATTTTTATATTTTCATATTTAGCAGTTGCTAAACAACAATTTAGAACTCCTTTTCCATTACTTAGTTTAATAATAGATACAACCTTAATGTGGCATATGTTAAAAGTAATAAAAATACATGTGTTTAAATATAAAGAGTTATTAGGATATGAAGAATTTGTAAATGTCATAATGAAAACAGATTACTTTGAAAAGCATTTAAATAGCAAACTGAATTAATCAAGTTATACATCCATTTTAATTTCCCAACAACCATTCCTTTAATAGCTAATAGGTCATTAAAATGTGCTTACTTTTGAGGTATAGTTATGTGCACTTGACAATTATAATATGTAGAAGCGGAATTCAAGGTTCTTTGACACAGAGAGAAGGCTATTATACAATATGATGCAGAACCTACTTAAGAAAATCCAACTATACATTGTGATTAGAATAAAATGTTAACAGGCAAACATTGGTGATATTAAGTTCTAATAAAGTTTAGAATAGGTTTTTTTTATTAATGACTATATATGGAATATAATAGACCAAAGCACATGCATAATATATCTGCTATATTTCCTCAGTAGTATAGACTAATCCTAATAGGCTAAATAATTATTCCTCAATAGAAGACTAATCCTTAAGAGTAGTGAAAAGTGGCAACTGGAGCAAAAAACTGTTTTTTTGTTTTTTTAGACTAATTTCTGTCAATTAAGAAAATAATAAGTTAAAATATGAACATTAGTAAATCACAGAATATGAAGGATAGGTGTTAAATATTGAAATTTATTTTTATAAGCATCCTATTAAAGGTATACGTTAGGGACAATGTGAAAATTAAAAATACAGCTGTAAAGTGAACCTAGTAAAGTTGCATCTTCAGGGTTCTGAAATCAGGGCAAATTCATGTATAATGAAGTGGCATCCAAATAGAACTCACATCCAAATCCAAAAGAGTTGAAAGTCTTTCATGTCTGTGCTGAGATCTTCTGAGGATACTACAGGGGATTAATTGCAACAAACTTTACACTGTAAAACTTTATGAAATGCTGTTTGACCATTAATTGCTGAATTTGCACTTTAAATTTTCTCTGATTCTTCTAAGTGCCTTGACCTTCCCTATTCTTATACCAGTTGCCCAACACAAGATTATCAGTTACTTCAACTCTTAACTCCATGATATTTCTTTTGTAAATTGAGTTTGTTCATTAATTTTGCTGCTCTATCCATAAACCCAGCTCATCACCATTGAAGGCCCTGGAATCTAAGGCCATGGATGACTTTTATTTTGTCATAGGTTGCTTTTACTTTGTTAAATAAATATGAACAATCTGGTGCTAAATCTTGAGATTATGTTAATGATTTAAAAGTATTAATTTATATAAAAGTATATAATATTATTTTATTTTTAAAACAAGATCTTTAAAAGAGAATTAAGAAATACAGTAAACTTTACTAATATTCTGTTATATTTATATTTCAAAACAATACCAAAAATTGAACAATACAGTACTATTTTATCTGTTAATTTTTTTAAAAATATATATTTTATTGATTTTTCACAGAGAGGAAGAGAGAGGGATAGAGAGTTAGAAACATCAATGAGAGAGAGTCATCGATTTGCTGCCTCCTGCACACCCCCTACTGGGGATGTGCCCGCAACCAAGGTACATGCCCTTGACCGGAATCGAACCCGGGACCCTTCAGTCCCCAAGCCAATGCTCTATCCACTGAGCCAAACCGGATTCCGCTTATCTGTTAATTTAATTTAAAAATCATACCCATGCATGGGCATGGAGTTATTCTACAAATGATATTAAAAGATTATATTTTGTAAAAATAAAATCAACTTTGTTGTTTATAACATGTATGTAAATTCTAAAGCTTTACAAATACAAATGTATAAAAAGAAATAAAAAAAATCAAACAGGAGCAACACACAAAGATATTTAATCAATTTTAAATATGGTAAGAGCTTTAAAAGCATCAATATCAAACAAAACTACCAATGATGGTATTTTATAGGATCCTATAATGGAAAAAGTGTATTATATCAGAAGTAGCTGGCTTGTCCACTTCCTCAAGGCTGCTTCAACACCTTGTCTGAAGGAGTTTTGGAAACCAGGCATAGAAACGTGTTCCAAGTTATCACTCTCCCTATCACTGTGGCAGGAGGCACTAAGCTTTTCACCTTTCTTTGGAGCAGTTTAGAGGCACACATCTGCTTTTGCTTCTGCTTTTCTAACTCTCAGCATCTGGGCCAAAGAAGGGATGGAGGATTCTTCTTCCAGACTCCCAGTGAAGAATGAAGTACTGCCCGGATGGGCAGTGGGTCACACAGGGGTCAGCAGAAAGTCTGCTTTGGGGAACCTAGACTTCTGCTGAGAGGAGAAGTGGAGAAAGCCCCATGGCCTTGAGGGCTGGTGGCACCCAAAGCAAATATAAAAACTAAAGGCAGGAAAGTACTGCAGATTCTCCAGGGGAATGTGGACGTGTTCTTTTCCATCTCAGTCCTGGGCTCTCCGCGGTGTTCCTCCTGAGCCTTCTTATGGTGCTGATGCTTCCTCTTTCCATGTCATCTGAGAATATCTCCTGGGTTTGGAGACCAGAGGAGGCTGCAGAGCCAGTTCACACATGCTGAACTTGCGGTGAGCGGCAGTGAGAGAGACATCTGTGTCGCTGTGGGACATCCTCAGACGCGGAATACCAGCGATCTCCACCACCATCGCTGAGAACTTCTCAAGGCTCCGCTCCAGGTGTGATACTCCCTCAGGAGGCTGCATGCCTTCACAGGGTGCAGGTACCTCTGCCGCCCACCCTCCACTTGGTGGAATAGTAACTAGGAGAGCTGATTGGATGTGTGAAGCCTGAATTGGTGATGGGTTCCTGCAGGCTGAACTTGGTGTAAACAGTCCCCTCTCCATGACCATCATCTGCTAACTTGGAGTCATCACAGACCATTGACAACCCCTCAGGCTTCGGGTCAGACACTGCTTCCTCTCCCTCTACCAGGCCAACTTGATTTTTAAGGTAATATCTTAATATTGGTTCTCATAATAACACTTTGTATTAGGAAATGTTGAATAACAATTAAAAAATTCAATGTTACCCCATATAAAGTGATGGTTTATACTATATTTGATTATCACTATAAATCCTTTCACCCTGCTGTGTTTAATGTTAGATTCATCGGGCTATTAAAATTGTCCCTTAGTAAATTAATTTCTTCCTCACCTTATTACATATCTAATTAGAATTTAACTAGGCTAGCAACTCTCTTCCTTCTTATATATCTCCCTTTACCCCCCCCCCAACCCCACCCCTGTCTTGCTATTCTCCCACATGGCTTGAACTTAAAATCTCCACAATGTGTCCATCTAAACAATAGTAACAAATCAAGATCCACTGATTCTCTTTCCTGAAATGTCAAACCAACTTTCCATTCAAAAGGAAAGTAAACTGAAATTTGGTGAAATTAAAAAGGAAAGTCTCAAAATCACTTATAGAGCTTTATTTTCTGCAACATTTATTAAAGTTACTTACATGGGAATGAAGCTCAGCTAGTCACTTTCTTTTCTATATAAACCTCTCCTTGGGGGGCCATATAACCATTATTGGGATTCAGAACTAACACCAAGTTAAAGAATAATTGCACCGAAATTATGTAATGAGCCTAAAACAGGCTAATGAGAATATCAGGAATATCAAAGAGAACTTAGAAAGCAGCAGCAAAGAAAGTAGAACATGCATAGTTGGAACCTTGCAACGTTATAGGAGAGATGAGAGGACCATGTCTACAGTGAAGACAAACACACTCAGTCACGATGGAACTAGGCAGAATATTTTTCAAATTACACACAATATTTCCCTATGCTGCACATTAAACATCATAAGTTTTCTGCATAACTTGAGATACCGATATTAATTAAAAAAAATAGGAAGATGATGGCAAGATTAGTTTAGGGCATTCTGAAATGTAGAGAGTAGAGACCATGTCTTTACAGCTGTATTTTAGGCCATTCAAACAGAGAAACTCCTTCCTTTTCCAGAAGACCATAGGACACTGTTTTTTTGTGTTTTTTTATTTTTATTTTAACTTTAGATCAACTGCTTTATAGTAAAGGTGAAGCAATGGTGGGTAACATGTGCTACACCTATTCAGAGAAGAAGCATTAGCTTGAAAAAAACAAACAAACTACTACACAGAGTCAAATTGAACTTTAAAAGTGTTTATACCTAAAATTATTCTTAGGTAAACATTGAAAATTTGTATTTTCAAACAAACAAACAAACAAACAAACAAAAAAAACTATGAGGTTATTTCTCATCATTCCAAATTGGAAGAACTCATGTTTTGATATTGTCATTTGGGGGTCATAATAGTATTTGTATAGTATTAAATACAACTGGAAGATATATGGATTATATCAGACATTTACTAGAGAAAAAAACACTCCTAATCTTTTTGTCATAAAATATACCCTGTAAGGATTGTCTGTGATGAAAATCTTTTTCATATCTGTGCTTTTCATTCTTCAGAACATGGCGGATATATATAAAAAAATGTGTTTAAAGTTTATTGTTATAGTTGACAGACACATTTACAATGCATTTTGAATTGATATCTATTTCTGTTGCATGAAGCTCTGTCCTTTAGATATCTAACTTTCGGAGGTCAAGCTTTCTAGAGAAACTGGGATTTAGCCAGAAATGACATTTTAAACATAGTGCCTTCCAATTCAAATTGGTGGAATATATCCAGAATTGTTCTTGTCAAAACTGCTTTTGCAAGCATCACCTTCCAATCTTATGTAAGTGTATTTTTTTTGCCATCAATTTATAAAATTGATAGCTAGAGATTTAAGAAAGTAGGAGACATCTCTTTTCAATCCCATAATTACGTCTAACCAAGCACCTTTTCTTTTAAAGATTCCTATGCTAGCAATGAGTAAATTGATACAGATTCAATGATTCCATTATCCCTGAAGAGAAAAACAAAAGCCAGAAGCCCTAAAACACAGAATTCTTAGATGTCAAGTTCAACGTTTTGAAACATAATATTACTAGAGGCCCCGTGCACGAAATTTGTGCATGGGGTGCAGGGGGGTATCCCTCAGCCCAGCCTGCACCCTCTCCAATCTGGGACCCCTCGAGGGATGTTAAACTGCCTTATGACATTGAGTCTAAATGGGCAGTCGGGCATCCCTCTCACAATCCAGGACTCCTGGCTCCCAATTGCTTGCCTGCCTGCCTTCTGATTGCCCCTAACCACCTCTGCCTGCCAGCCTGATCACTCCCTAACTACTCCCATGCCAGCCTGATTGATGTCTAACTGCTCCTCTGCCAGCCTGTTTGCCCCCAACTTCCCTCCTTTGCCTGTCTGGCCACCCCTAACTGCCCTCCCCTACATGGTTGATCGCCTCCAACTGCCCTCCCTTTCAGACTTGGTCCCTCTTAAACTGCCCTCCCTTGCAGGTGTGGGGCCTTCCCAACTGCCCTCCCCTTCTGGCCATCTTGTGGTGGCCATCTTGTGTCCACATGGGGGCAGGATCTTTGACCACATGGGGGCAGCCAGCTTGTGTGTTGGAGTGATGGTCAATCTGCATATTACTCTTTTATTAGATAGGATAGAGGCCTGGAGCATGGGTGGGGGCCAGCTGGTTTGCCATGAAGGGTGTCCCAGATCAGGGTGGGGGTTCGCTTGGGGCATGGGGCAGCCTGAGCAAGGGGCCTGTGGTGGTTTGCAGGACAACCACGCCTCCTGGCAACCTGAGCAGAGGCCCTGGTATCTGGAATTAATTTACATTCTACAATTTTAAACTTTCTAGCCTGGAGTGGAGCCAAGCCTCCTGCTCACTCTGAAGCTGGCAGCCATTTCTGTTTGGATTTGTTTTTCTTCTATAATTGAAACTTTGTAACCTTGAGCGGAGGCCTAGGCCAGCCAGGGCAGGTGGAAAGCTTTGCTTCCTCTGTTGCTTGGGGAAACCCTAGCCTATTCTCTCCAGCTCCGTGTCTGCCACCATTTTTCTTGGGATTTATCTTCTATAATTGAAACTTTGTATCCTTGAATGGAGGCCTAGGCTGGCTAGAGCAGGAGGAAAGCTTGGCTTCCATTGCCAGGGAAACCCAAGCCTCTCAACTGCTCTCTGTGGCTGCAGCCACCTTGGTTGGGGTTAATTTGCATATTCACTCTTAGTGGCTGGTGGGCATAGCTTGAGTGGAGTGATGGTTAATTTGCATATTACTTTTCTTATGTAGGATTAGCTGCTTCCAGGGGGTTACTTAATAGCTTGCTTGTCAAAGAATCCAATTAGCTCATTTAATCTAAGGATCAATACAACTGTAATACATCTTTTTTTCCCCAAAATTCTATAGATTTATGGTAGTCCAAGTAAGGAAATGGAATATACTGTCTACATTGTCAGGTTCTCTTTAAGCTTTTAAGATGCATTGATTTCTTGTGATTTCCCAAAAGATTCTTCCAAAAGGAACACAATTGCTCCCATTGTGAGTGTTTCAGGTGGACCGTTTTATTTCAGTTAAGAAATATTTAATTCAAAAGATAACACTTCATGGTTTCCTGGCAGTGTATTCTGCATCACTCCCCCTCATTCTTATGAGCAGCAGCTATGAGAACTTATTACCGCTATAGAATTTCCATGGTTATAGTAATTTTTATTTGAGGGTATCTCAAAATTTGCAGTGATAAAGAATAATTCTTTATCACAAAGTTATGGTAAATTTTATAAACTTAAAGTATGAAAGTAAGGCTATTAGTATATTTGAATTCTTGGACCTCCTATTTTATAGGGAAAAAATATTTGCAGTAGGCAGAGAACCTATTATGTGTTTCTTTCATAATGAAAGCAAATGTTCTTAAAGCTGTTAACTTGTAGCCTGAGAAGAAAGTGCATTACAGAAGTGTTAATGATCTTTTAAAAAATAGTTGAGTAAACAACATATATAATTATTCTTTAGGGAAATGTGGCTTAATTAAAACATAGTCATTCCATTAGCATAGACACCTGCTATTCATATGGTTCATTTCTTCCTAAAATAACTTAATTTCTGAACAAGGTTTTCTTCTCACTCCATTTCCTTGAGAAATGTCCACATTGAATTTCTGACACAGATTTTTCTGTGTTGGCTCTAAATATATATCACAAGGAGGACATAGATTTATATTGACTGCTGACCCTATGGGCTCAATTCTCCTGTATTTACTCAAATTTTCAGCTTCTAGTCATGTTAAAATTCCAGATCACAGGATTATTTTCTGAATAACACACAAGCAATCTCACCATCTCTACCCAAACTCGAGAATTGTTATTCACAGTCTTCTATGTGGCATGATCTTATTTCAGACTTTTATTCAAAAATATTTTATAGGCCACCTTATTTTTGAAAATTCCTTTGTGTTGAAATGAGGGCTGTTTCTACACACATATCCAGTTCTCTGCCCTATCCATCTCTTACTCCAAACACAGTACAAACATTTAACTGTGTTTAGATAGCAACAACAACCTAAAGAGCTAATAAAATAGACAGGACTATGTGCCGTGATTTACCATATACCCATCATCCATCCCAGCTTCATTTTCGATTAGATTGTGTGCACAGCTCTATGTGTGCACTTTCTAGCAACCTGAGCACATCTTTTATCATTATTTTACAAAGGGTCAACATTACTTTCCTACTTTTTTATGAGTTTATTTGAGCCAAACTGACAACAATTGTTGAGAAGCAAAATCTCAAGGGGTTGAAAAAGCACACCAGAGAAGGAGAAAAGCACCTTTTTTATAGGTTACAATGGAGGAGGAGTGGTAAGGATGTTACATGAAACCCATTGGTGATAGATTAGGGAGGTGGGAGAAAGCAAAACCAAGAAACCTCTGGGATTGGATTAAAGGTAAAATGAATAGACACAAGCTTCTTTTACATGGGTGCATGTGGACTGGTTAACAGTCAACAATAAACACAATAACAAGACCAATGAGGGGATTTGTGGTCTCAGCTCTGACATGGTCATGGTGATTTGAGGAGTCCTGTAAAAAAGGAAATGACTTCATTATTCCAAAGGCCTGTCATCAGTATGTTTCCTAGATGCAAGAAAGACAACAGACAGTCTCAGTTAAGGTGAAGATTGACCTTGAGATTTTAGGGAAAACTCCTGCCCTAAAACAGGACTACCTGCCATGAACTGCTTTTAGTTAAGAAGTTTTTAGTTCCCACCATCCTATGTGGTTACTTTCTCTCTCTGAGTTTGTCAGGCCATCATGCAGGCCTCCCCTGAGCTTGTCAGGTTTCATATGTGGTAGATTTTTAGTCCACAAGGTTTGTTTTTAACACTCATGATACCTCACAATCAAATAGAACTCTTGTGGGGGTCTACCTGATGTTTTATATTCACTTACTTTTCCTTCTCTTCCAACCAGCACACTTTTCAGAGCCCTTCAGTGACTTTCCTCATGCCAATATATCTTCAATACTTGTGTTGCTAAAATCTCTAGCAGTTTTTTCCAGTTTTTTTTTTAATTTTCCTTTTCTCTTTCTAACAAGAAACCTTTAATTGTTTTTTCTTCAATAAGAGTGTTAAAAAAAGTCCTCATTTAATTTATCTGCACATTGGGGGTAAAGTAGTAGCTCAAAAAGTAGCTGTTGAATGAATACCTTTCAACTTTATATAAAATACTTGTTTAGAGTACATGAACCAAATCTGAAATTTTAGAAAGGAGAATTGGTGATTTGAAAATAACTACCAAGATAATCTGCCACTTGGTAGCATTACTCAGTGGGAAGAGCTCCTAATCCCCACTGGTTGCTAGGGCGAGTGGGGTTCTTGTGATGTCCTGAGCAAAATGATTTTCTGAGTCTTGCACAGGATGATGAAATATTATTGAAAGCTTTATTTCTGTGAAATTATACATCTGAGTTTCCAAGGTCCCCTCTTCCTTTGTCCTGCCAAGGGAAAAGTCCAGTTGTGACTTCAGTAGGACTAGAATTAATGCTGTTGGCCAGAGTTTCCTTTCCATACTTGCATACTCCAGTCCAGCATCAGGCTGGCTAGTTTGTATTCCCCACTCCAGTCCATCAGTCCACTGTGTGCGGTGTCCAGATGGCTATGGAGGGAACACAGGCAGGAACAAAACAAGAAAGCCAAGAATATCAAGAGTGAGTCAAGAGCCAAGAGAAAGAATTCCTTTGTCTAGGCCAGTGGTCCGCAAACTCAATAGTCAACAGAGCCAAATATCCACAGTACAATGATTGAAATTTCTTTTGAGAGCCAAATTTTTTAAACTTAAACTTCTTCTAACGCCACTTCTTCAAAATAGACTTGCCCAGGCCGTGGTATTTTGTGGAAGAGCCACACTCAAGGGGCCAAAGAGCCGTATGTGGCTCGGGAGCTGCAGTTTGCTGACCATGGGTCCAGGGGCTTATGTATTCCCAAATTTTTATGGGCTTGTGATGGCCCTGCCCTCTGTGGCCAGTGATCTCTGTTCCCAGATTTGATGTTCAGGCACTTTCCCTTCATCACCCCAAGTTCACTGTGCATCGGCCCATCTTGCCCTTTGTCCAATCCCTTCCCTCAGTAATCTGCAGGGATTGGGCAGGCAGTTGCCTGGGAAGTGTTGAATTGCAGTTTCCTGGTAAAACTGTGCAAATGACATGCTTATAATGTCTGGCCTTCCCTTTGCTCCTTTCCTGTTATTCATAACTAGCTAATCACAGTGGTATCAGTTGCAAACAAGGCTCCAGTGGAATGCCCTTCAGGTGCTTCAGTGCAGACAACTTCAAACACCAAACTTTCCTTGAGAAGAAGGAAGAAATTAGGGACAGAAAAGTTCTTTTTTCAGCCCTGCTGAGAGTCAATGGCTCAATCTCAGAAAACTAAGCAAAAAAATAAATAAATAAAAAGCAACCAAAAAATCCAAAAATCATTAGCTATAAAGTGCCTCCCACAAAATTATCTATTGAACCTGGATACCTGCCAAAAACAGACCCCCAGGCACCACAGAACAATTATTAGCTTATGTAAATTTATGTTTATTAAACTGTTGAAAAATTTGAAAAATTGTGCAAGTCTATTTGTATAGATTTTGAGCTCCCCCCTCCCCATCTGATGCTAATAGAATCAGTGTGAAAATCCATCTTCAAAATTAGGGAATTGTATTATTTCTCTAGGAGAAATCAAGGCAATTATAATGATTAACCAGGACTCAGTACAAACAGTACAGTGCATATTTATCCCAGCTGCCCCTAGCTTAAATACAAGAGAAGTAAAAAAAAAAAAAGCATTTATAAAAACTTATTCACTCTCTTAACACACTTTTCAGTTAGATTCAGGAAAATTTGAATAATTCATAAGCTCAACTATGCTACCCATTTCAGTTAATAACTCCCCATTAAGGATTCTGCTCTTTTGGAAACTAAAAATTAGTAATGATTACCTTCTAGACCCTCTCTGTCCTTTCACTTTCCAGAAATATTCACATTGACACCTTTTTAAAGGCCCAGATCTGAAGATCTATGTCATATTTATTTTAATACACTAAGTTATGAAAATATTCTAAAAATTTTAGTATTTCTCACAGCAGCATTTCTCAAATTGATATATCATGAGTATGAATGCTATTTCCTGCTCCTTACTTTTACCTTTGCAAATATTTATTATGAGTTCTCCTGTGCTTAATACTGCTAGCAGCATAACAATCAGTATTTCTTTAATCCTCAAAATGTTGTGTGAGGGGTTTCTGCTATTAACTTACAAATGAGGAGACAGTTTTACTAATTATTCCAAGTTTACAGAGCAGAAAAGGTGACAGAAATGAGAATTAGGCCAATCCAGATGATCTGGCATCAGGGCTCATACTTAAACTCCACACTGCTTTGTCTCTTGCTCTCTTGTCAGGTGATAAAGATGTTAAACACATAAACACATGATTATTTTTGGTTCACTGTGCCGAACAACAATACCTTACTATTAGATAACAATAACCTGACCTGGTCCCTTGTAAAAAAAAAATCAATAAAAATTACATTAATGATTAAGAGGAACAATTTTCACATCTGTTGTCCAATAGTTCTCAAAATGCTGTTTCCATGTTAACATTATCAGAGTCATAGGAAAACTTGTTAGAAATGAAAATCCCTGAGTCCCACCCTGGAACTAATAGTGAATCACAATGCAAGAGAAACTCTTGTAATATAACATCTTCCTTAAATGACAGTTCCAATGGGTAAATAACATTCTCTAAATTCCATGAAGTTTCCTAACTGTTGCAAGCCTACATTGTCACCACCCATTTACTTGTCTGAATTCCCTTGTTAGAAACTACTTCTTGAAGGCCATGATAGTTTTTGAATACTATTTTTTATCAATTGCCTTGCTTAATATCTGGGATATTAAATACATGTTCAGGGAAAAAATATAATTGCTCTTACTCATTTTATTTTAAAATACACATAGATAGATGATGATGATGATGAAGATAGATAGATAGATAGATAGATAGATAGATAGATAGATAGATAGATAGAAAGAAGTTAAAGGTAGCTGAAACCGGTTTGGCTCAATGGATAGAGCATCGGCTTGGGGACTGAAGGGTCCTGGGTTCGATTCTAGTCAAGGTCATGTACCTTGGTTGCGGGCATATCCCCAGTAGGGGGTGTGCAAGAGGCAGCCGATCTATGACTCTCTCTCATTGATGTTTCTAACTCTCTATCTCTCTCCCTTCCTCTCTGTACAAAATCAATAAAATATATATTTTTTAAAAAGTTAAAGGTAAATAGCTACAAGTTTTATAACAGAGTCAAATTGTTTTTGTTATTAATTTTTTTAAAAATGTACTGGCAATCTTGATCTGATTGACACTGGTGTCTGTGTGTCTGATATCAGTATCTGTTACCTATGTTATCTAGTTATTTGTATATTTGCTTCCCATCACCACTTCCCACCTTAGTGAACTTTAGTAATCTATTTTCTCATCAAAATCAAAAGCAATTTCCCCAAAGCAATTCTGTTATGAATTTGTGTAAGATCATTTTTCCCAAAAGATAACTTCAAATGTCATTGAGCTTATTTAAAGATAGCTTTTTATCACAAACCTTATGTTCAAATCTTAGTGTACAAGCAAATGGACCAAATGAGGCAAAGAGAATCAGGCTTTCAAATATAATCATAATCCTGTATTATCTCCTAAAAGAAGGTTTCAGTTCAGATATTTTAGACAGGTAAGTTTTATCTGTCTAGATGTAGTGCACTGTCAGTCATTTTTCTGGTTTACACTTGTTTTGGTTTTCACCTTTGTTCAGGTAGATGGCTCTGGATGGGACAGAGCAGATGTGTGCCTGGCTAGATGTCCTTCCCTGGATGGGATGTATCACATCTTTACTGCAGCATCTGCCCTACACTCAGATTGTGCAAATACTCCTGTTTATATTTGAATGCGTCATGATCATTTTCTCTCTTCCCTCTAGCGCTAAGTCTTGGTGCTTGCTCAACCTAATTTCATACATTTTGGACATGACAAAGTTTTTCTGCCAAATGGGAGAGGACAGAAAAGGGTCATAAAGACCCCCTCTTTTTTTTTTTTTTTTTTTTTTTTTTTTTAACCATGAACTACTGGTATTTATTTTCTTCTAAATCACAAGGCATGAGTGCTATAGAAGTTCTTCTAAGGACTAGTTTCTTCTTTAAAAAATAACATTAAACTGAAGTATACAGGCAGTTTCAAGCAAATAACAATAAAAACATGATATATTGGCCTTGATATCTGTGGGTTGGGTGGTCTAGTCTCTAAATTCTCTAGCTTGTGATGTTTTGTGAGGTAGTGACTGTAAAGAGTTCACACCTAATGTATACCAGTTCCATCGTATATCTTAGCAGGGCCCTTGGACAGCAGTAAGAGTGCATTGTCTGTATGTAAATACAGACACAGATAGATTGATAGCTGCAATGCTACTCTTCTATCACAGTATGCTCCTTAGCTGTCCAACTCCTTCAGGAAGAGGTATAGTCGTCTTAACTGCTATTTTCTACAGTTGCATGTCAAGGATGGATGCCAGAGAACTGCTGTCTTTCCTCAGAAATGGTAGTTCTACACAATTATTTTAATTGGTGAGCATAGATACCAGCTCCTTCGGTCAGTGAATCTTTTAGAAGAGTATTAATATAAAAAATATTATAGTTTTATTAGTTTAAAGCCTAGTTCCTACAAAAAAAATCAATGCTCAAATACTGACATTCTAAGGAAAACTTAGTACCAAATGCATATTCTTCCATTTGCACAAGACATCTGGTTAGTAGAAAAATACAATGTGAAATTTCATTAATCAAATGTATTTCATAATCATTGCTATAAGAGAAAGGTCCTCTTTTGACTTCCAGAAATAAATATCACAAATCTAAAATAACTAAATAACTGCAGGCCCAGATAAATTTGCATTGTCTTTTTCACAGTAGGGGATAAAATAAGAAGACCTAGAGTAATTGATTAGCAACATTTTCACTGAAATAATGTTTTATAAAATGAAATGTTGATTACAAATAAAATAAATAGGTGTGTTTTTAGATGTGTATGCATAAAAGGTGGATACAGTGGATACCTGATGGCTTCATTTATTAAGCCACAGCTGGTGGGCTTGACAATTATAGTATATGTAATTCTAAAACGTGAGTGGTTGGGACTCATTTCTGAGCTCATATTATTGATGGGCTTCATTTCACATGTGGAGGCATCTTGTTTGAGAAACTGGAGCACAGATGTAAGTGTGAAGAGTCTCTTGTTTATGTCACATTGTGTGAACTGCCACATGTAAATCATGTAGACAGTCCGCAGATGGCATTCTATCTACTGCTGACTGGCGGTAATGTCCAGGAGATAGTCAGAGTGATGTGTGCACACCTGCTAAGTAGCCTGGTTCTCCAGTAGTCAAGCAAGTATTGCTGAATTTATTTCACTTCTAAGATTCCAAGTGTCATTTTAATTACCTAATTCAATGACAATCTATTCTGTTCTTTGAGTACTTGAAAAATTTTACATAAATTTGGTCCTCTATTATTCTACTTTATAAATGAGAAAATTAAAGCTTGGTTATTTAAGTAACCAGATTCAAAGTCAGTCAGCTAAGAAGTCCAAGAATAAAAATTGTGTCTAGCCCCAAGAACTGTGCTTTTCAGATATGTGATGATATTTTTGCAACATTTTAATCTGAGTATATCGAGCTTAAGTAAATTCTTTGCTGACCTGTAGAGGTTCCATGCAAACATTTTTTCTATCAGTCTACATTAATACAAATAAAACCAACTAGGCAATATCATAAGAACAAAACAACAACAAAAATTTAAAAATAATGAGCCCTGGATGGTGTTTCTCAGTGGTTGGAGCGATGGGTTCAATTCAGGATCAAGGGCATGTACCTGGGTTGTAGGCTTGATCCTACCCCTGATTGGAACTTGTTCAGGAGGCAACCAATCAATGTTTCTCTCTCCCTTCCTCCATCCCTCCCTCTCTTTTACTCTCTCTAAAAATCAATGGCAAAAATATCCCTAGGAGTATTAACAACAACAACAACAACAAAGAATGGGTAGATGAATAGATGGAAGGATAGCTAGATAAATACACAGATGCAAAGACAAAAACAAAATCAATCCAATTAACAAAAGTATAATTTGGCTTATAAAAGAAGCCTTTTATCTATTTCTTAAGATAGATTTCTACTTCAGGCAGCTCACATATCTCAAATGGATATACATCTGGGGAAAAAAATGAGATATATTATTAAAGGTGGCATTTTAAACCAGCAATGGGTCCAGTATGGAAGCTTGACTGTCTTTGTATTGTTGAACTTAAACAAAAAGATATTTCTTTAGAAAAAAAATGGAATTATTTGGGAACAACAAAAGAATTGCAATCTGGAGCATTCAATCATGAAGGGCCAGGTGGAAGTTTGCTAAAACAATGGAGAGGAAACTCTTATAAAGGGTAGAGGAAGTTGGGAATATTGCAAACACTTCTCCCTTTTACTGCATGCGGGGCATGAGAGCTCCCCCTTCTGGTCTCCTTCTTTAATTTTAAATGAGGTTTCTGTCTAATGTTTTGCAGTATAAAAAGTGAATACATTCTGATGCACAAGATAGCAGTGTTCAAGGGTATATTCTGTTAATAGAGCAATATCCAACTCAAACATAGTGGTGACACTTTAAATCTTTTTAAGCTCCAAAATAATTTCTTTTATTTATTTATCTAGGAATCTATGTTACTTGGGCATTTTCATTCTAAATAGAATTCTGTGCATTTATTTTCAACATTTCCATGAGGTTATTCAAATCCTAATATAGATGATGACACTATTTTATTTTATATTTGTAAGATCGGAATATCAGTTACTAATACATAGGCAAACATGACATACACACATAAAAACATGAACTGTCCTATTAATTTGGTTTGTTCATTTGTTCACTCAAATTGACACACAACTGTACAGACACACACACACACACACACACACAAACATACACACACACGCATACAGAGATGAGTGGGTTTTGTAATACATTTATTATTTGAATTTTCTTTATCTTTGCTTGATTTTATGGCTTATTTTCCTACCTTTAATCCTTATATTTTAAAAGAAAAAGAAAGTAGGTAATTAGGACCAAATTTATAAGGTTTGTGTTATTTTGGATAATTTTTCTCATTCAAAATATGAACATGTTTCAGTTTTTATTTTATGGGTAAATTTGTCTAATTATCCTGTTAATCTCTAGGGAAAAGTACACACTAAATACTCTATTTCTCAGATATATTTATAAACATCATTAGAAAATGTAGAAATGTTTCTGAGTGAGATTATATAAATGATTAGAGGCCCAGTGCACCAAATTTGTGCATGGGGGAGAGGAGGGGAGTCAGGAAGAGTCCCCTCAGCCCAGCCTGCACCCTCTCCAATCCATGACCCTTTGGGGGATGTTCCACTGCCAGCAGTCAGACATCCTGCTCACAATCCTGGACTGCTGGCTCCTAACCACTTACCTGCCTGCCTGCGTGCCTGGTCGACCCTAACCGCCTTTACCTCCCAGCCTGAACACCCTTGGCTGCCCCCTCTGCTGGCCTGGTCACCCCTCCTCTCCCACCCCCCCTGGCCTGGTTGCCCCATGCAGCCTGCTGCTTGGTTGTTTGGTCATCCCTCACTAACCCCCCTGCCATCCTGGTCGCCCCACACAGCCTGTTCGGTTGTCCATAGTTGTTTAGGCTTTTATATAGATAGATAGCTCTTATATGAGTTCACTTTTAACCTCAAATTATCACATGAACATTATAATCACCAAGTAAGACTCACACTGAAATATCCATTGTTAGAGTTGGTGAATAACGAGCTCCTCTTGTTACAGGATATGAGAGTGGCTCATCTTCCCTGGTTGCTTGTGGAAGAGGGGTTCTTGCAGTGCCATTGGAATAAACATTTCCGGAGGCCCCCATGGGAGAATGAAGTATAGTAGAAAGCTTTCTTTCCATGGAATTACAACCATTTAAAAGGTGGGAGGGAAAAATGTTTTACAACTCCCAAAGTCATCTGTCAAAATCCAACTTTCCACTTGATACTTGAATTTTACCAGTATTTCTAACACCACAAAAAAAGTGATTGCTTACGTTTGAAAAATGTGTTGATGGAATTATTATTAATTCCTTTGGCAAACACTTACATGTTTGTAAAATTTCCATCTTAAAATTTTATCTTATGTATTTTATAGAACTGTTATCCCTTCCATTATTAGGTATCTGTTTTAATTCCTCCTTTGAAGTAACATTGAATAAAATGAATAATTTTCTTGCTATGATGTATTGAAGTATTACATTTCTGCCCCCAAATACCCAAGAATTTTATTTATTCGTTTCATATATATTGTTGGATTTTCTTCACCATATTGATAGATCTCTGATATGGTAGAATCTTTTTATGCTCTTAGAATTAGAGAGCCAGAGCATAGCGCAGAAGGGCTATTAATTTACCACAATGGGTATTAGTTTACATTTTTGGAGGCATGATCCCTTTCTCTCCTTACTGTTTGATAAACACATTCTGAGCCACAGTTCCACTCTTCTCTCCTGAATAGAATGTACTTTTTAAAATGATGGTAATTATTTCTTAGGTCTATAACTCCACCTGTTGGCACTGAAAATGGCACCAGAATATTACCTACCATTGGACTTCAGTTCGGCAACCTTGGTACTTGAGTTCTGGCTAAGAAAGGATTCAGAGCCCAAACAAAATTATAAGAGAAAATTTATTCAGAAATCACAGAGGTAGAAGAAGTGAGTAGTAAAGGGCTCAGGAAATAAGTGACAGAGGCAAAAGCAGGGCCCTGGAAGCTTAGGAACAAGAAAGGTAGAGGTAATGTGACTGTGCGGAAGAGGTGAGGAAGGCATGGGTGTGTTTTTGAAAGGTGCTCCATCCAAAGGGCTTTAAGGGGGATCCCAGCGGAGGAGAGAATATTTATTAGCTATTCAGGTGTGTTCTTTCAGGCTCATCATCTTCACTGATTGTTCGGCACCAAGGCAGGAGATCATTGGTCCATGCAGCTGGTCCTGTCGTCAGTCACAGTGTCACTTGTCTGGTTTTGTTGCTTTTCTAGGCTTGGAGCTGAAACACAACTGCAGCATAGATGTTGTCACTAAGGGTTACTGCTTAAGGGAGTGGTCCTGCAAGGGCCAGCAAGGAAGTCACATGAGGTCACTCTTCAGCCCCATGTTCCTCCTCTAAGGGGGTTTACCACATGACTAGCGGCATGCCAGAAGAGAGTCCAAATTGCACGACCAGCCACCAGCGGTATGCTAGGGGAGAGTAGATGGTTACCCTGGGAGTGAGGTCCTTGTTTGCCCAGTTTTGCCTGTTATTAGGTAACCAGGGCTTTCCACCCTGGTGGCCTTCTATGCCTGGCCCATTTCTCTTGCTCTGCTCATACCTAACTGTGTACCACACATCCACAATAAGCAGTCTGTTCCTAATTATCTGAATTAACTGCATGTCCTTTATATCAGCTCACTACACTCCTGCAAAGCCACTGATGCTTCAAATCATTTTTCTGAGGTTACATTCTAGTTGCCTTTTCTATTGTTCATTCTAAATATGCTTGCCAAAACCTGTAATCTCAGATTTGACCCTGTTGCCTATTATTTGACTTCCATTTCTATACCCAGACTATTGGGATACATATTTTCTATTAGACTGTCTGCTTTAGCATCTAACAGATGGATGATGTAAATTGCTGAGGTTGTGAGATGAAATTTTGTGTGATAGATACCATTTTCTCACAGAAATTCCATTCTAATGACGGTCAAGCATGGTATAGTTCAAGGCAATGCTAACAGCTTCTGTTCTAGAGACATAGCTAATTGGCTCATAGTCCATATTAGTTAAACAAGTTATTTAACATTCTTTAGTTAGCTTTTTTTTAAAAAAAATAAAGTTGTGATAATAATACCATATGTATTCAAAATTGCTCTGAAGATTTTTTAAAATATATATTTCATTGATTTTTTTACAGAGAGGAAGGGAGAGGGATAGAGAGCTAGAAACATCAATGAGAGAGAAACATTGACCAGCTGCCTCTTGCACACCCCCAACTGGGGATGTGCCCGCAACCAATGTACATGCCCTTGACTGGAATCAAACCTGGGACCTTTCAGTCCACGGACCAATGCTCTATCCACTGAGCCAAACCGGTTTCAGCTGCTCTGAAGATTTTTAAGAAATAATGTTCCTAGAATACTCAATATAGTGTTTGCTATATAATAAAAAATTACTATATTTTGGTCATTGCTGTCATTAACATTTTCATTATCAGCTTTCTAACTAATCCTTGGAAACTGGCTCAGCCCCTGTGGAAATTAGTATACCACCTCTGTCTCCAAACTAGCACCCAGTATATTCACTCTCTCATGGTTTCCATACCCTAAATCCCACAAATATAGGAGAAGAAAATTTTGCAGTAATGTTCAAATGACCTGGAATCAAATTGTTATTTGTATAGGGCTTGAAAGAGTCTGACATTTTATTGCCTTAAAATATTAAATCTGTATATTCTCAAAAGTGTATTATAAAATGTTTATTCAGGTAAAGTCAAAATTTATCCCATGTTCCTATTAAGCTACAACCTATTAACAGAAATTATATCTTATTAAATGTTACTTCTCCAAAAAAAATAATAAATCCTAGGAAATGGTTTACAAATGAACCAAAACTAGAAATGTCAAGCAATACCAATTTATGGCTGAGGCCTTATGCTAAATGATTGGAATGGAGAGAACAAAACCTTACTTTTCCAGTGATTCTTCTTACCCATTGCAGTTCGCTGCCTCCTGATTCCCCTTGATTGTGTTGTTCAATAATATAGGTATGAAACCACAAGATCTGTGGTCTTCCCTCCCACTTTTAGAGATAAATGAAAATCATCAGTAAAAGCCTGCTGAAAACCATCTTTTCCTTCATCCTTTACATCAGGGCAGCTGTCAGCCACAACTGAGTGCTCCACTGGGCACCGTTTGGGCCTTCTGATGCACTGCATTCCTGCCTTATTTTCACTTTAACAGCTGCTGTTACCGTGTTCCACACAGCAAGTGTTGAATCTCGAGGCAGGCCGACAGTGGCCTCCTCAGTCACACTCTGTGCTTGACAGTCTTTAGACAGAAATTTCCAAAGAGAAAGCGGGTATCTGTCATGCAGTATTTTATTCCGCACCCTCCCCAACTTTCTCCTTTCACGGTTGGTAATATGAGACACGCTGAGCTCAAGCGAATGGATTCTTTCTCTCTCTCTCTCTCTCTCTCTCTCTCTCTCTCTCTCTCTCTCTCTCTCTCTCTCTCTCTCTCTCTCTCTCTCTTTTTTCCCAAATGATTCGCCTGTGTTTTCCCTCTGTATTAGGTACTGAGCAGTTCAGTTTTTCTTCCATTATGAGGGAGAGAGTTCAGAGATGCGCACAGTGACATTTGTAGTTAAATGACGATGAATAAAAGATGGTTGCTTATGCTTTGATTAGAAAAGCATTTTATTTGGGACCATGGCAACAGAAGTATATGAGGCAAGCTGAGCTCTGCATTCAATAAATCAAGTTGGTGAACATTCTAGTAGTGCTTTTTCTTGGTTCTTGTTGCTAGTTTCCCATTCCTGGTAGAAGAAAAAAATTACTCGGTTTTCGAATAAATTCCTTATCAAACAGCCTTCAGGAATGAATTAAAATTGAGAACTGAAGATCCACAATATGAAAATATATGCATTCTTATGGTTATACATATATAACTATACTGATATATTTTATATATCAAAATATGCAAAGATGAACATTTTACAAATTAGATAAAATGGGAGATACAGAAGGTACAACCCCCCATGATTGATCATCTTGCAGGAAATAGGGAGCTACAAATTTCTTATTGGATGCCATAGGAAATAAGATTCCCCACAGGAATCTTCTTCCTCTTTGTTCAATGATTTTAGTTGTACATTATGTACTCAGGGGACAGTAGAAGGTGATATAATTATAGAAAAATTCATTGGCATTATGGGAAAGAATTTATGAATAAAATTATTAAAATGATTGGTTTCATTAACACATTAACACAATGTCTCACACTTACCTCTAAATAGTCAGTGTCACATCAAAAGTATTGAGATAAAGAGACTACACTCCCAAAGCAAAAATCATCTTTTTTTTAATGTATCATATACTTAAGATTTGTGCATTTTACTGAATGTAAATTTAGCCTCGGTAATGCACCATTAAAATCTTTTATTAAAGCTGTAAATTATTTTATGCTTGTATTTATTGAAATATGAGTGATTATTTTAGGTTTGCATATTTTTTCTAAGAGATGACCTTGTTATTTAAGATTAAGTATTCCATTTAATACTTATTATACATTTATAATTAACTGATTTATAATTAAGTAATAACATTACACGTAAGTCCTTTTCAGAATCTATAGTTTAGGTAGTATTGACTTCACTTGAAATTAAAGTAATACAGTTGATTTTCATGGCTTGCCCAAAGCCAAACAATTATCACGAGCTGTAATTGGGACTGTGACCCAGGTCTGCTTCTAAGTAATAATGATGCTTGTGGCTGAGACGCCCCTGCCATTTGGTTTTTGGGGCGCCATGGAAAGAAGCATTTTTAGAAGCCACACGGGATGGGATGTGGAAGAAGCCACATGGGATGGAATGTGGAAGAAGGCGTTATTTGCATTAAGTGACATTGCCTGGGTTCCAAAGTCCCCTGCCCCTTAAGAAGAGGGGCACCTGAAGTTCAGCAGAGTCAGAAATAGGGCCACTGTCCAGATTTTCTGTTCCATGTTACAGCCAGGTGTGGTTCAGTATTCAAACCAAATTAAAGTCCATTAGTCCATGTGTGGAGCCCACATGGCCATGAGCCACCCTGGGTACAAGGGAACGTGCCCCTGCAGCAGGAGTCCCCAGAAGAGAGAGAGAGAGAGAGAGAGAGAGAGAGAGAGAGAGAGAGAGAGAGAGAGAGAGAGAGAGAGAGAGTAGGGGGGGGGAGGGGAGAATAGCTCCTTTGTCGAGAAGTAGATATATTTAGATTTTGAGGGCTTGTAATGGCCAAGCCCCTTCTGGCAAGTTACCTATTTCCAGGTGTGATTAACAGGCAATTAGTCTCCCAAGTCACTTAGACCTAACTGGGCAGGTGTCTAAATTGCTTTTGTCTAGTCTGTTCCCTCATCAATCTGCAGGGAAAAGACTTGGAGAATGTTAAATACGGCTTTTTGGGCAAGCTGTGTACATGACATGTCTATATATTGTGGTCTTCCTTTTTACTCCTTTCCTGCCATGAGCTGTAATTCAGAGGAGCTTCAGCTCATTGCGACTTAAACAGTTAAGGAATGTATAATTACACATGGAGAGAGGAACTGGAAACCTCACAATTGGTTGGGCTAGAAATTTAATGATATTACATTTAATGTAATATGGTTTGGTCCATTTCTCCACTCGTTTACTCAGCATTGTCTCCATACTAAAATTGGTATCACTCCTGGGGGTGGCCTGGTTCATACCAGTTGCTTGGGTGACACTCTGTTCACAAAATGTAAGAGAGAAACAAACTATCCTTTTCTAGAAATTCGGAAAAGGATGTAGACCAAGAATGCCTTAGGCTTGTATATGAACAAATAATGAGCAATGTAGAGCAAGATACTGTTGTCAAAGATTCCCTAAATGTAAGGGAAGAATTAGTTTGAGGACGTGTGCTCTCTTCTATTCTCTTTGTCATTTAAACTGAGAGGATTTTGGCTATATAGTGGCATATATTTTATGAAAGTTGTCTAGTGCAAGCTGCAGCCATTACAGAAATGATTTGCTCAACTGGGGTAGAGACCAAGAGAGTAAAAGTCATTATCTTTAAAGACTGGATAAAAGTGAGCAGGATAAAATTCACTTTACAAACGGTTTCACTGAATGTTTGACTAATGATCAATTACATTCTCATGACTGAGATGTTTTACAAGATTGAGTACCAGCCTCCAAAGAACTACATCTCTGAGGTTCATATAGTTAGCCCTTAGTTCTGTAAGTAATATTTTAAATAGAAGATGATTCATCAATTTAAAACTTTTCCTGCCATGTAATGAAGGATGGAAATTAACCTGGCTTATATAATTAACATTCATGGGTTATTAATTACTTTTATAAGGGGACTGTACTCACTATTAAAGGCTTGATTAAGACACAGATTTTCTTAATTTGATAGTATAAATGGAGTAGGTGGTAATATTTAAATGTGGGTTTTTGGGGGTTTTTTTGCATCAGATTCTTATAACTTAAAATGGTTTTCTAGAACTTGATTCTGTACCAGCATCTCCACTTTTATTCAGCTCCAGCTGCTATAACAAAATACCATACCCTGGGTGGCTTAAATAACAGGCACATATTTCTCACAGTTTAAAGGCTGGGATGTTGAAGATTATGTGCCTGCAGAATCCCATCCTGGATGCCCTCTTGCTGTGTGTCCATGTGGCAGAGAGAGTTCTAGCTCTGATCTCTCTCCTTCCTTTTATAAGAGCACCAATTGCATCAGGGTAATCAGTTTCATGATTACATCCAGACCCAATTTTCTCAAAGACCCCACAACCAAATACAAATTACATTGGGGCTTCAACAGATGAATTTTCAGGAATCACAAATTTTTAATCCATATCAAAGCCTCATAAATTCAATAAGGCCTTGGGTCAAAGGAGATACTATTCATTGGTGGCACGTCCTAGCAAGATTCATATGGAATAAAACATAACTGAATGAATATAATATGAAATTTTAGCATTAACATGTCTGAAAATAAATTATTTGCTTGTCATAATGAATACTGATAACCTTTGTTTTAAAATGTGAAGTAGTGCCGGGACTGATTTGGCTCAGTGGATAGAGCGTCGGCCTGTGGACTGAAAGGTCCCGGGTTCGATTCCGGGCAAGGGCATGTACCTTGGTTGCGGGCACATCCCCGGTAGGGGGTGTGCAAGAGGCAGCTGATGGATGATTCTCTCTCATCGATGTTTCTAACTCTCTATCTCTCTCTTCCTCTCTGTGAAAAATCAATAAAATATATTTTTAAAAAAATAAAAAAATAAAATGTGAAATAGCAATCTTTGCTGAATCAAATACTGGAGTCATATATTAGTTTTCTAGGGCCAATAGGACAGATGATCACAAAATTGGTGGTTTAAAACATTTTTTCTGTTACTGTGGTGGCAGCCAGAAGACTGACGGCAAGGTGTCTGTACATCCTTACTGCCTCAGATGTCCTAAGGGTGGAACCCTTCCTTGACTCTCTGGCTTCTGCAGTCTCCTGTAACTCCTTGGCTGTGTCCATATTACTTGAAACTCTGCCTCTGTTTTCACATGGTTTCTTGATTTTGTCTCTGTGTATCCCAAATTTCTCTCTCCTTTCTCTTGCAAGGACACATGTTCTTGTATTTAGGAGCCACTCAAAATCCTGGATGATATCATCCGGAGATCCCTACCTTAATTATATCTACAAAGATCTCTTTCCAAGTAAGGTCACGTCAACAGGCACTGCTATGTGTGTGGGAGGAGGGATGGGCACAAGTGTTTAGATCTTGGGCATACTTTTCGGGATACCAGTCAACCCATCACAATGCACAAAATAATGACCACAGGCTAATTGCTTGTTAGAGCTCATTGCAGTTTGAAATATATTCATGTTTCTCTCCTAGAGAGGAATTTGTCCCTAGCTCATTTCATCTTGGCAACAACACAAGATTAGGATTCAGAGATATATATGTGTGGAGTGCCAGATCATGACACGCTTTAAAACAAACAAACAAACAAACAAAAAAAACAGGCATACTAAGTAAACAAAAAATGTGGAATGTAGTCTGAGAGTTCGTTGAAAACACTGGTACCAATCAGTTTATGCACTTTATAGTAGCCAAGCTTTAAATAATATTTCCAACCATTGCATGTGAAAAAACAAAATTAGTTTAAGAAAAATTACTTATTTTGAGTGGAAAAATTCTGTCAGTATATTTTTTCATTTGCTCCCACAAACTCTTAATAGTGCTCCCTTCATCAGTACCCCGAGGATTTGGGTAAATTATGTCAAATCTACAATTAAATGCAAATGTGAATGCTGTGAAATATTAAAGAGAATAGTCTGAATACTATGCTATACTAATTTTGCTATGACTAATTGTCATAAATATTTATATGTCAATAGAATTAAAGAACTAACAAAATCATGTTAGAAAAGCTAAGTCCCTAATTAAGTTTAAAATTCTATTATTTGCAAAAATTTAAGTATGGATTCAGTTGACTAACAAAAGCATATTTATCAGCAACAGAAATATATGCATTACTCAGAACAGAGATTTCCATTCTTTCAAGGAACAAAACACTGAATCCAATCATCTGTCATTAATGTGGCCATTTACTTTAGTAGTGACATTCAATGCACATGCTTAAAGTATGTTTGAACTGTTTATGTCAAAGTTTATTTAATCTAACAAATTTAATATGCAACTTTGATTTCTTAAATGTATATTTATCATTGACAGCATTACAGATGTACTTTTTATTTTTATTGCACTCCTTTCCTTTGCCATTTATTTATTATTTATTTATTTATTTATTTATTTATTTATTTATTTATTTTGCCAAACAATATATTTATCCAAGGAGACAATAAAAAAATAAATGCTGTTTCTTTTATGAATTACTAAATTTAACCCATTTAAATTATAATTAAGGGCTGCTGTTCAAGATGTTGGACCCGCAGTTGAATAACTGCAGAGTAGAAGCTAGCATATATTGTACATAAAGGCAGCTTAAGACAGATGACCAGGGTTTCCTGCCAAATGGCCTTCTTCACTTTGGTACTTTAGGCTCTTGTGCTGATATTGGATTTAGGGTTTTGTCAAGGCATTTATATCTAACCCTTCCCTTTCTTTTCCATACTCTAAAATAAAATTATCATATAAAAATGAAAGGGCTAGCTAGCTAGCTTACATAGGCAGGGTTAGGGGGTCTTAGAGTTAAGAGGGTTCGTGAGAGAGCAATGCAGAGATGGAGACTTGAGGACACCAGGGTGCTTATCTTATACAGAGAATAGAGAAATGCCACAGAAAGAGCGGGTTCAGGCAAATGGAAACATTTCTGGCCTGAGCAATTAAAACAGCCACAAGCCAAGAAAGATCTCATCCTAAGATTTCTAATGGCCAAATGAGGTGATCCACAGATTATAACACAAAAGACATATTGCTCTCTGGATATAGATATCTATACATGATTCTAAGATTAGTAGAAATTCTCCTGAATATCATAAGAAAAATTCCATTATATGACATATCAAATGAATATAATTATAGTTACTAATATTTACTGCTTGTTGCATTCCAAAAAAATGTGCTAAGCAATTATTTTACTTAATCTACATAAATCCCTGTGGGGAATATACCACAATTATCATCCTTAAATTCATAGTTATTGATAATGAGATACAAATAGATTAAGGATTTTGCCCAAGGTCAGGCAGCCAGTAAGGGCCATAAGATTAAGAGAAAACATATCCCTTTCTTATCTTAAGGAAATTGTGGAAGAACAAATATCTAAGCCCCTTTTCTTTTTTTGTTTTTTGTTTTTTTGTTTATTTTTTGTTTTTTAAGCGGTGCAGCTCGACCCGGCCCACCTACTTTCCCTCCTTCCGCTGCCACCACCAGACACCAGGGCCCAGCCGATCCAAGATAAGCCCCTTTTCTAATCAAGGAAAATATAAAATAAAAAATGTGAAACTTTCTTAAAGCAGGGAATCAACTTCAATTAAATTGAAACAATGCAAAGCACTTGGTTGTTCAGACTCTACCATCTCTCTGATAATAGCAAAAGCTAAAAACAGAGAATGTTTACAACCCAGGTTGGGAACTAATGACTCTAATTTCTAAGTAATCAAGTAATCAAGAAGACAAAGAGATGCAACTAAAACATCATCATTTCTGAATATATATATCCTCTCTAAACTCTGGTGAACTAAACATTTCTGGTGTCTAAAGAAATTAAAGCAGAAATTGCTTAGGTTTTGTTATAAATGTGAATATTTGAATAGTTTAAAAAATGGTTTATTGGAAATGCATAGAGAATGCAAATATATATTAGGATACAACATTTTATTTCCTTAAGTTTCCCATGTTTTGTTCCAAGAACACTTGCAGATGAAATTCTTGTCAAGGAGTAGATCTAAGCTGATTGCAAGAAAATATTAAATGAAATCACACTCACCATGTCAAGCCCCACAGTGCAACTTATATATCATAAATCATAGTCTGTCAGCAGCTACAGGAGGGGCAGTGAGAAGTAAGACAAATGATGGATTTGATCTTTCCTGCCTTTGATTTATTAATAACTAGTTGGAATATGAAATGGCTTGAAAGACTCACTTCAAGCTTGGGAACTCATTTGCAGAAACCTTTGTTTTCTTTTTCACATTAGTGTCAGTAATGTTTGACTTTCTCATCAGAAAAAGGGTCCAACTACATTTTGATTTCATATGCCAACTGTTAATTATCACCCTTTTATCTAGAAAAAAAATCACTTTTTATCTTATTACAAATTGTCATTGTTATTTTATTTCTGTTAATTTCTAAGATTACCTTTTATTTCCAACAAAACATTCTCAGAATGCTGTAATAATCTTTCTTTATTCAAATTTATAAACATCAATTGAAAGAAATAGGGGTAAGTCATTATGTTAGATTCCTTTAAAAAGAATAGCGTCAGATATATATTTCTCTGAATCCCCAAATGGCAGCAGAGTATAGGGAAGCTACACTGACACTCTCCCAAGACCAAGCTGGAATTGCAACTACAATTTATAGAAACCAACTGGAGACTAGCTAAAGAGAATCTGGATGATTAAAAACAGTTGCATCAGAGCACATACTACAGTTGTTTTAGTTTACAGGGTGTTTTTGGATTTTTTTTTTTTTACTACATTTTAGCTATATTAAAGTAGCATTTAACCGTATTAGACAGTTTTCAAAACATTTTATTACTTGATTTATTAATTTTTATAACAAATAAATATTGAGAATCTACTCTTTGTCAGATACTGGGCTAGACAATGGCCACATATAATGGGGAGCAACGTCATGTTCTCCCTTTTTTCCTGGAGTTTATAATCTGGCCAAGGACTGAAGAAGAGGCCATGGAGTATGAGAGTAGTAGAGGGATATATAAGCCTACTTGAGTTTATGCATGCTGTTCTCAGGGAAGACATCTTCTGGAGGTGCCTCTGAGGCTTTAGTTAGACACGTAGGAAGAGTTGACTGGGTAACTGAGGGAAGCAGGACACGCCATCTGAGGTCTTTGGAGCTGGGGAAGCGCAGAGTGCATTCTCAAACCACAGGAAGGCGGGCATGGCTGGACTGCAGAGAACCAGAGAGGCTGGCAGGAGAGATTACAGTTCCATCCAGGGATCTGGAGTTTTTCTTCAGAAAAATGAAACAGAAAAAACACACACAAAGAAACCTTAAGTAAACATTGAGGGGACTTATGAGGGAAACTGGCCTTATAAGAATTATGTTTTGCGATAGTCTTGATTTCTGCAGGGTTTCATCTTACTGGAGGGGAGCAGAAGGAAAATGTAAAGAAAGTAGATGAGAGGTTGTTAACAGTTTTTTCATATGAGATAATAGTAGTTTGTATCAGATTATTACTGATCCTGTTTCAAGTAAAATGCTAATATTTTATTCAAATGGACTTTCACATTACTTTTAATTTTGAAAATAACATTTACAGTTTTACCTGATTACTTATTTTTGGCATCCTCTTAATTTTGTGACCAAGTGAATATCTTACTCGCCTACCTCATAAAAGTCCCAACCCTATGTAGTTTTTAGAGTGGTCTTTAGACCAAGAACATGCTCAATAGGTTGTACTTCTCACAGTTTTGTCCCATCCAGCAAACTTCTGAAATGTATGTGATTTTCAGGCCCTGGTTTGCATCTTAGTTTGCAATCTATATTTCAGACATAACAACTGTAGATCATATGAGAGGAAACATTTTTTTCTCAACAAATACTTAATGGCAAGATTCTCATAGCTATATTTGTTACTATAAAATGGCCAAAAATAGTGTGCAACTTGTAACAGTATTTTTGACTCTGTAATACCATATTTTAATACCATAGTGTGCAACTTGTAACAGTATTTTTGACTCTGTAATACCAGCTTTTATCCTGCATACATTATTATTAATGAAGTAGCCAATTAGTACTAATCAATTCAGTTATGAATCCAATACAGTAGAGTTTGTGCTCTAAGCTTATTTCCTTGTAATAATAATTTACATAATAAAATATGCAAAGATAAATTTATTTTGAGCTAACCAATAATCTTTAAGAATTTTAGCTTTATTCAATCAGCTGCAAATGCTCTAAAATATGTCCAATAGATAAAATATAATTTCTAGAGGAAATTCATTTTTTGCACATGCCAAAGAAGTTCTGATGATTACATCTCACTTCAAAATATTCAAAGATATAATTTATACAGAGATTTATAATCTTTGAGGAGAGACAAAATGGCGGCGGTATAATCTTGCCTTTCTTTCCTCCTATATTTTTCATTTGTGATCTATCTTGTTTTCAAGCTCTTCACAATACTGTTATTTTGAAACTAGCCATCATACCTTACTCTTTCTGCCTCTCTTTCTCTCACTCTCTATTCTTTCTCTCTCTCAGCAATAGCAACCCAATTCCTGTGGGATATTATCTTCACAGGAATACTTGCAGTTCTAGTGGGACCACAAACCATAGCATTTCTCTGAAACACAGGGGTGGATGCATAATTCAAAACATGTCAACCACTTGATCCTGCATGGAAGAAAATGGAAGTTATCATTCCTACCCTCACAACAAGACAAAAGCTGTACTGACTGTCAATGACTTTCCTTAGATCCATCAGATTTGAAGTCACAAAGCAAACTGCTGCTCCCCAAAATAGAGAGATGAGAAAATGCAAAGAATTAGAGCTTAGTTGAGCAGAAGGAAGCCCAGAAACAGAAACCAGCATGTCAGTTCCCTCCCAGGGCAGGGAACTTTAAACAGTAATGGATGAATTGCTGGAGGCTTGGTGTGGATGAGCTTGAGATTTAGCTTAGAGAAAGATATATATCATGGTGATACTAGTTAAAAATAAAGCTGGAGTAAGTATATTACTTCAGGCAAAGCCAACATCAGAGCAAGGAAAATTATCAGGGATAAAAAGAAGCATAACATAATAATACAGGGTTCATTCTCCATGTACAATAGATATAATAACTTTTCTAATGTGTATGCACCTAATAACAGATTGACAAAACACATGAGGTAAAAATTGATAGATCCTCAAGAAGAAATAGATAAATGTACTAGTATAATTGAAGACTTCATTCCACCTCTATCAGTCATGGACAGACCCAGGAAGTGGAAAATCAGAAAGGATACATGCAATTGGACTAACCCGTGCCAAAATAAGTCAGTCCCATTATTTCTTCCTAGAAATTAATTTTTGAGCACAGACATCAGGAGTAAATGTCCAAGGAATATCCAAGAAAACATACACCAGAGTTAGAATGCCTCTAGTTGATCCTATTGTGAAACTAATGTTGAGAAGCAATGTGCCCATGTGATTTTTAGTTCATTCTGCCTCAGGGTCATACTAATCATTGGTCTTGTTTTTTGTTTTTGTTTTTTGGGGTTTTTTTTTAATGCTTCCCCCAATGTTATGAGTTATCTTTCAATATATGCCCTTTACTCTTTTTAAGTTAGATTATTTTGTTTATTATAATTTTTAAAGCCTTGATAAAAGTTGCTATTTTAAGGGTTTAAAGGACTTCAGGAATTATTCAAAGTACTGTGTACCATGCATAGTGCTAGGCCTCTTAAACTTCATCATCATATTTACTTTTCATTTTGTTTTTATTTTTTTTGTTTTTGCTTTTTTCTGTGCAGAAGTTTTATAATTTTATATAGTCCCATTTGTTTGTTTTTTCATTTATTTCTCTTGCCCTAGGAGATATATTGGTGAAAATATCGCTATTCAAAATGTTTGAGATTTTACTGCCTGTATTTTCTTCTAAGATTTTTATGATTGCTCAACTTACATTTGAGTCTTTTATCCATTTTGTGTTTATTCTTGTGAATGGTGTAATTTGGTGATCTACTTTCTTTCTTCTCTGTTTTTCTTTCTTTCCTCTTTATTTCTTTTCTTCTTCTTCTTCTCTTTTTTTTTTTTGCATGTACCTGTTCAATTTTCCCCACACCATTTATCAAAGAGACTGTCTTTACTCCATTCTATGCTTCATCTCTTTTGTCAGATAGTAATTGACCATAACACTAACCATTAACTATAATTCAATTTTCATGTAACAAATTGGATGGGTCAAATAAATAGCCATCCTCTCAAGATCAGACCAGAAATCTCTAATGTGTTTAATTAAGCTATATATCAGATTAGATAGGTGAAAAAGACAGCTAAATTACATATATATGTGTATACACCACACACACACACACACACACACACACACACACACACACACACACTAATAAGGTTTTGAGGTCCTCCTGTGATGCCCTCAAATCATCACAAGTAGGCAGCTACAAGATAGTCACCACAAGGTGGCCGGCAGGGGAGGGCAGTTGTGGGCAATTAGGCTGGCAGGGGAGGGCAGTTTGGGGCAAACAGGCTGGCAGGGGAGGAGATGGGGGTGACCAGGCCTGCAGGAGAGGGCAGTTGGGGGTGATCAGGCTGGTAGGGGAGTAGTTAGGTGTCAATCAGGCCAGCAGGTGTTCAGTTAAGAGGGATCAGGCTGGCAGGTAGAAGCGGTTAGAGGCAATCAGGCAGGCAGACAGGTGAGTAGTTAGAAGCCAGCAGTCCTGGATTCTGAGAGGGATTTCCAACTGCTGGTTTAGGCCCTATCTCGTCCCAAATTGGAGAGGGTGCAGCCCCAACTGAGGGACACTCCCCTCCTTGTATGAATTTCATGCACCAGGCCTCTAGTGTGTACTATATATATTTGGAAAGACAAAGTAAAACAGAAAAAGGATAGGAGTTGTAAAAATATGACTAATTAATTTTATTGGATTGATTTTTCTACTTTAAAGATGAAATCCTTCTTAATGCTAGGTAAGTTGAAAGAACTTCAGATCCAATGGTCATGCACAGCATAGCAAAAATAATATAAATAACTTTTTACAGTGAGATGAAAAGTTTAAGAGCAAAAATTGGGCATATTTGTGGCTCTTGGACTTGGACTTCAATTCATACATGTAGAGGTATTATTACTCCAAAAGTTCTTATAGGTCAATAGCAGAAAAAATAGTTTCAAAAGCAATCAATCATTGAATCTCACACATAATTCATATCTAAATCTTCATAACTACTATAATAAGTGAAATATATCAAATTACAGTTTCTTTGTTTTACTTTGAAAATCATTTCTTTCCCAATGCCTTAGAAAGGAAGATATTTCTGCACTGAATATGTAATGTGGTTTGATAATGTTATCAATATCTTGAGAAATGTCAGTAAATCAGGAATTTAAATTTTCCTGTTCTCTGTAACATGAAAATAATAGAATTAAAAATGGTCGTGGACGAATCCTGAATTCAGTAATATCCCCCTATCTCCACATACTCTATTTGTAGCAATTTTATGATATTTGTTTAAATACATCTGAAAATGTTAACATTTTCTCAACTTTTATCTTTAGGAAACCATCACTTTCCTGTAAGTAGAATAGCAGAGTAGGATTCTTAAATTTTATTCTTCAACACTATTATTCATTTTGGTAGTTCTGGTAGATCAGGACCATCTGGAGTTACTCCTTCCAATTCTCATTGGTGTTTTGAACACCGTCAACTGTGTATTGATAGAACCTTCACTGAAAGTTACTTGCAGGTTGTATACCAACTGAAGAGCAAACTTTCTTGGAAAGCTGCCCTAGCCAGTTTGGCTCAATAGTTAGAGTGTCAGCTCACAGATTGAAGGGTCTTATGTTCAATTTCAGTCAAGGGGGATAAACTTTGATTTCAGGCTTGATGCCCAGCCCCAGTTTAGGTGCACGCAGGAGGAAACCAATCAATGCGTCTCTCTCACATTGATGTTTCTCTGTTTCTCTCCTTCCCTTCTATTCTTTCTAAATATCAATGGAGCCAGGCCGGTGTAGCTCAATGGTTGAGCGTCAGCCTATGAACCAGGAGGTAATAGTTTTATTTCTGATCAGGGCACACGCCCAAGTTGTGGGCTTGTGAAGTCTGAGTTTTACTTTGAGGTGGAAAGACATTAAAGAGATTTAAGAAGGAGAGTGAAATGATCGCTCACAGAATCACCCAGATGTTTTATTGTAATGTAATGTCTGACTTTATTATTGAACAGTTGGGTGAACAGTAGTGTCATTTACTTAAAGCGTGCAATGGAAGAGGAGGAGTTTTGTGTTGGGAGGTGAAAGGTGGGGATTGGATGCTATGATTAAAGAGAGTTCACAAGTTCAGCATCCTGTAATTGTTCAAGTAGTATCTGGAGAGTATGTACAAAAGGAAAGATATATGTTGATATATTTTTTCATATCCACTGGGCTATTTTTTATTGATGAAAATTAAAAATTAGGAAAATGTTGCAAAGTTGGGCAGGCAGTACAATGTGAATGTTCTGTGTTTAAGGTGATTTCCTAAAATAACCTTTACAGAAAAGGAAAAGATTGAAACCAATGAGAACAGAACCTCAGTGGCCCTGAGATCATTCAGTCAGGAAAACTGATTTTAGAAATATCCCAAGAAAAATGTGAAGAATAATTTATCCTGCTAAAAAATTCATTGGCAGTTTCTTTTATTTTTATTCTGAATACTTTCATTGCACATTCTCAAGGAATGTCTTAGTGCAATTTCCTTTATATATAATTTTCAAGATATCTTCAAACATCCAGTCTGTTTATCTGAGTTTTGTTATTTCTGAGATAATCACTAAACATACTGCATAGCTAAATATTCTGTTCAATCTAATAATAGGAACCAAATTAACTACTTCTTATTATGATAGGTAGGTAGAAAGGTAGGTAGATAGATAGAGAGATAGATAGATAGATAGATAGATAGATAGATAACCATTTTCTGGGATTCTTGGATTTTTCAAAATAGTAGTTTCCAAAAATGATTTATTTATTTTAATTTTTAATATTAGTTTTTACATTTTAATAATCTGATTTCATTCTGTTTTAACTATTATTTTAATATCCAATTATTTATTAAGAAACTATTAATTTGTTAAGTATTAATTTGTGGTTCTTATAATAAAAATAACACTATTGAACAAAATATCTGATTTATGACTATAATGTTTTTATCATTAAATTATTTTTATTGCCATGATATTTATTTTCATGGACATAACAAGGAATATACAGTAATTTTATTTCAATTATATTTATATATCTAGAAAATCATAATTAATTCCAAGTTGTATAATACCACTGCCACTAAATTCATCACAGACTCCAGCATGATAATGAAGTAGAATGAATTTTCATTCCACTTTGTCTTTGCATACTTTTACTCAATGAAATGACCCTCAGGAATTAGAACAAGTTGAACTCCTGTGGCAGATGTATAAATTGTCTTGAAGGAAGCTTTAAGATGCTATAACTTGTATGTTGAAGAATATTGAGCATGAACATGAAAAAGAGAGGTACGCTTGGATAATTTTACAATAAAATTCTAAGCACATTTCCCCCTCAAAAAGAAAATTCCAAAACAAACTTTTAAATTGAATACTAGTCACACAGCAATCATTTAACTGTGCAACATGTAATATTTTGGTGATGGTGGATGCTGATGGAATAAACTGTTAAAAATTCTCAGTTAGAATCTGACTGCTTACTTTTTAAAGCTGCAGAGTTATTTGTGAAATATTTTAATCTCAAACTGGAGGCCCAGTGCACAAATTTGTGCACAGGTGGCGTCCCTCTGGGTGGCCTGAGGGGATTGAGCCGAAACTGGCATGCCAATGCCACCTGCTGCTCCTGCCTGCCGCTCTCACTCATCCCGGCCCCACTGTGCCTGCAGTGGGCATGCGACCAGTCAGTCCCAATCTGGAGAGGCTTGTGCCACCACAGTGGTGCTCACCAGCTGTGTGCCCTGCATCTGGCCCCCATCCCAAGGGGGTGGGTGGGGAGGCGGAGATGCAATCAGCCCTCTGGGCAGGTGGTGGGATGCCCTTGCCAGCCCGGGATCTAGATCTGTCCCACTGATGTGTGCACCGGTTGTTGGGAGCCACTTGGCTGTCACTTTTATGTAGTTTGTTTTTTGGGGAGCATCTAGGGTGGGGAAGTGGCCCTGGTGTCCAAGGCTGACATCCAGGAGGCTGGTGGTGCTGTTGGGAGCGTGCCAGTAGCGCCAGATTGTTGGTACCTGGCCTGTTCTCCACAAATTGGACCTGCAAGACTATTGAGGGAGTGAATGGCTGCTGCTGGGCTTGTGGGCTGCTGGGAAGGGTGGGTCAGCTGAGCGCCACTCCCAGTGGGAGTGCACTGACCACCAGGGGGCAGCTTCTGTGTTGAGCATCTTCCCCTGGTGATCAGTGCATGTCATAGCGTTTGATTGTTCAGTCATATATACATATATATGATGTATCTCAGAACCTCTGAAAAGCTCTTAATGCTCTTAATGGTTTTTATTTTATCCCTCTCAACATATTTCATAAATGACACACCATTAGCACTTTCACTTTTGTTCAAGTCAAAGCCCTTTGGTTAATAAACTTTACTAAAGTCAATTATGTAAATGCATTATGTGTTGTTTGAAAATGGATAGTGCAGAATCCAAAGACAGGAAAAGAAATCTGAACAGAGAACTGAGAAGTAGTTCAGGATCAAGGCAGTTGTTTTATTATTTTTCTCTCACTCCAGGCAGCATATTTTTCGTTCTCCTTTGATTCTTTTTATCTACAGTTTTTTTCATTGGTACTCATTGCACACCTGTGACCTAATAATGTTATAATCCCTGAAGTTATATGGCTTCACTAATTCGGTATGCGCCACAACAATATTCTCTATCCCAGTAAGGATTCTCAAGTGAAAAAGGCTTATTGATTTGTGATAACTAGGTGGATAGCTTCCATTTGAATCATTTGTTCATTTGTAGTACAATCCATGAGAAAATGTGGGATTGAAGGACACATATAAACAAACCTGCAAATATAGTGCATATATTATAATAGACCTCAGAGAAGAGGTCTTTGAGTGGCCAGAAGAGGCTTTTTTACCTTAAAAAGCACCTGTAAATGTGATTATACAGTATTTGTAAGTGACTTATTTCTCTTAGCATAGAACCTTTAAGTTTCATCCTGTTGTCACCTATGACAAGATTTCCTATTTGTTAAGCTGAGTAACGTTCCATGATATACATATATACCATGTCTTCAATATCCATTAATCTGTCTGTAGATTACTGACTTAGGTTACTTTCATATTTTTGGTACTGTGAATAACAATTCAATCAACATAGAAATGCAGAAATCTGTACAAGATAGTGACTTCATTTACTTTAGATATGTATGCAGAAGAGAATTGCTAAATCATATGGTAGTTCTATTTTTAATTTTTGAAGACCTTTTATACTTTTTTTCATAGCGGCTTCACCAATTTATATTCCTACCAAAAGTTCACAAGGGTTCCCTTTTCTCCATCTCCTTGCCAACACTTATTAGCACTTGTCTTTTTATGATAACTATTCTAACAGGTCTGAGGTGATGTCTCTTGGTATTGATTTGCATTTCCATGATGATTATCAATGCTGGGCATCTTTTCATGTACCAGTTAGACATTTGTATTTTTTTTTAATGTCTATTCAGCTCCTATGTCTATTTTTAAAGTCTTATTTTTTTGCAATCGATTTTTATAAATCTGTATGTATTTTTGGATATTAGTAAATCCTCCTCAGATATATTATTTTGAAAAAAAAATATTTTTTCCTTGTTCCTTAGGCTGACTTTTCACCTGCAGAGATAAGTTGAATGATGGTTGCCAGGGATGGGGATGGGCATATGGGGGGTTATGGTCAAGGGCTATAACTTCCTATATAATAAAAGCCCAGTGACAGAATGGTGGAACAATCAGAATGACTGGTCAACCAGTAGCTATGATGTGCACTAACCACCAGAGGGCAGACACTCAATGCAGGAGCTGCCCCCTGGTATTCAGTGCGCTCCCACAGTGGGAGCACTGCTCAGCTGACTGGGATGAGTGGTGCTCCCACAGCAGGAGCAGCCGCTCATCGGGTGGGTCCACAGTCTCTAGGTGGCACTCCCATAGTGGGCTGATCTACGCAGGCCATGCCTCCCCTCCCCACCAGTGCACAAATCTTGTGCACCAGGCCTCTAGTATAGTTATAAGATGAATAAATTCTGAGGGTCTAATGTACATAATAGTGACTAATTGATGATGTTAGAAGTCATGGCAGCTACTATCCAAGGCAATACGTGGGGGGAGGAAATATAAGGTGCTGGTAGTGCTCTATTCATTAATATGTGTACTGAGTATATGAGGATGTTCTGGCTGGGAAATTCATGGAGCTACACTCTTTTGATTCATGCCCCTTTTGGGTCTATATGTTGCTCCAATAAAATAAAATATGTTACAACAAAAGAGGAATGAATAAAAAGAAGGAAAAAAAGAAAGTAAATGCAGAGGTAGAATCAAGAGAGAATACGTAACAGTCCCAAAGTAAAAAAATAAAATAGAAAAGGCATTCTGAGAAGGGTTTGAATAACAGTGTTAACCTATGAAATCCATGAATACAGGTGTAAATTTAGGTATACCTTGAGTGCCAGAAAAAAGCTCTTCACATGGGAAAGGTCTTTAGGGGAAGGCTCGGAGAAAGATTCTGTGAGCAGTTGTGCCCATGGTGTAGCATCCTTTCTGCCCTGCCTTAAATCAAGGAACTCCAAGTCTATGAATTAACATGGAGCTGGGACCTGAGTGGAAAGCTCTATCTCTTCCCTGTGGTAACTTGAATCAGGTGTTTGGCCCCCAGACCTGGAGGTATTCTTATTATATAAGTTAAACAATATTCTAACAGGGTCTTCATCTAGTTTGTTCTTAAGGATGGTATGTTCAACTAGCCACCTACCAAAGTTCTTTGTGGGCCATGACTTTTTAAAAATCGAGCTATAGTTGCCATATAACCAAGGCACCCTGATTGCCTGTTCAAACCTGCTACCCCGACAGTAGATATGCCAACCTTTGCTTTGGCGGTTAAGAACTACAACTTGGCATCTCTGAGAAGAGCAACCACTGAGCTTTTCATCAAAGCAGAATCTGCCCTCACTAATACATTTATAAGCAGAAAGAAGGTCTCTGGATCTTACATGCAACATGGTTGGGGGGTGAGTGTGCAGGTAGCACATGAATATCCACTCTGTTATAAGATTGTTGAACCTGTGGAGATGCTTCCATTTAATTTTCTCAGAAACAAAGGCACTGCTGAATAATTTAATAGGGAAAGCTCCTACAAAATAATAGGTGGAAAAGTTATGTGCATTGTCATTTCATAGGACTATGCAATATTGAAGAATTAAGTATGTTACACTGAACACCGAGAAAGCATAACCATGCTTTATCATTATATAAATTCTTTTAAGGCAATACTCTTTGCTCCCCTTCTTCCAAAGGCTAAAGCATTTTTCCCTCCGTAGACAATACAAAAAATATATAATCTATGTGACTCTTTGTGTCTTTCTTTCAGAAACGTATGTTCTATTCACCCGTGAATGCTTTATGTATGGATTGATCAGATTTCTCACCCTGCCTTCAGTCTTTCTCATGAGCACCCAGTGGTATGGACATGGAAGCTGAAAATCTAATTAACTTAATGTATTTTGAAGTTTCACTTACAAAATATTTAACCCACAACTTCATTATTGTCTAATTTTATTCATGGAAGATGTGAGACTTAAACAATTTATAATGTGGCCAAAATCACACAGATAGGCAGTGAAAGAGCTATATTGCTTTCTTATTTTTTTCACTTAATTTGTTTATTCACTAAATAGGAAAAATCGCAAGATTAAATTTTAAAAATAGATGTATCTAAAACTGTTGGAATATCTTCTAAGACCAATGGAAGTTCATTTATATGTAGTTTTTTTTTTCTTCTACATGTTTTCTACTTGTGTAAAGGGCTTTATTATTAACAAAAATGTTTTTTTAAGTGTCCTATTGCTAGGAAAATGACAGTAAAACGGTAGTGCTTAGATTCTACTTCATTTTCTTGCATAATAGAATTTAACTGTATTATTTTCAAAAGGCTTGTATATTGTTATGTAATTGCAATGTTTGAAAAGCGTATTTTATAAACTGGATTATAATACCATTAACATTATCCAAATGTCCACAGGCAAAATGCTTTCAATTGCCTCTTTGAAGAAATTGGAAGCATTTAACAAGGCTAAACACAGTGGTGAGAAGTCTTAGGAACAGTGTGAGTTGAAGCTGGAAATGGAAGCAGAGACTCAATTACATGAGAAAAATTCACAATATAGAATTCTAAGTTATGATGATAAGTTTGGATTTAGCCACTGAAAGAAACTGAAGGATTTTAAGAGTGGGAAGGAATATTTTTCGTTTTCACTGATTATACCATTTCAAGTTATTTGTGACCAATTTTAAATAAAATATATGGTAAAGACCACTATCACCCAGAAATTATTTAAAATCAAAGCTTTGAATTGACTTCTCAAACCATCAAAGGCATGAATAATACGAACCACTTAAAGCCAATGCTTTCAAAATATACAAACAATTTTCATAGAGAATAAAATGAAGGATAATTTAAAGTAAGGAGGATAACAAAGCCTCTGTAATGAGTGCTTCAAAATATAACTTCATTATTAGAAACTGCTATAATTAAATACTCTTTGAATGCATATAGTTTTAGTCACCATTTAATAAACTGAGTGTGATTGTAAGTCATTGAATAGTACTGTAGGTTCTATTGCGTATCATAATGTGCTGGTAAAAATGCTAATATCACTGTAGATTTTTAGTTCTAAATTCTACTTTTTATATTGCAAATAATGTAACCAGGACTTTTTATAATGAGGTGTTATAATAGGAAACACAATCAACTTAATCATTGAGTTATTTTGATTATTCAAAATGACAATTCTATGAATATATAGACCTCCAGTATTTTCCAGAGTAGAATGAAGTAGAGTATGGGAAGGTTTGTATCTGTATTGTACATTGGTAAAATATAAAATTTAGTAAAATTTAGAATTGGTAAAAGTTTGGAACTTCTTTTTGTGAGTATCAGTAGTAGAGTTCTAATAAGGTTTGATACTATATTTGACTACTCCTTAATTCATAGACCCTCAGAATAATAAAGAACTTTAGAAATCACTGTTTAAAATTTTCAAAGGAATGTCAAAAATAGAAGAAAGAATTATTTAACAAAAGAGACAATATGAGGCTAGTCCTGTGCTTTTCTAGCTATAACTAAGGCCAATCCACAATCCCTCTAGCTGAAGAAGAAAGTGTGTCTGTCATTGTGCTTGTCTTTATTTTTGATTGAAATATAAACACATACATTTTTGTTGTCTTAAGTGTATGGCTAATATACATTTTATAATGAACTAGAGGTCCAGTTCACAAAATTTGTGCACGGGGGGTGTCCCTCACCCCAGCCTACACCCTCTCCAATTTGGGACATCCCTCTCACAATCCAGGACTGCTGGCTCCGAACCACGCCCCTGCCTGCCTGGCTGATGCCCCTAACCACTGCTGCCTGCCAACCTGATCACCCCCTAACCATCCCCTGACATCCTGATCGACATCTAGCTGCTTCCTGCCAGCCCGATTGCCCCTAACTGCCCTCTCCTGCTGACCCAGTAACCCAAAACTGTCCTCCCCTGCCAGTATGGTTGCCCCCAACTGCCCTCCTCTGCAGGCCTGGTCACCCCTAACTGCCTTTCTCTGTCAGTCGACCACCCCTAACTGCACTCCCCTGCAGGCCTGGTCCTCCCGAACTGCCCTCCCCTGCAGGCCTGATCACCCACAACTGCCCTCCCCTGCTGGCCATCTTGTAGCAGCCATCTTGTATTCACATGGGGGTGGCCATCTTGTGTGTTGGAGTGATGGTCAATTTTGCATATTACTCTTTCATTAGATAGGATACACCCCTGTACTCATGATCTCTATTAATATGTAGAAAATTTCCAGGTCCCTGGAATGTACCTCATGCCTCTTTCCATCTAATACCTGACTCATAGGAAACCATCCATTTAAGCATTCATCACCATTTTATCAAGAGTTCAGCCTATTTTGAACTTATTATAAATCATTAATATTTGCTCTTTACTATCTGTCTTCATTCACCTAGAATAATGATTTTTATTATTTACATAAGCAGTTTATTATTTTTAATTGTAAGTTATTGTTCCATTATATGATTAGATTATAATGTGTATTTCTGTTTACTTCTTGATGTTCATTTGGTTTGTGATTGTTTGGCACTATTACTAGTAAAATTGTAAAGAAGCATCTTTCTACTTATCTTTGAGTGAATCTATCATCTCTAGATGGATTGTGATATATAGATACTGATGAAGAGCTATACTAATTTTTTTTTCTTGGCCTTAAAACTAGAAGTAGTATTGCGGGTTATAGAATAAGCAGATATTTAGCCCAAATTTATATAGTAAAATGATCCAATGTAGTTTAATGCAATATAGTATGATTTACTCTCTCATCAACAAGGTAAGACAATTTCAATTATCCAATGTGCTTTCTAGGCTTGGCATTATCAGGTTTTTGTTTGTTTGTTTGTTTTTTTGTTAATGTAAACCTTCCTTGTGTGCGTGTGTGTGTGTGTGTGTGTGTGTGTGTGTATTTCATTGTTTTGTTCATTGTGTTTTATAATTTGTATTCAACTGATTGTTCTAATGGTGTCATACAATTTTAAATATTTCTCTTGACAATTTATATATATATTAGAAGTTGAGCGCACAATTCGACATTGTGCGGTGCCGCCCACCCTCGAGTCACTGGTCCAACCCTGCCTTGTTCCCAGGGCTCCGCAGCCGCGGCCACTGCCGGTCCAGTCCTGCCTCCCTCTATAGTCCTTAAGCAGCTGCGGCCACTGCTGATCAGGCCCTCCCCCAGCCCAGGCGCGGAGGCCCCTGTTGTTCTGGTTAATTAGCGTATCTCTCTCGATAGATAGATAGATAGATAGATAGATAGATAGATGATATAGATAGATATAGATATAGATATAGATATAGATATAGATATAGATATAGATATAGATATAGATATTATATATTATATATTCTTTCAGTCTGTCTTTGATTAACATGATATATGAATTTAATGATTTCTAATTTATTGTCCTTTTTGATGTCTTGATTAAGAAGTTTTGACTACCATAGTTTCATGAAGACATTCTTTTCTGTTTTCTTGTAAAATTTCTCTCTCTCTCTCTTTTTTTTTTTTTGTATGGTGTGTGGCAAGGATATTGGTTACATCTTTTGTGTATTTTTTGTAATTGCTTTTTCTCATGATGATATGTACGCAGACACATATGCACACACACTCATTCATATAAAATTTAAAATCAAGTATAACTATTTGTTATCTTAGAAGTTATGTAGCGGTTGCCCTTGAGCAGGGGAACAATAGTTGACAAGATGCAAATTGATCAAACTGTGCATTTTTAGTTTTGGTACCTTTCTGTAATTTATATTTCAGTGAAAGTTTATTTAAAGTAAAAAAAAAAAAGAATATACTTAAGAGAATATCAAACAAATGCAATATATAGAATGTGTTTGTGTTCCAATTCACACTAACCGACTTATAAAATAGCAGTCATGACATTATTGGAGGAAAATGAACACTGACTTGTTATTAATTAATTCCAAGGAATTATTATTTATATTATGCTGATGCTGTTATGGTTGATGCTGTTATGGTTATTATTAAGGCTCATATAGATCTCTTTGATGTTTATCTGCATAAAAGGTATTTATGGATTACATTATTTAGTATTTTGAATTTTATTTAAAATAATTCAATGGGAGAAATTCTGTGTGAGGATAGATAGAGCTGAAATAAAATGGATTATATCAACATTTAACTGTTGATAATTTTTTTAAAAATAGATGATGAGTGCATATTACTTTATTCTATTTTATTTATTTTCTGGGTATTTCAAAATTTTATTAATAAAATGTAAATATATTATTGACAAATCAAGTATCCAGATGAGAACACAAATGGGCTGAAAACTTGATTGCAATCTCATGAGACCCTAAGCAGAGCACTCTCTAAGCCAGACCTGAACTCCTGATTCACAATAATTCTGAGAAAAATGTGTGCTGTTTTAGGATACTATATGCAGTAATTTGTTAAGTAGCAATGCAGAACTAATACAGTTACCATTAAATTTCTGAGCATAAACCAGTTGCTCTTGGCTGCTAATTAGCACAACAATCAATGTCAGATAATCTCATTCTACAGATTGAGGCTCAGAATGGTTATATTGTTTTCCAAAGTTCAAACCTATTAATAGATGATCAAGCCAAATTCATATATGATTCAGTCAAATTGCAAAGTCCTTGGTATTTCTTCTGCACTATACACCCCTCCATGTAGACAGACCAAGGCAACTTCTCAGTAACAACAAAGGACAGGCATATGAAAACTGTTATGTCCAAATGTTGGTTATGTGGTTGACTGCGATTGGTTGACTGCGATTGGATCTCTGAAAGATGTGAAGTAACCTGTGACTAAGAAATATATGCTCAATGTAATTTCCCTGTCATAAATTTGTTTTGTCCATTTCTATAGATGAAACTTCTCGTTAAAAGTGAATGCTATATAGGTGGATACCCTAAAAAAGTATTGGGAAAGAGAAACTGTCTTGAAAAAACACTACTATTTTAACATCTTTCTTTTGAGCAATATTTCAACATTTCAGTTCAAAATATATATGAATTCTCTTTGAAGGGCACTAATTCCTACTACCCAATAACTAAAAGAAAGCTTAGGTGTTTAAATGGTTCTAAACTCATTAACTAGCATAGATACCAAAGCTTATGGTCAAATGGAATAGGTTCCTGATGCTTTATGAAGGTTAATAAACCTTACTATTTTTACCTCATTTTTAAGCGATTAAAGGTGTCTTATAATGGCTCCGGTGATTACAGAAGTCCAAATAGGAAGACAACCTTTTAATCAACAAAATGTGCCTAGGTGCTCCTATCAGCTGTCAAATTAAATGATGAGTCTAATTATTGCTCTAAAAATTATTAATATATAGCTATGTGTTGCTTTTAGTAAGAAAGCATTTCCCTTAGTGATGGCAGAAAGTTTCCATTTTTGATCTAGGTAAAAGAGCTGCAGTGGCAAAGTTCTAGGAAATCATTTAATTTTGAATGGGTATCAGGGCACACTGAAGATGGACTAATTTAGTAGGAAGATGTGCTTACCTGAGGAAAAAGTCCTTGGGATAAAGGGAAGTCAGAGATTCTGGTAATGTATGAACCTCTTTGAATGTGCAGGGCAAATGGAGAAGCAGCTCCTGGCTTGGTTATTTCTCCAGTAGAGGGATTTCTGGGGCATGTTCTTTCTAAATATTTTAAACAAAAGATTTGTGCCAAAACCGGTTTGGCTCAGTTGATAGAGCTTCGGTCTGAGGATGGAAAGGTCCCAGGTTTGATTCCAGTCAAGGGCATGTGCCTTGGTTGTGGGCACATCCCCAGTAGGAGGTGTGCAGGAGGCAGCTGATCAATGTTTCTAACTCTCTATCTCCCTTCCTCTCTGTAAAAAAAAAAAAAAAAAAAAAAAAAAAAAAAAATCAATAAAATATATTTTTTTTAAAAGAAAATATTTGTGTCTAACAATGTTACAAAGAACTGTGGTAGTGCAGCCTTCTCTCAATAGTGGTTTTCTTGAGATAAGTCCCACATATATTGACTTGCTCTGGCCCTGCACCTTCTGGATTCAGGCCCTGGGTGTGAGCATGTGGATAGCAAGCATAACAGAAGTGTCTAAGCTACAATACATCATCTTAACTCAGGGAGTAAGAAAAAACCTTAGAGCTATGCCTGGAGTGAAATGTAAGAAGCAGAAACCAGAAGAACCAATAACCCAACACATCTAGCCACAATGCCAAACAGATTTTCCCAGAGCTGAAGCTGAGTACCTTGTTTCTCCGAAAATAAGACATCCCCTGAAAATAAGACCTAGCACAACTTTGAGAGAAAAAATTAATATAAGATACTGTCTTATTTTTGGGGAAACAGGGTAGCTTTAGGTAACTCTATCCCTGGGGCCCTTGGAAGCCAAGAAATATGAGTCAGACACACCAACAATTTTATATTTAAGAAAAGACTGGTGACATCTATTTTTAAATTTGTATTTGTTCATCTTCTATAACTTCTCTGTTATTTTTGTTCACTCTGATATCTGTCCACAAAAAAAAGGTATTTCAGAAATATATTTTAAGAACATATTCTTATTTCTATGAAATAAGAGAAGTGAAATTGAGAAACTTGATCTTCTCTGACAGTGGCCCTAGGAACAGATGCTGCCAGTGTCTCACCTCTTACTCCACTAAAGGCAAGGTTATAGCGGGTTGTGCTTCTTTCTGTAGACTCTACAGAAGAATCCATTTACTTTCTCATTTATATTATTGTCATGTTTCTGTTCCTTGTGGTTGTAGGAGTGTGACACCCATTTTCTTGTTAACTGTAAGCTAGGAGCCCTTCCCAGCTATAGAGGTAACCACATATCTTGGCTAAAAGGGCAAGTCACATCTGTTTAAATAACCCTTCTGCCTTTAATTCTTCTTCTTTTAAGGACTCCTGCGATTAGATTTGGTCCTATAATATAACTTAAGATAATCCCTTTATCTTAAAAGGAGCCTACCGATGTTGATTCTATCTCTTTTGTTATATAATATAACACACGTTCACAGGTTCCAGGGATTAATGTATGAACATTTTTGAGGATGGAGAAGGGGAGCATTATTCTCTCAACAACAGTCCAGAATCTAAAAAGGGGTGCAATGGGTGGGGCAGAGCCTGAAAATGACAGCCCAGTGTGAGGATGTTGGAGAGGTAGTTATGGCTACAATACACAAACTTCATAGTGCTTTAAGAAATTTTGAGTTCATCCTAAATGCAAATGATTTTCATAGGAAGATGATTAAGAGGGGAGTATGGGGGAAAGGAGCTGGTGATATGACTCAATATGTATTTAAAAATGTTGACTACATCTGTATTCTGATTTGAAGGAACAATGGATCAGGTAGGAAGCTACATGAATTAGGAAGCTACTCCAGTTGTTTATTAAAGATATGAATGTAATTACAGAAAAGTGGTGATAAGTCAAAATAGGAATAATTGGGGTTGGCAGGAGGTAGAATTGATAGGGATTTGTACACTCAAAGTTCTTTGAAGTACACCATGTATAGGGATAGATAGCATCAGGTGAAAGTATAGGCAGGAAGATTTTCACAGAGAAGGCTCAGATTATGGTGTAAGTATTTATAAAGGTGCATATATATTTTTGGTAGAGTAGGAAGAACAGAATACAAGGAGCTGATATAAAACATTTCTAACCTACAAATATTTGAAGGTGGAAAATATCCTTTATTCATTTTTGTTATGCTTCAATAGATAGTTTTCAGACTAAGTAAGTCAGTCTTAAGGAGGGGAGTTAACAAATATGTATTTGACCCTAGCCATTGTTGTTCAGTGGTTGAGCATCAACCTATGAACCAGGAAGTCGGGGTTTGATTCCTGGTCAGTGAACATGCCTAGGTTGGGGCCTGGATCCCCAGTGTGGGGTGGGGTTTACAGGAGGTAACTGATCAATGATTCTCTCTCATCATTGATGTATCTGATCTCTCTTTCCCTCTCCCTTGCTCTCTGAAATTATATATATACTAGAGGCCTAGTGCTCAAAATTTGTGCACTCCTGGGGAATGGTCCCTCAGCCAGGCCTGTGCCCTCTTGAAGTCCGGGAGCTATCAGTTGGACATTTTTAGCTCTCCTGCCACTGCCACTGCGCTCACCAGCAATGAGCCCAGCTTCTGGCTGAGCAGTGCTCCCCTGTTGGAGCGGACTGATTACCAGGGGGCAGCTCCTGCATTGAGTGTCTGCGCCCTGGTGGTCAGTGTACATCATAGCGACTGGCCATTCGGTTGATTTGCATATTATCCTTTTGTTATATAGGATACTATATATTGGCTTTTTGACTGTAGCTATGACATGCACTGACAACCAGGGGGCATATGCTCAACACACAGGCATGGAAACTTGGAACAGACTGATGAATCTCAGAGCGAAGAGGGGAGGGTGTAGGGCAAAAGAGACTACCAAAGATCTTATATGGATACTAGAGGCCCTGTGCATGGATTTGTCATGGTTCAGTCGGGCTGAAACGGGCAGTCCAACATCCCCTGAAGGATCCCAGATTGCAAGAGAGCACAGGCCAGGCTGAGGTACCCCAATGGTGCACAAATCTGTGCAATGGGCCTTTAGTGTGTGTGTGTGTGTGTGTGTGTGTGTGCGCGCATGTGTGTGCGTATGTGTGTGTGTGTATGAAATATGTATTTCTGCTCTGGCTTGCTGACTCAGTTGGTTGGAGTGTTGTCCTGTACAGCAAAAGGTGGTGGGTTTTATTCCATGTCAGAGCTCATACCTTGGTTGTAGTTCAGGGCACATAGGTAGGTTGCAGTTCTGGAATCAGGGCTGGTACTGGAGGGACTTGAATGATCTCTCTCTTTCTCTCTCTCTCTCTCTCTCTCTCTCTCTCTCTCTCTCTATATATATATATATATATATATATATATATATATATATATACACATATATATATATTTATATCTTTCTCTTCTTTTTTCTCTTTTTAACATCAATAAAACATATCCATGGGTGAGGATAAAAAATAATTTTAAAAAAGAAATACATGTTTGCATAAGTTCTAGGGAAGACTCTTAGAGGGCCTGACTGTCCTTGATCTACAGACAAGACTTTGGACCACAGCCCTACATGGCCTATGAAGATAAGAAACATTAAGTAAATACACTGAAACACAGGTTCTAAAGGAAATACAAAGAGATAAAATATAAATGAACAACAGCAACAAGATCAACCCATAATATATATACTTAATATTTGGCCCTTTAACATTTAATGTTTAAGCAGATTAAACTATTTCTTCTGTATTCTGATCGTGCTTATATTAAAAGTAATTAAAAATAGCTCAACATTATATGAGCTGGTTCTGGTGAAGCTTCCACTCTGAAGACAGTGGAGAAGCTATTTCAGTTACTGCTATTTTCCTGGTGCTGGATAAACCTGTGACACACAGTAGGGACTCAGTAAGCATCTGTAGAATGAATAAGTTGTCCACAAATTGGAAACATTAAGTGTTTGAGAATAAAACTATTGCATTGCACTCACTTAGAAGGGAGGTGTAAGTCCTAGAGTTCCTGTCTGACAGTCTTTGCACGTGGTGGGAGAAATTGCCATATAGAAGACTTTCCACAGTACAAGGCAGCCAGGATTCAGTAAAATGTAGCTAAAATTATTAGACACTAGTACCAGTACTGTTTTCATAGAGCAGTTTCCTTTGGCAATTTATTTAACCTCTTGAACCCGGTTTTAGTATCTGTAAAACGTAGCCAGCACCATTTTATATTGCATGAGTAACAAATGGGGTAATGAAGTTAAAATCTCTATTGTAATGCTTGGCTCAGGGTAGACATTAATGCATCATGTCTGGCTTTCAGCGACAACAACACAAATACTCAAAGCCCAATAAAAAGAGAAAACAAAAAGCAGTTTAAAGGGACAAAGCAAGCATCAAACCCAGACTCAGCAATGGTTCTAATGGAAAAGTACACAACATGCAAAAACAGTTGAGTAAATATAAATGGTGATGCAAACTCTGATAGAATTTAAAGGAAATGCTAGAAAACAAAATCAGTGTAATACGGTGGTTCTCAACCTTTCTAATGCCGCAACCCTTTAATACAGTTCCTCATGTTGTGGTGACCCCTAACCATAAAATTATTTTTGTTGCTACTTCATAACTGTAATTTTTCTACTGTTAATGAGTTGTAATGTAAATATCTATGTTTTCCGATATTTACATTAGGCTCTTAGGCTCTACAGCAGCACAGGTTGAGAACCGCGAGTAGGGTCACTTATGAAGTAGCAATGAAAATAATTTTTCATTAGTTTCATTATCACCTATGAATTAGCAATGAAAATATGGTTTCACAACATGAGGAACTGTATTAAAGGGTCATGGAATTAGAAAAGTTGAGAACCACTGATGTAATAAAAATGGAGTTTGCCTGTTATCTCTAGATTGGAAATAATTTGGAGCCCCCTGCAGGCTGCAAATTGGAGAGGGTGTAGGCCAAACTGAAGGGTCCCCCTTCCAGTGCACAAATTTCATGCACCGGGCCTCTAGTAAAAATAATACTAAACGAGATAGAGAAATCTTAAATGAGAAACGTCCATTGGAAAAGGCTAGATATTATGTGATTCCAATTTTATGACAATCTGAAATAGACAAACCTACAGAAACATTAAAAATATCAGTGGTAACAGGGTTTTGAGAAGGAAGGAAAGAATTGAGTAGATGAAGCACAGGGAAATTTTAGGAAAGTGAAATTATTCTGTAGGATACTGTAATGGTAGATACATGACATTATGCATTTGTCAAAATCAATAGCACTCAAAATAAAACTTTATGTACATAAATGTTAAAAAATTATTTAATAGTTTGAGGGATCCTGAAAGGGAATACAGAGTATGACCAGAATATGTAAGGACTTTATATACACTATATAAAACAGTGTTATTAAAGGGAATGTGGAGAAAGCTACTAAACTACGTACTCTGGAAATTAGCAAAATTAGGAAGATTCAAGGCCTAGGTACATCACCTAACCAATACTATTGTTTTCCAAGAGGTATACCTTCATAATTATATATCTATGAATGTATACTGGAACTGAACAATTAATGAAATGTATGGCTGATAGTGGTGGCAAGATTTCTCAGTGTTAGTGTTTGAACTTACAAACATCAAGGAGATAAAATTAGAATGTTCCATTTGGCATGAATTAGGGTTGGAGAAATCAGTATTAATAATATTATTTTAATACAAATATAGGTGTTTATTTATAGCTATGTGTGTACAGATGGTAGTATGCATCCACACATTCTCTTTCTCTGTCAGCTGAGAAGACCTAAAAGCACCCAGAGTCCATTAACAATGAGCACAGGTAATGCCAGGTCTTGGTTTCAATTTCATTCTATAATAAAGCAACCAGGGATCCCCAGAAAAATGTCTCATTCTAAGACCGACACAGATATATATATTAGATGAGCCTGGGGCATTTTGCAGTATAAGAAAGTAAGAAAGGGCAAAAAAGCCCATCTTGCTTTCGGGATTAGTGTTCTTTCAATCAGTTTAATAGCCATGTTGATTCAGCATTTTGGTTACAAGAGGCTATGACAAAAATAAAATAACTTAGAAAATAAGGGGAAAACCAATAATGATTGAGACCAATCAAGGATTGCAGGTCCTCTTGCCTGCAAACGGAAAGCTCACTGTCAGGGTTTGATTCTTGACCTGAGAAACTCACACTGGCTACACTCATTATGCTGAAGGGCAACACCATGCAAAGAATATAAGATGTGGGGCCTGAGGAGCCGAGATGCTTACATTCTGATCCAGCACCTGCCACATCCTGAGAGAAGGTAATTTAGTGAGCAGTTTTAATCTTTTGGACCTATTATTTTCCCTTCATAATTAGAGAGGGTCCTTTTATATGTACCCTATGTTTTCCTCCCATTTCTCATACTCTGTGAATATTACCCATCAATCAGTAATCATAATTGTTTTTAAAAAGTAAAGGACAAAAGAAAGGAGAGAGCAACAAAATAGAGATTCAAATAAACTGTTTTTTTATTGGTTGTATTCTTTAAACACAACTATTCTCATAGAAAAACAAAATTAAAAAAAAACCAACCCTATAGTTAAAACTATTTAACAATCTAACACCAAATTTTTAATAGAAGATCAAGTTATTATTTTTAAAAGTCCTGCATGATCTGGCTCCAGCATTGTTTTACTCTACAAAGGCCATCTCTGCCAGTCTGCCATAAATTCCTGCCACATTGGGCTTCCTCCAATGAGTGTAGCTCTTTTTTGTTCCATATTTTACTAGAAAACCCTTTCCAACTCTTTGCTTTCCTAATTCCTGTTCATAATTCAGAACTCTTTTATATCAACTTTTTGGGAAAGAATTCCTTGACCCAGAATCTTAACTGGGTCTCTGTTTTGTTAGCTCATTGCACCTTTTACATTTCCTCCAAAGCAGTCATCGCACTTTAAATTAATATGTAGGAGGTGATTTTAAAATGTGTTTCCAAAATCTTTTACACTCTTCCCTTCCTTGGAATCCAGATCGACGTTAGTGATTCACTTATAACCAATCAAACGTATCTGAAGGGATACAAGATAAATTTGAGGTCAGAAAAGCCCATGAAAGGTAATTCAAATTCCATCTGACTCACCTCAGATACTAGCTCTGCAGAATTCCAAGTACCACATAAAAAAGTCTGACTATCCTGAGAAAATCATGCTACAGAGGCGACCTTTTGACTCCAGTCAATAGCTGAGTTGAGTTCTAAGCTCCCAGACATAAGATAAATTATCTTAAAGGTTATTCATAATTGTAAACCAGCCAATGTCTGACTGTAACTGCAAAAAAAAAAAAAAATCTCAAGAGGAAACGGTTCATTTAAACTATTCCTACAGCTTGATTCACAGAATAAAATGATTATGCCAATTTTGGGGGTAATGTGTTATGTATCAAAATAACATGTAAGCAACTATGTATATATATTTTATTTTCCTCTATGCTTCAGTGTATGTCTATGGAGAGGGAATGTGCCTATTTGACCTCTGCTGTGTATCCAATTAACAGGATGGTGCACATAAAATATTGATATCAAAAGAATGATGTGGATGTTTCACAAAACATTTAGAATGTTTATTATATAATTTTCACATAATATATTCAATATTAGTCATTTTATGAATAGGCAACAACTTTTTCAAAGAGTTTTAATATAGAATACCATTTAATATTGAGCTCCACTTAGCAACATGCATGCTTGATTTTGCAATGTATTTAAATACAGCCCTGTGGATTTTGTTTCAAACAACTTCAACTACATTCAAATTTCACACACTGCTATTTGGATTGTACAATGGTGCAGATATTTTGGAAAACAGTTTACTAGTTTCATAAAATTTTAAACATAGTTTAATTTTTAAATTTACCCAAAAGACAAAGCAGTTTTATGCCAAGATATATACATAAATTAAAATATATGTCCACTTAAAGACTTGTTTCTAAATGTTCATAGCAGCAATATTCATAATAGCAAAAAGCAGAAATAACCCAAATGCTCATCAACTGCTGAATAGATGAAATTTTGGAAGGAAAAAAGAAATATTGAAGTACTGATGTATATTCCAACATGGATGGATTTCAAAATATCATGGTAGGTGAAAGGACCCAGAAACAAAAGACCACACACATTGTTTGCTTCCTTTTATATGAAATGTTCATAAAAGGAAAACTATATAGAAGAAAAGTATAATAGATTGATGGTTATTTGCAATTTTGGAAAGGAAAATGCAGTGAATACAATTGGACATGAATATTCTTTATGGAGTCATAGGAATATTTTACAATTTGATAGTTCTGTTGCTTCTACAATTCTGTGTTATTACCCAAAAATAATTAAATTACAAACATAAATTAGCAAATGTTATGGTGCATGAATTATCCCGGAAAGCAAAGAAAATGTGCCACACTATGACATTGCCAGTAGTTTTAAAAAAAGAGCAATTGTTAGAACCATCTGGGAATTCTCAGAAACATATTCCTGAATGTGATTTACCTCATGAATAAATGTATAAAACTTCTTTTTTTGGTGAAAATAGAAAATGATGTAAAACAGCAAGCTAAACACAAAAGTAGAAACTAAAGCAAAGGGAGAAAGACAAAATGTAATGAGTTAACAGAAAAATGGAAGCAATTTGTAGCAAATGGAGAGGAAAGGAAACTTAGAAAAATCCACAATATATCAAATGGTGCACAAACTACAGCAGTAGCCCATGTGTATTGTCTTACAACTATCTTACAACACACTTCAAAACTCCTGCGGTGAAAACATATTATGAAAGTGCGACCCACCCGAATAGAAATGTAGACACCAGAGTACATTTCAAAACAAGTGAGAATAAGGAAATTGATCATGAAAATGAGGCCTTGTCTGTGTAATAAATCAGAAATACTGATAGTACTCTCCAAAAACAACTAAAAATAAAAGTAAACACATTAACAAATGCAACTGACAAAGTTAATCGCCTATTCTAAAACATGGCTTCTCTCTTTGAAACATCAACATTAATAAAAGAGGAACATGCTAATTGACTATATCCTCAGGATGCCCACCAGCCAATCAAGAGTGAGCATGCAAATTAACCCAACAAATATGATGGGTTAATTTGCATACACAGGAGCCCAGTGGCCAGTGTGGGGCGCTTGTGTCCTCATCATGGCAATGATGCAGGTATTCTGTACCACCCGAGCCACTTCGGGTCTCTGGGCAGCGTGGGAAGGCAGAAAGGTGAGTCTAGGTCAGAGTGAAGGCTGTGCTGGCAGCCAGGGAAAGTAAGGCCCATTCGTGCATGAATCTTCGTGCATCGGGCTTCTAGTTTTATAATATTGGATAAGACAAATTTAAACGGCAATAATGATATATCCATGACTATAGACATTTTACGTATTGTAAGAAATTTAGTTCTAAATATAATCTAACTCATGAATAATTTTATAAGCCTTCTTTCAAGACTACTCAACGTTATACTAGCAAATTATGACTTAAACTGAAAAAAAAAATTACTTGAACTGCTTTTGTTCTATCATGCTACAAGAACAAGAATGGTCCCATTAAACATTTTTTTTGTGTCATTAAAATAATGAAACAACTCTTTGGAAGTTAACATCAATGAACTATTATGAATAGTTATCTTTCCATATGCAGTAAGATTTTTAAAACTTGAAATTCAGTTGGTGGAAATATGGCCCTTTTAATTAAAATGTATATTAGTTGGACGTTAACTGGATCACTATACAATCATATATAATTTTTCAATCTGGGGGTACTTTCATTGATAATTTAGAGCTTTTGACTTATACTAAATGGAATAATATTAAATTTCCTAGAAATTGCTGAATAATTCTTCCTTCAATATTGGTTTTTATTCTTGTTACTGTCGTGTGGCTTATTTGAAGATAACAACTCACTTCCTACTTCTGAACTGCTCTCTAATATGATTTATAGCTAAACAGAATACCAAAATAATAGGATAAAAAAAGCTTGTTTAATAATTAAATGTAACAACATGTGGCATGAAGTTAAGAAGTTCTATGGAAGACCAGAGTAGCCACTTGCTTTGCAAACAATTTAAGTCAATATTCAGAAATTTTGCATTTACTTGCTTTTATAAATAAGCTGTATTTTTATTAAATTTGTTAGGGTGATATTGCTTAATAAAATTATTTAGGTTTCAAGTGTACAATTATATGATACATCATCTGTATATTGCATAGTGTGTTTACTAGCCAATTTCAAATCTTCTTCCATTACCATATATGTCACCCCTTTACTCTTTACTTCTCGCAACCCCTTCCTTCTGGTAACCACTATACTATTGTCTATGTCTATGAGTTGATGTTCATTTGTTTATCTTGTTTATTCATTTGTTGCTTTCAGTTTTACTTCTCATATATGAATGAAATCATATGGTTTTTTATTTTTCTACTTTTATAGGCTGAGCTTGTTAAACTCTGAATAATTGATATATAAAATGTTACTTCATCAATTCCCTAAAGCTTTCAAGTGTGTAACCAACTTTTCATTCAAACTTTTTAAAATATTTTTTCTTAACTAAGATTCAATATGTGAAAATGTGTTATAATACTTATTATTTTCATAAATTTTACCAATTTCTATATATTCACAATCCTTCAATTTGCATTTTACTCTGTGATTTTCTCATTTCCTGTTGCTGTTTTTTCTTCTTAAGCACAGCTCTTTAAAGTTAAGACCAGTAATCAAATAAGGACATAAAAATCAAATTGTTGGGAGAATTATTTTCTTCCTCATACTTGTGTAGCTCATGTCAATGGTCATTCAGTGTTACCTGGCTTATCTCCATAGATTTCATTGTTTGTGTGTTTAAAACCTGAGTTGTCTGCCTAGAACTTGAAATGTTTTTTCCATCCTCTAAAAGAATGGAAAAAAGAATTCTTCACAAATCTTGATGGTGTTAAAACAAGGGAAACCCTGAACCAGGGCCCTGGCTGAGAATTTCCCACTGCAAAACACTCATAATGTCACCAAGGGAGGAACAGTGCTGCTCTCTGATAAGTCAGATAAAATAATTCCAGTAAAGCTGAAACCAGTGTAGCTCAGTGGATAGTGTCTGCTGGATTCCGGTCAAGGGCATGTGCCTTGGTTGACTACACATCCCCAGTAGGGGGGGTGCAAGAGGCAGCTGATCAATGTTTCTAATTCTCTATCCCTCTCCCTTCCTCTCTATAAAAAATTCAATAAAATATTTAAAAAAAAAAAAGAACAACACACAACTCCAGTAATATATCTGCATCAATGGATCCATTTATTTTTATCCAATTTTTCTATCCAACAACCAACTTCCTCAAATGTCTTCTTAAAAACCAAGGATTTCTCTATTTTAAACCATCTAATCTAAACAAAGGGAACGATTTGTAAACACGGTAAGCTTAAAATGAGTGTACAAGTGAGATCAGAAATGTTATCAAATAAACTTCAAATTTAGGACTCTCTTGTATTGAGGGAAAATAGTATAGAAAACTGCTCCTTGAAACATTAATTTTATATGCCAATTGAGAAAACAAGCCCAGATATTCAGGACAGCAAAAGCTACCATCAAATAACATTTTTGCCTCCTCTTATCACTAACGAATCTAAAATTATCATCAAAATGAGAAGAGCTTGCAGAGTTTGTGCTCAAATTTTTGCCATCCTGATTGTCACAGAACTCATACTTATGGTGAAAACCACAGGATCTACTGAACTCCAGGAATTGGAAAGTAGGTGAATTTAAGTCATGTGCTCCACGGGGTATAGAAGAAATAATTGTACACCCTAGAAACACTGGAAAATTACCTCCTTTTTTCTCTCAAAATCTGTGCACAGTGTTAATGCCTCTGAGTAGATGCTCTGATCTAGCTGGTTGATAATAAGAGAAGATTTTTAAATGAGAACTTACATGCAAATTGAAGCACAACAGTTGTTCTCTCTAATTTTTATGAGTCACATAACAAATGACAGTTCTTTAATTGAAGTTAGAAGCAAACAACTGCTCAGAAATGTCTTAGAATTTAATTCCCCTAGGTCTATTTCTGTTCATTTGCTACAGTGGTTTTGGAAAGCTGTAAGAGACAACAATACCAGTATAAAAAATATTTAAATGCTTGAAGTTCCTTGTGACAGAGACTGTAATGTGTTCGCCAAACCAATTTCATTTTCCCATCACATACACTGTTAGAACATATGTGCCTTTAAATGAAGTAATTTTCTGAATCCTGGCCAATAAAATGTAAGGGTTCTCTGTGTCTGTTTCAGGCCAAATGGTCAATGTTGGAAGTGTTCTTTCTCCACAGTCTTTCTCTCTGTCTTCTGAGAGAGCACTCTGAGGACATGGAGAATGTTGGCATCATGAGAGAGAATCTGAGTTCCTGAGTAGCCAGATGTAAGCCTTGTACTTTGAGATGATTGACTATGCAGCTCTAATCTTTCTAAATCACTGATCAATCAAAATGTATTTAGAGCAGCAAGTGATAACTAAACTCATGGCGACATCAGTTCTTTAGAGTGGGGATATGCAATAAAAAAACAAACAAACACAAAACATAAAATGTTGACATTGAATTTGCAATTGGGCTCGTAGCAATAAGGTAACAGGTTGGGAAGCTAGAGACCCATATTATGAAATGAAAAAAATATTTAGTAATATTTCATTTGCAGTTTCCTAGAAGGCAGAACACGTGATGAAGAAGCAGGTGGCCCGGGGAAATGGCAAGAAAGAGTGAGCTTGTGTGTTTCTGACATTATTGACTGCCTTTCACAAGGTACTATAACAAAGAAATCCGTTCACGAGGAAATTGATTGGATTCCCAAACAAGGTTAAAGAGAACAGAGACTGGCTAGAGAACGAGAAAGCTTAACAAATAGAGAACTGTTTTTACACTCACCTACTCATATTAACACACCCCCTCCACTCCAGCTATGTAAATGCTGCTGTTTGCACAATACCTCTTTCCCCTGCAATAGCTGGCACAGAGTGCTGCTTCCTAACTAAAGAGCAAGAATACTGCTTATATTATTTTCTCAAGTGTTGCCAAGCACCCAGAAGAGTGTTCAGCATGTCATAGGCTCTGAGAAAGATATCTATTGAATGTATTTACATGCTTAAAATATTAATTTAAACAGACTAAGCAGAAAATAAAGTTTCAGCTTCTATTCTGATAGTCTCGGGTACACAAAAATCCTAAAGACAGAAGAGGTCATCCATTCAAATAAATTGTGGGACTGCAAAGAGGAATTACACATGTTTACAGCATGCCATATATGGACAGTTTCATACATGTACAGAAACCACTACTGTGCAAGGTCATGATACCTCCCTTTTAGATTATTGGGAACATGTGTATGCAAATGAAGGTGAGGCTATTGGCTCATTGCCTGAAGGAAGACAGCTTACCATGGTGTAATAAGGGGCATTTCAGCAAGAGGGTTTAAGGGAAAGCTATTTTACAATGTGGGCTTCCATTAGGTGATTTTGGAGAGGGTTCGGAAAGAAAGTGTATTTGCTTTGCCAAACCAGTTTGGCTCAGTGGTAGAGCATCGGTCTGCGGACTGAAGGGTCCCGGGTTCGATTCCGGTCAAGGGCATGTACATTGGTTGCGGGCACATCCCCGGTGGGGGGTGTGCAAGAGGCAGCTGGTCGATGTTTCTCTCTCATCGACATTTCTAACTCTCTCTCCCTCTCCCTTCCTCTGTGTAAAAAATCAATTTTATATATATATATATATATATATATATATATATATATATATACACACACACATACATACATATATATAAAGAAAGTGTATTCCCTCTGTTGCGTGTTGTTGGAAAGAAAAGGTAATTCTACAATTGGGTATCTTACTGTGTTTTATGTGGATGGTGAGAGAATGGAGCAGGTATAAAGCTGCAATTGATAAAGAAGCATGAGTAACTCGTGTACTCGGGTAATAATGAAAAGAGGAATGCCTGGTCATTGCTGTGTTTTGGAGAGAGTTCTTAGATTTGTCTATGTTCCAAACATGATTAAGGGATTGCAACATTTTGGTTTGCTTCCATCGCATTTTAGAATGTATCTGATTTTGGCAATCTCTGAAATTATTTATGTTCAACAGAAAAAAAAACAACCACTATGGCTTACCTGTCATGGATTGCTGTTTTCTTTCTTAGTCACGTTTGCAAATGAGTATTGATGATTGGTTAGGTAAAATGAAATATAAAACTCATAAAAACATTGCCATTTTCAAATGAGGAGGGGTGAAGGGGATTCTAATACCATAAATTTTAAATCTCAACATATTCTAGATCATCCTATTCTCAAGTTCTCCTCTTTTCAAAAGTATATAAGAAAATAGTGAAATTTTAAAATCAACATTTTCTATAGTCAGTCATTTTTTTCTTCCTCAACAACTCAGTATTTCAGAATTATATTTTAAACTAGAAGCCCGATACAGGAAGATTTGTGCAAGAACGGACCTTCCTTCCCCTGGCTGCTGGCACTACCTTTGCTCTGGCCTGAGCCACCTTTTCACTCCTGCCTGGAGCCACCTTTCTGCCTTCTCACACTGCCCAGAGGCCCAGAGCAGCTGAGGCAGTGTGGAACACCTGCGCCATTGCCATGGCAAGAACACAAGTGTCCCGCCTCACTCCTGACTGCTCAACACCTATGTATGCAAATTAACCCACCATCTTTGTTGGGTTAATTTGCATACTCCTTTTTTGGCTGTGGGCATCTTGAAGGTATGGTCAGTTTGCATCTTACTCTTTTATTAGTGTAGATTAAGTTAACAAAACCAATTGAAATTCCCAAAAGAAAAATTTCTCTTCTCTATTCCTTCAGTATGAAATTTCATTCTATGTAATTTTCTTAACAAAGTTACCACAGTATAATATATCCTATCTAATAAAGAGGGAATATGCAAATTGACCATAACTCTGTGACAAACATGGTGGTGCTAGTGCCCAATAAGGAGAGAATATGCAAATTGACTGTCATTCCATGACAAAGATGGTGGCTGGACCAGGACACTTGCATCATTGCCATGGCCTCTGGGCCTGCTTTGTCACTGTTGCCCACAGGGCTGGAGGAGCAGGGACACAAGCCCGTAGGAAACCTGTGAGAAGGGGGATAAATTGTCATAACTTTATCTCCCTTTCCACAAGATAAGAAAACTGACCCTGGTTCATTTAATGATGTGGCCCACACCTTTCTACAAGCACAGGGTATGTTATGACCACTCCCAGGAAGATCTTGTCAGAATACTGTTTCCAGGGAATAACACTACTGTGGCACATCATCTAAGAGAGGAAACAAGCTTTTGTTGGGTTTATTCTGAAGGTCAGAGAACATGCCACCCCAACATATGCTGTGTTGTTATATTGATGATCTTGAGCTGCAGCTGCTTGAAAAACAGCAAATTCAAGGAGAGGCTTTCACTGATGTCTCCTGATATGCCTTAAATCGGACCCCCCAAAAGGAGCTGAAATGTCATAAATCCCCTCGAAGAGAAAAATGTCATAAGCCAGAGAAGACTGACTCCTGTCACAGGACAGGAGACTAGAAGTTGACATCACACCTAAACTTTGTTACAAACTCTCTCCCCCTACCCCTATTCATCTTTACTAAAAATCATTTACTCTCCTCTAAGAGGCCTACATTTCCCATTCTCTTTCCCTAGGAAGAAAATATTTAAATCTTGATTCTAAGCCACCTTGGGGAGTTACTCATTTTTTCTCTGAGATCTCCCACATACATATACATGAGGTACACATGTTGATGAACTTTTGTTTTTCTCTTGTTAATCTGTCTTTCATTACAAGGGCCTCTGCTAAGAACTCAGAAGGGTAGAGGAAAACTATTTTTCCTCCTCCAAAATTTTACCTTGGGAAATCAAGTCCCAGGCTGAACAGTGAGATTGGCTCAAGTGCCAAGCAGTCCCGACTGAGGGAAGGGAAGCTTCTAGGGGGAAGTCACTGATATTGGCATCAAAGTAGGACAGAGGGCACATGTATGGTTGCTGGTGGGAGTTTAAAGTGGTTCAACATTTTTGGAGGATGTTTTGGCAAAATCAATAAAAATGTTCACAGTACATCCAAGAGTCTTCTACTAGAAATCTCATCTGCTGAGATAAAGCATGAATACATAAGCCCTGGTCAGAACCAAGGATGCTACTGTGGGCTCCCCTTTCACGATAGAAAAACCTTTTAAAAACCTGCTAACAACCTGCTTGACTTCTGAACAAAGCCATGGTGGCAGGGCTGAGGCAGAGGCAATTAGAGGCAATCGGGCAGGCAGGGGAGAGCAGTTAGGGGGATCAGGCCAGCAGGCAGGTGAGTGGTTAGGAGCCAGCAGTTCTGAGGAGTCCTGGATTGGAGAGGCTACAGGCTGGGCTGAGGGACCCCTCCTCCTCCTGTGCACGAATTTGTGCACCAAGCCTCTAGTATAAACATGCGTGGCTTCTTTTTCCTTACAATTTAATATGGTGCTTCAAATTAAAAAAAAATATGGATGCCTGTATGTGAAGATAGATATATTTAAAATAAGCAACCAAAATTTCATTAAAAACCTAATGCATATAAAGCAGAGTTTTCAAATCAATGGTGCATTGCATCTAGAGTTAGTGTCAAAAATGAGGGATAATATCTTAGAGACTTTTTGAAGAATTAAACAATTTCTCTTGTGAGTTCTATACTGTAATGCACTAAGGGAAGACTGTTAAAACATAATACACATTTGTCCCATGGAGGCCAAGAATAAGACTCAAAATTAGATCAAGATACATGATCTAAAATTTCTCTGTGTCTTCTAAAACCATAAAAGTAATTTGGCCTCTCTGAAACCATGTATAGATAAGTCTTTCTCCCCTTTATACTTTGATAGCAGATACCACACATTATTGGATCTAGGTTTTATAATTCCTTCTCATAGTGGAGTCCTAATGCCTTAGTAACAATTTTAATAGAAAGGCAGGATCAGTTTTGGTGATAATCATTATAAAAGAGTGAATTATGTTTTCTGAGTAGTAAAACATGTGGTTACATGGTGATATCTATGATCTTTGACCTTTTTTTTCTCTAAATAGTAAGCAAAAATAAAAATACAGAAATATCCCCATGTTCTTTTCTATAAAAAAGATATTAATCTCTTAAAAATATTTACTCCTTTCACAATTTTTTTCTATAACTGATAGAAACCATATGATCATGTATATAGAGTGACTTTTTAATATATATTCTTTAGTAATTTCCCTTTTCTGATTAACAGAGGAAAATACAGTAGCAGAAATTCTAGCTTTGAGAACAATCTTATACGTTAAATTTTGCTTTATTTGCCTAATAGTTGAATTTTTGCAGACTTGTAGATGGTGTTATTAGGTAATAATTACAATTCAAGACAAACAACATATTTTTAAAATATTTTGTTAATGTATGATGTGTCATAAGTCACATTTATTTTTAATGTGTTGGGAGTCAACTAAAGTAAGTGAATGAGTAGAAATGGACATTTTAAATATATAACTTTATACTTTTTTTCTGGAAAAACTTTTTTATTAGTAAGATCTGTTTGTATTAGAAATCCTGCTTAATTTTTTTTCTGGTGAAATTAAGATCACCTATAATAATAAAAGTGTAATATGTTAATTAGATCTGATAGCCAAATAGTGAAACGACTGTCTGGACAACCTTCCAGATGAAGCCATGGCTGCAAGGGCAGAGCCCCTTGCATGAATTTCATGCATCAGGCCTCTAGTATTAAATAAACATGAAGCAAATTGTAGCTCTTTTGGGGTTTTTAAGAAAATCTGCACGGAAGAACATATTTGCCCATTATACATCTGATAATAGGTTAATAACCACAATTTATAAAGAATGTATAAAACTCAATACCAATAAAACAAATAATCCAATTAAAAATGGATTAAGGACCTGAATAGACACTTATCCAAAGAGGATATACAGATGGCCAATAAAGATATGAAAAGATGCTCAACAGAAAGATGCATATTAAAATCATAATGATATATCATCTCATATCAAATTAGTTATCATCAACAAATCAACAAACGAGTGTTGGAGGATGTGAAGAAAAGGGAGCACTCCTGCACTCTTGGTGGAAATGCAGAATGGTGCAGCCACAGGGAAAAACAGTATGGAGTTTCCTCAAAAAATTAAAAATGGGACTGCCTTATGACCCACCAATTCCACTTCTGAGAATATATTTGAAGAAACCAGAAATAATAACTATAAAGAATATATGCATTCCTATGTTCATTAAAGCATGATTTTGCAATAGTCAAGGTTTGGGATCAGCCCAAGTGGCCATCGGTAGAGGAGCGTATAAAAAAGCTATGGTACATTTACACAGTGGAATACTACTCAGCCATAACAAAGGAAGGGAATCGTATTCTTTGTGACAGCCTGGATGGACCTGGAGAGCATTATGCCAAGTGGAATAAGCCAAACAGGGAAGGACAAATATCGGGTCTAGTAAAACTTAATGTCGTTTTTAACATTCGTTTAAAATCTTGCTTGGCGTTGACTTGTATTGACATAACCTTCAAACATGTGGTATCTACAGAACGTGTGAAGTGCAATTAACAAGTTTTGCTTGAAAAAGTTTGTGTTTGGTTTGGTTTTTGTTGCAAAACTAGGGCTAAGAAGATGGAGGATGAAGAGCATATTCGGCACTGCATGCTTTACGAGTTCCAATTAGGAAGAAAAGCAAGTGAGGCTGCAAAAAACATCTGTAGTGCTCTTGGTCAAGATGCAGTTAGCGCCAGAAAATGCCAGCGTTGGTTTGAGAAATTTCGCGAGGGAAATTTTTCGTTAGATGACAAGAGTGGTCGAGGCCGTGTGTCCAATTTTGATCAAGAAGCTCTTCAAGCTCTTTTGGTGCAAAATCCTCAAATTACCCAACAAGAGCTTGCGACAACTTTAAATTGTTCACAAAAAACAATTTCCAATCAATTGCGTGCACTTGGCAAAGTCCAAAAGTTTGGAAAATGGGTTCCTCATGAGTTGACCGACAACAACCGTAATCAAAGAGTCACAATTTGCAGTTCGCTCCTCTCTCGTCAAAACCGTTTGCCGTTTTTAGAGCAAATTGTTACCGGAGATGAAGAATGGGTGCTGTATGTTAATTTGAAAAGGCGGCCTCAATAGTTGGACAAAAATGAGGCTCCGCAGCCCACGCCAAAACCTGACTTGCATGCGAAAAAAGTGATGTTGTGTGTTTGGTGGAATTTTAAAGGAATTCTTCATTATGAACTTTTACCATCTAACCAAACCATTACAAGTGCAGTGTATAGTGCCCAATTGGAAAGGTTAGCCCAAGCTTTAAGAGAAAAAGAACCCGTGCTGATTAATCGGAAGGGCGTAATTCTTCACCACGATAACGCACGACCGCATACTGCAAGAATCACTGCTGAAAAACTGCGCCAGTTGGAATGGGAAGTTCTCCCTCAACCTGCATATTCTCCTGATATTGCCCCTTCCGATTACCATTTGTTTCGTTCTTTGCAAAACTTTCTTCTTGGAAAAAAATTTAATAATGAAGAATGCCTCAAAAATGCATTGACCGAATTTTTTGCATCAAAATCACAAGAATTTTACAACAGAGGGATTAAAATGCTTCCTGAGCGTTGGGCACAAGTAGTAGAAAACAACGGCAACTATATTGTTGATTAAATTTTGTTGTATTGTTTAAATAAATTCGATTTAAAAAAGTATTAGAAAACGACATTAATTATTACTAGACCTAATAGTATATGATTTCAATCATATGTGGAATCTAATGAATAAACTAACAAACAAACTAGAAACAGACTCATAGATATAGAGAACAGAATGACAGCTGTCATTGTGGAGGGAGGTTGGGCAGGGTAAAAAGGTGAATGGATTAAGCAAAGAAAGAAAGTTTTATAAAACACACCTAACAGACACAGACAACAGAATGGTGGTTACCAAAGGGCAAAGGAGTTAGGGAGAGGGAAGTAGGGTAAAGGGGGGATAAATAGTAATGCACGGAGACTTGATTTGTGGTGGTGAACACAGAATACATGATACCGATGGTGTATTCTATAATTGTATACCTGAGACCTATATGATTTTATTAACCAAGGTCACCCCAATAAATTAAAATAAGAAAGAAAATACAGCCCTCTTACCAGGTTAAAAAAATCAAATAAGTCTGTAACAAATTGAAACCCCTATGAGATTTTTAAAAAATATTTTTAATTGAGTTTTTTAGAGAGGAAGGGAGAGGGATAGAGAGTTAAAAACGTCGATGAGAGAGAATCATCGACCAGCTGCCTCCTGCACACCCACTGGGGATGTGCCCGCAACCAATGTACATGCCCTTGACCGGAATCAAACCTGGGACCTTTCAGTCCACAGTCCAATGCTCTATCCACTGAGCCAAACCAGTTTCGGCCCCCTCTGAGATTTTTAAGGCACTGTGAAATTTGATCAAAGACTAAATTTTCTTTAGGAAAATATCCTCCATTCTTTCTGAATTACAAATAGTCAGAATCCCTTTTTAAAAAATATATGTTATTGATTTTTTTTACAGAGAGGAAGGGAGAGAGATAGTTAGAAACATTGATGAGAGAGAAACATCAACAAGCTGCATGTGCCCAGAACCAAGGTACTTGCTCTTGACAGGAATCGAACCTGGGACCCTTAAGTCCGCAGGCCGACGCTCTATCCACTGAACCAAACCGGCTTCGGCACAAATAGTCAGACACCTTATGTGGAGTAGCAAGAGAAGTAAGGATTTGAAAAATGACACCAAATTTGTTACGGACCTGACAAGCTAAAGCCAAAGGGGTTGTACTGGGAAGAAATTTTATTCCACAAATGTTCCCATTTAGGATTGAGTGAAAGAAGACACCTAATTTTTGTAGGTAGTGTGTGTGTGTGTGTGTGTGTTTATCCTCAAAATTAGATTTTCTTTTAAAATGTCATATTAACATAAATTAATTTATGCCTAATTTATGAATACATGAATATAAAAAAATACGCTAAACTGAGCATTATGGCAGTATACTCACAGCCCAGCATCATAGCACATTATGTTATCACAATAAATCATCTCATGACAGCTAAGTAACCATGTGCACTTGAACATATAAATAAATAAATACATCACATATAAATGTCAGTTTTGATTTTTTGAAACCAGTGATTTCTAACACAATAAAAAATAATACATTCAACTAGAGACATTGACTTTAATAGAAATAAGATTAAAGTTAGCATATTTGCTGCCTGATTAGAATATGGATTTGTAAATGTTTAGGGTGAATATCAATAGAAGTCTTCAGCCTAGGTAAGTACATTTATCATATAGTCTTCTACATGGATTTTTTGTTGTCTTTTTGTTTGTTTGTTTGTTTTGTTTTTGCATCACTTCCTGCACAAACTCAATGATGCAACTAATAATAATTTTTTAGGATTATTGTTTTGATTACCTTTATAATCTATAGCAATTTAAGATTTTATAAATAATCCAAAACTTGGAATTTGTATACTTTTCATACATTTTCAAGTAATTATGTTACCTTACCTTGACAACTTTGTAAAACTCCTAATTTTTAAAATGTTAATATATTCCCCTGAAGATTATTTTTTTCTATTCATTACTTACAAAACATTTATTTTGATAAAAGGAGAGCTACAGCAGTTGAATTTATGGTCTAAAAAGTGCAGATTAATTGAATAGTTACTTATAGTAAAACTTTATAGGTAATAAATGTTAACTTCTGATCTGCATTTATAAAATGGCAATATTTTCCCTTGGAATTATAACAATAAAAGATCACAGTTCACTACAGATATGGATCATTAATACCTTGAGGACTTGAATTTATTTGTAGGTAATAAAATTTTGTAAGAATTGTCACCTACCTAGAATAGATCAAAAAAGATTTTTTGTCTGGCTTCATTTTCATTAGCATACTAATCTAAAAATATGTAACTAATGCTCTCATACAGCGATTAAAAGTTAAAGTGAAGTTTATAGTCCCACTAAAAGTTACTTTATATATAACTGCATGTCTTAAGTTAGAATTTAGGCAACTACTAGTATAGTCACTTATTTTGATGGAAGTTCATGCTGGACAAAATTTAATAAGTTCTAATAAATACATTTTTTATAAGAAAAGAGCCTGCATTTCTAGAGTTCAAAGCTGAGTTGTTAAACAACTTGAAAATTTTCCTTTGTTATGACAAATGAATTAACAATTAAGATGAAAACATTGCAATTAATATTCAGCTGTGCTAAAAGTGGTATTTTTCTTTAACCTGAATCAAAGAATAGGGGGGAAAAATAAAACTATCCCCTAAATAATTAAAGTTTTCTTCTATGACTGATTACCTGCAAAGATAATTTTAACAACTTAAATTAAATTATAGTGCTGTTGCTAATTTAGAGGAGGCCCTCAGAATCTCTAGATTAAGCTCATAGACACAGAGAGTAAAATTAGAGAATCTCAAGAGACATGACACAAAACTAAACTTCACCCATATTTCACCATTCAGGGGAATCCTTCTTAAGAAGTAAATTTCCTTCGCCTTAAAAGGTTTTTTAATGAGCATGCATGTGCGTGTATTTTTTTGTGTGTGAATTGGCTTAATATTGAAATTAATACTCTATTTTTAGAATTTAATATTACGTCATGACAATTTACTCATTCCATTAAATATTCATTGAAATGATGATTTTCATTAACTCAAGATAATTTTAAGAGCATCTTTGGGAGTACATTTTTCATATAAGAAATCTTCAGTTATATTAAAACTAGAGGCCCGGTGTACAAATCATGCATGGGTGAAGTTCCTTGGCCTGGTCAGTGATCAAAGCCTATTGGGGGGTGAGCCAACTGGGGGAAAGGACCTATAATGGTGGGGGGGACTCGGGCAGGGCCTGCCCAGGGGAGTTGCTGTGGGCGGTTGGCTGGCCATCCCTTCCCCCACCTGGGGTGGGGATGCTTATCAGGACCAGGCCAGCTGGGGGGATGGGCTTCAGGAAGTTGGGGGCGAGGGGGCGAGCAGGGCCCTGATTGGGCCAGTTGGTCACCACAGTGCACGTTGTAGCAACCAGCCATTCTGGTTGTTCCATTGTTCCCCTTGCTTAGCTTTTATAGATAGATAGACAGATAGATACCTTGATATGAGCTTTAAGTAGTAAAACAAAATAAAAAATAGCAATTATGTTTGTATATCATTTTATATAGAGACTAATAAAAATAAAGGTAATGAATTAAAAACAGATTACCAGTAGTAACTAGAGGCCCAGTGCATGGATTCATGTACCAGTGAGGACCCTCGCCAATGCTAAGGATGTTAGACTGTGAGGTACCTTGTGGGGAGCTGCCCTGAATGCAGGGGTCCTATATGCCTGAATGCAGGCATGGGTGTAGGACACAGCTCTCCATGTGCCCCCCTTTCCATTAACCTGAGTGGAAAATTACTACTACCCCTAGGAATGCTGCTAATTGCAGATGTCTTTGCTTTAGGGTAAAACAATTGGTAGGAGCCTGCTGACACAGAAGGAGCTGTGAGTTAAAAGGTCAGGTGGTTGTAAAAGGTCAGGTGCTGAAGGAACTTATCTGTATAGGAACTCATCATGTTAGCAGAAACGGCCACCTGCACGATTGCTTGAAATAAATACTTCCTCCTTCAAAATTGTATTTAAAGGTTGGAAAAATAAAATTTGGGGCTGCAGACCTTGGGTCTGAGCCCTCCCGACCCCATCTGTTCTTGTCTGTCTTTTTCTTATCCTCAACGGCTCATTCAGGTACTGTTCGTTGCCGGCAGGTTCCAGCAGTCCCTTGGCCTGGCCTGTGGGGATCTGGCCAAAACTGGCTCTCTGACATCCTACGAGGGGTTCCAGATTCGAGAGGGCATTTCTCGTGTGATGCACTGTGGAATTGGGCTCCTTCTTCTCTGGTTCTGGGTATGTCACTGGAGAACTGCAGCTGCTAAGTCACCACAGCTTAGCAGCTCATGTGTTGAGTTTCTGCCCCCCTGGTGGTCAGTGTGCGTCATAGCTACCGGTCAGACAGTCACTCAGGCTTTAACATATATAGATTATTTCTGATGTGACAGAGGTGATAGTATTCACTTAGTTTATCACTTTCGCTTCCTGGATTCCCAGGAAGATAACATTTCTGTCTCACAGTTACAGTGAGGGCCCTATGGCTAGACTTGTTTCTAAAACAGGGAACGTGGAATGAAAGTGATATAAACACTTATAGGACTGGCCCCTTAAAAATATCAGATACAAACTTCCAGTAATAATCATGGAGGCCCTGTATCCCATTTGGAGGAGTTATAAGATGATTAAGGGCTATGTAATCTACATCAAAATCTGGTAAGTGAGAAATAACTATTTATTATACTATAACACTGATTAATATAACTTAGAAGAAGGATCATGAGAACATTCACTTCCTAGATCTTATGTTACTAACATGCATGCTGTAACAAATAAACTCACAACTTCCAGTGTATGCGAATTAACCACCATCTTTGTTGGGTTAATTTGCATACTCGCTCTGATTGGCTGTGGGTGTAGCAAAGGTATGGTCAAATAGAATTTTTCTCTTTCATTAGTGTAGATGGCACTCCTAGAAAAATTATATAACATCCAAAACTGATTTTTCCATGTATATGTTTTCAATTCTAGGTGTTTTACTGTCTTTGTCTTTGAAACTCACAGATTTTATTTAGCACTGAATTGTATAGATACTGCCTCTGCCATTACTTATTGTTTTGAATATTTCTCCCCTCTGCATTTCAGCTCCCACCACTTCTGTTCAGCCCCCGTTCTTCTATTGTCTGTACAGCCTGATGCATGCCGTCCATGCTCCCAGTTTTTCCTGTGTAAATCCATTTTTTTGTGACTGAGAACAGAGCAATTATTATGAAATGCAAATGTGCTTATATCACCATCTTGTTTTAAAAATTGGACCCCCCCGATATTTTATAGTGTGACAAAAAGACATTAATAATCTGCCTTTAATCTATTTTTGTGTCTTCATCATAAATATTTGTTTCTTTGAAGTGTTTCCTCATTAACAAAAAATAATAATTCTCTTCCCTTCCAACTGCATACAGACTGCAGCCTTACCAGAGTTTTATCTTATTGTTGTAATTATTTTCCTGTCTGCCCTTTCACTAAATGGAAGCAACAATCTCTTATTTATCATTTTACTGGCTACAGTATGGGCATTTGCTCAAGCATGTTATGTACTTAAAAACTGTATGCTGACTTAACTAATGGATTCTTTATTCATTCTCAGAGGCTCTTTATTTCTTTTGCAATAAATGGAAGGACATGTGAGGCATTTACCAACAGATCCATTATTCATATACTTTGTATTACAATAAGTGTTATAATATCTACCTGTTTGATTAAATTAATATGCTATAAGAATCTTATTAATTGGATTAAACTTAGTGTGGCACACGAGACTACTCGGCATCCATGACAATGTCTTACTAAGACTTACATATTTAAAAACAATCATATACATTTTACTTAACTAATAAAAATCTATCTAAAATGCATTTATATGCATAATCTAGACACATGGTAAAGGCTTTTCTGAGTAATTGGGGCCTGTTTCAACTTGAGGTTTGGTTCATCTGGATCTAATGAAGAGTGGATTTGGAAAACCAGAGACAGAATGCGTTATTGAAACTATATTTTTTTCAAGGTCACAATTAATTGTGCATGTCACTCACTTGCAGATTTACAGATGAATTGATGACTTTAAAAACAAACTTAACGCCCTAGCCTGTTTAGCTCAGTGGATAGAGCGTTGTCCTGTGGACTGAAGGGTCCTAGGTTTGATTCCAGACAAGTTCACATGCCTGAGTTGCAGTCTCGATCCCCATTGGGGGAGGGGGAGGGTAGGAAGCAGCCAATCAATTATTCTCTCTCATCATTGATGTTTCTCTCTTCCTCTCTGAAATCAACATATATATATATATATATATATATATATATATATATATATATATATATATATTCATTTAAATAAAAAATAAAAACAAATTCAACAGATTTACTATGTACTGTAATTTATAGTGTGTTTAGCTGAATAATTAGCATAGACATTTGAGAGGGGACCAGTTTCCTATAAACTAAATATATTGCAATTAAATTTTATTTTAATTGTTCTAATACAATCCATTGTAAACATTTTATTAACTCATGTTGTTATGCAATTATACTAACATTTAAAATAGACATAATTTCTTTTGAGTTCTAGAGACTATGGCCACAGAAAATATCTAGTTATTTCACTTTCTTTAAAAAATGTCTTGGAAACAAAAAGGAAAATAGGAATGAAAGTGGCTATAGAAGACAAACAGAGGCGTCATATTTGCTCTATTTCAAACACCAAGCTTAAAAAAAAAATCAAGGTTACATTTAAAAAAAATGAATTTAGTCAATAAATAACTATTTTGCCTCACCTATTTCTTCTCATTGAATAAGGACAATATTTATCACTGTACTTAGCAATCTTAGCTTCAGGCCAAAAAGAATTGCTGTGCATTACATTTATGACAGATTTAAATATGAATGCATTTTGAGTTCAGGAAGCTAAATATAGGACTCTCCTTCACTAAGGTATAAAGAAAAAAAAATGGGGGTTTTGATCATTGAAAATAATCAAAAATAAACTGAACGTCTTCTGTTTTATCAGTCTGAATATTTAGTTTATGATTTTTCACTTTTTTATCCAAGATGATTGTAATAAAATTGTCTATTGTGTACAACTGCGCTTAGAGAAAACTCACACCAGATTTTCCTTCCCAGTTATCTCTGGAAACTCCTGGAGAATATCTTCATGTTCCACAAGTCCTTTCTGGGGGCCCAGAGCCCTATGACAAGGCAGTTTAATTCCTCATTTCTGTAGTTCATCTGTTGTGTGCTTAGGGCATTTTCCATCATGTTTCTGCTTGTTTGAGAGTCATGATTCTGTTTCTAGCGTCAGCAGCTGATAGTTCTACGATGGCTTTGGCAGTGGGACATTGCCCTTCTTTTATTATTCCCATAATGCGAGACAGTTATTAAAATTAGCTATTGTTGAAAACTATATACCAAACATATCATGTTCTTTGAACAAACCTCCACATGGCAGGCAGGAACTCCCTGACTCCACCCAAACCTCCCCAGGGTTTGCCAGGGAACTCCATGACTCACATCCCAGGCCGAGTGGTCATTTGATTCTTAACAAAAAGTTTTCTGGTTATTTCCCAAGGTGAGGATGTATAATAAACAGATGTGTTCATGTTGTTATAAGGAGTCTGTGATCAGCAACCTGGAGATGAACTGTTAAATAAAAGAAATAGCCGAAACCGGTTTGGCTCAGTGGATAGAGCATCGGCCTGCAGACTGAAGGGTCCCAGATTCGATTCCGGTCAGGGGCATGTACGTTGGTTGCGGACACATCCCCGGTAGGGGGTGTGCAAGAGGCAGCTGGTCGATGATTCTCTCTCATCGACGTTTCTAACTCTCTATCCCTCTCTCTTCCTCTCTGTAAAAAATCAATAAAATATATATTTTTTTTAAAAAAGAGAAAAAAAAGAAATATATCTATCCGGGCCCTCAGTTACTGCTAATATTTGGTCTTTGACTCCAGTTTCTGACCCCAACTACCTAAATCTCTTGGGATTTCATGGGTGAGAGGAATATCTGTTGTTCTAATGAAGTGACTTTTGGTGGGCTCCTGGATTGGGGTTGGTCACTAAAAAACCAAGCCAGGATAAGAAGCTTGGAATATTCAGCCCTATGCACCCATCCTCCTGAACTGAGTTAATCAACAGTCGCGTCTATGTTAAAAATCCCTATAGTGTGGGATACAGAAAGCTTCCAGGTTGGTGAACACATACATTTGCAGGATGCTGACACACCCTAACTCCTGGGGGGTAGAAGCTTCTGTGCTCAGCACCCTTCAGGACCTCGCCCTGTATATTTCTCCATTGGTATGTTCATTTGTGTCCTTTAAAGTATATTTTGTTATAAATCATCAAGAGTAAGTAAACTTTTGTTCTTGACTCTGTGGGCTACTTTTAGAAATTATGGAATCCGAGGAGGAGGTCATGGGAACCCTGATTTATAGCTGGTCGGTCAGAAGTGACAGCCTGGACTTTCTTGAAACCCGAGCTCTGGCCTGGTGTCAGAAGTGACCTGCATTCTGTGGGGTGACACCCATTACCTGTGGGGTCTGCATTAGCTGTAGGTAAATAGTGTCAGAACTGAAATGAGTTGTAGGACAGCCAGCTAGTATTGCATAATTGATGGTATGAGACACATGCACGCATGCATGCACACACACACACACACACACACACACACACTTGCTGTCAGAATGTTTTGAGCATGAGAGTAAATGAAAACACAGTAAGGTTTTCTATACAGTTTGAAAACTAGCAAGGGGATTTTCATTAGAACTCTGAAGAGAAACTTTTACTAAGTATTAATGGGACTACTAGTGAGACTATTTTCACAGAGAGCTTTAAAAATATAACATGAGCCAAATAAACTTGTGGTTCTGGTTAAAAATTTTTCATATACAATGTTAGAAATGTCAATTAGCTTATTTTTGCTACATTTGATATATTGTTTCCAGAAAGAGATGAGTTACTATGAAACTGTTGCAGATACAAAAATCAGCATACAAAATCCATGATATTTCTACACACTGCCAATAAACTACCCGAAAAAGAAATTTTAAAAATCTCATTTATAATAGCAACAGAAAAAATAAAATATTTAGGAATAAACTTAAACCTAGAGATGAATGACTTATACACTGTAAAATATAAAACATTAATGAAGGGAATTAATTAAGACAGATAAAAATATTTCAATAAAGTTAAAAATTAAAGCTGTATAAAATGATTTATTAAAATATAAACTAATCAAAAGGTAAATCTAAATATAGTCAAGTAACCTATTGAAGGCAAGGAATTTTTTTTAAAATACATAAAAAAACAAACAAATATATGAACAAACAGAAAACAAAAAATAAAATGACAGACTTAGTTCCTTAGATATAAATGGTCTAAGTACACAAATTAAAGATGACGATTGGCAGAGTGGATAAGAAAAAAAATCCAACTTTATGCTTTTTATAATGAATTCACTCCAAAGATAAGAAAAAAGAAGGTTGACATTAAAAGTTGACATAGAAAAGTTATATTACCTTAATGAAAAGAAAGTAGAACTGGTTACATCAGGTAAAGTTGACTGAAATTAAAAAAAAAAAAAAAAAAGTTACCCGGAGATAGAGAGGAACAATATATAAAGCAAAGCGTTCCCCTAAGAAGACATAGCAATCCTAAATGTAGTATGTTTCTCCCTAAGATCTGGAATAAATCAAGAATAGCTGTATTCAGCAAGTACTAGAAATTGTAGATAGTGTGGAAAGAAATAAAACTGTTCCTATTTGGAGATGACATGATTATCTCCATAGAAAATCCCAAGGAATCTACAAAATCTAATACTAATGAGTTCAGCAAGAATAAGAATCTGAGAACGGGGGAAGATTTGACTTTGGGAGGTGGATACGCAGTGCAATATACAGATCTTGTGAAATAGTCACCTACACTGACTGGTTTATGGGTTGATGCTCAACCACTGGACAAAATAAATTATATTTGAAATTTTTATTTTTCATAAATATTACTGCATAATATTTTTAATCATAGTGTTAATATCAGAATTATATTATATGTGAATAATTAATATTTGAATTATTTTATATTGCTGTATATCAAATTATCATTTTTATAGTTTGATTTTAAGATATTTGATTTATTATAATTTTAATAGGTATTTATCTTTGTCTTGACACATACTTAAAATTTGACTTGTGTTGTTAAAATTGTGTTTACAGACTTATTAATTAGTAAATATTTTGCCTACATTTATTTATTTATTTTTTAAAAAACAATATATTTTATTGATTTTTCACAGAGTGGAAGAGAGAGGGATAGAGAGTTAGAAATATTGATGAGAGAGAATCACCAATCAGCTGCCTCTTGCACACCCCCTACTGGGGATGTGCCCGCAACCAAGGTACATGCCCTTGCCCGGAATCGAACCCAGGACCTTTCAGTCCGCAGGCCGACGCTCTATCCATTGAGCCAAACCTGTCCTGGCATTATTTTGCCTACATTTAAATTGTACATAAAATATAAAATGTTTTCTTCAGAAAATAGGGCACTGTACAGCTTAAACCTTGAATATATCAAAAGAGCTCTTACAAGGAAAGTTCTAATAATTCAGACTGAAGTGCTCCTGAGAGACCCAAGGTTTGAAATGGTTTTTTAGGAATGGTAAGTGAGGCTTCAAGTCTTAAATATATGACTTTATTTATGATAATAACAGTAATTGCTGTCTAATATATTTGTTCTCAGATTTGTTTTTGACATAGAAAAATAAATCGCCAGTTACCTCAGTTTTACCACCGACTAATCTAATTACTGCATAATATTTACAATCTCTGTGCTTCATGAATAACATGCAGATCCTATATTTCAACTCTTGAAAGTTTAAATTGCACTTAAATCACAACCCTTCAATATATCTTGTTTTGCAGGACTTTAAATATTGAATATTATAATGATATTTCAGAATACTTCACTACACTGAGAAAATTACATTCTTTGTCTCTTCCTCTTCAAAGTCTTTGTGCTTGCACAAGGTAAGAAGTAGCCTTCCTTTGTTGCCACAAGACTGAGAGAGGAATGAGGGTAGGATACCTGACATATCAAGTATGATTCTTATAAGAAACACAGAGGATCCACCCCCTTTTTAATCTGTGATATATTTTTTCACCTTAATGATTTATATACTAATTTCACTCCAGACTCTTAATCAAATTTCCCCTTGACTTATATATCTTAATTTGAAAGTTTGTTTTGCTTTCAGGGTTATGATATTAAATATATTTTTTAGTACAACACGGACTGGTAACTAACTCAATATATAAATAAGTAAATAACCCATTTGATTTTATGTTAAGTGATTTTTTTTGTTGTTGTTGTTGTTAAAGGGACCACAAAGTGCATATACAAGAGTACTTTTGACCTAAATCTTATGCAAGAAGTATGTGCATTTGTTAGTGTAGGACAGTGGTCAGCAAACTGTGGCTCATGAGCCACATGCGGCTCTTTGAGCCCTTGAGTGTGGCTCTTCCACAAAATACCATGTGTGGGCGCATACATACAGTGCGATTGAAACTTCATGGCCCATGCCCAGAAGTCAGTTTTTGGCTCTCAAAAGAAATTTCAATCATTGTACTGTTGATATTTGGCTCTATTGACTAATGAGTTTGCCGACCACTGGTGTAGGAGAAAAAAAAGCAATGTCAGACCTCCCTTGGATTATCTTCTTTTGTCTCCAAAGAGATTCTTACTTGTTACCTGCTTTTTATCCAAAGGGTGGTCATTGACTAAAAAGTACATATGTTCAGTGTGTGGCTTCTGATTAAAAAACACCTGCATCCATGAATTACTTTCCAAATGCTGCTGTGATGAATTACCAGAAACTTAGCTGCTTAACACAATACACTTTTTTAAATCTTACATTATGTAAATGAGAAGTCTGACATGGATCTTATTGGGATAAAATTAAGTTTGGTGGCTACATTTATTTTTAGGATCTTAGGGCGAATCTTTTTCCTGTCCTTTTCCAGCTTATAGAAACCACCTCCTTCCTGGGCCTATTCCCTCCTTCCTCCATTTTCAAGCCAACAAGAATAGGTTGAATCCATCTCACATAGCATCACTCTGATCTCCTCTGCTGTCTCTCTCTTCTCCTTCACATACCATATTCATAGGACCCAAGGATTAGGGTCTAGATATATTTAAAAGATGCTTATTCTACCTACCACCATCATGTTGTGCCTCCAGACTTCTATAAACATCTTCTATAAGTATAATATCTTTAAAATCTTCAATTTCCTCATTTTTAAATGGGAATAATCACCCTAGCTTTGCTTATTTGTTGTTAGAAAATAATTTTTAATATATGCAGGATTTTGTGTAGAATTCAACAAGTAATACAGAAAGAGGATGGAGACACAAGAAAAATGTCCTTAAGGTTTTACCTATTTTTATTGATTCCTCCTGCATTTTGATAATTTGCTGATTTGCTGTAGTGAGTGCAAAGCTATTTGGAAATGCTTAGATAAAATTTTGAGAAGTATATCATTAACATAATTTTAACATGTTAAGCGCCCAGCCTGTTTTGTCTTCTGCACAAAAAGTATAGTGTCGGTTACCGGTGATTCACATGGCATTTAACGTGTTAATGGTTTAATACTGTAGATGAAATTGATAATCATAGAAACATTAGATTGTTGAGCAATCTTTCTATGACTACAGACCTAAACAGCATGGCTGGGTCCAAGCTGTTAAGAATGCTAATCACTGTCCAGACAGACTCTGTGTACGTTTCAAGGATGCCAACACCCTTCTGGCACCTGCCATGGATGCAGATGCTATTTACATCTGTTTTCTGTGGCAGTCATTGAAGGTGGCAGAAAAAAAATACATTTTAACACAAGCTGCTCAAGTATGCAAGAACATATTTGGCTTGTCAAGGCCCTTTTAAAAAAAATATTCTCAGAGATGAGATTTATAGAAAATGCAAAATTTAACCAATAAATAAATATATCTTTCTGAGTTTATCTGTGAATAAACATACTATGTATGACATTTAATCAGTTGCTCTCATAAATGTTGACAGACATTTTTAAGCCCAAGGACAAGAAAAACAAAAATGTTTTTCATTTTAAAACTTAGGCTAGAATTATTAACCAAATTTACCATATATTGTATACTTGACACTTATATTTCTATAATATATATTTACAAAGATTAATATAGTTTCTTCTCATTTTAGAGTTGTTTTCCCCCCAAACAACCTTGATAACTCTAATCCCAAAGGAACTTTTAAGTAAACTCAAAGGCATTATTGTTTCTCAACACTAAGAAAATTCTAACTAAGTCTGGTTTTCCAATGGCTCCTTCCTTAAGTGATTTTATCAGTCCTGGGTAGCAGAAGCTAGACTGCCAAAGTAATTTTTTTAATATTTGCCCAGGCTGGCGAGTCTGTATTTAATAATAACTAGAGGGGACCTTTAACTTTGGGACATTAGCACAATACCAAATAAGAGAATGACTGTACTTGTAGAGGAATACTTGTTTAATTGACATAAGCATAACTTTATACAATAGCTATAAACAAGATATAGTAAATTTTGTTATGAGATATTATTGATAAATAAGAAAGTATTTCCCCTTTAATTTGATAGAGCTCATTCCTTCTGAAACAGATCTCTTAAGATCCCAATGTGTGCCAGGATTCAATTTTCTTGTGATATTCTATCTGCACATTATGCTTACAGACAACAACCTCTGCATCTAGTGTTTTATCCAATACCATTTTAATCATTTCTGTCTAATGTGGCTATTGCTGTCAAAATTATCTGCAATAATGATTCCTCATGTTTATATTTAGCTCTGTAATGGTATCTTTATCAGTTAGCATAGACAGAGTTCATTTTAGTATCTTTCAGCAGAATATTCTAGACTTTGGTGAAGATAGTAAGTCCATGGCCACTGCTCTAACAGAAAATAGTTATATCTCTAGGTCGAGAAAAAGAAAGATAACATGAAAATTCCTATAGGAAACTTTAAAAAGCGCCATTGACAGCAACTTGTGGTTACTCATGAATCTTCCTGTTTAAATTCTCACCAGAAGAGTAAAACTACGCTATTCACTCTAAGGATGTTCTTGCAAAAGTTGATGTTTTGCAAGATGTTAATTAGGAGACTAAACATGTAGGTTAACACATAGGCAAAGCTTTTGATATTTTATAAAATATATTTTAATTGATTTCAGAGAGGAATGGAGAGGGAGGGAACGTTAGAGACATAAATGATGAGAATCATTGTTTGGCTGCCTTCTGCATACCCTACACTGGGGATCTAGCCTGCAACACAGGCATGTGCCCACACCAGGAATTGAACCGTGACCTCCTGGTTCATAGGTTGGCGCTCCATCACTGAGCCGCACCAGACAGACCTCTGCATTTTTTTTTTTTTTTTATGCAGTATACAAAGTATTCTTAAAATATAATCCCAACTTGATTATTTTAAGACATATAATACTTCAATCAAAACTTACCTGCCTTGGTCCTGGCTGGGTAGGTCAGCTGTTCAGAGCATCCTCCTGGCACATCAAGGTTGCAGGTCTGATCTTTGGTCAGGGCACATACAAAGAGCAACGGATGACTACTTAAATGGGTGGAAATAAATAAAATAATAAAAAGTTTTAAAAACCTACCTGGATCTCTTAAGTAGAAAACACTAAACTAAATAGTCGCATATTTAATTTAAATTTATATGTTTTATAAATGTGGTCTTCCATTCTCCCCTCCTCCCAATTTGTATACACACATTTAATACAACTGAACTTTATTTTAAGAGATACATAAGTTTATGAAAGTATGCTTATCATTTAGGGTCCTAGATTATTATCTAATCACTTATATAATCAAATATTTTCCTACTTTTGAAGAAAATAATATCAGTGATTAAAAGAATTAGTTGAGAGAGAGTACACTAAGTATGTCAAACTCAAAGGCTAACACGGGCCAAATAAACAAGGTTTAAGTTTATGTGGTTAACTTAAACGCCCCCCCCCCCAAAAAAAAAAAAACAAAAAACACACACAAAATCTTCAATTTTCCTAGAAACATAGGTTTATTTCAATAGAGACATGCTGAATACAAAGGGCTGAAATAAATGAGTAATTGTTAAAATAATAGAACATTTTAATAAAAATTAATATTTTTTGAACATTAACTTACCAGACACTGAGTAACTGCACAAATTAAATAGCACAATGCAAATAAACCTATTTTTCTTGTTCTCAAAAGCCAAATATTTCCTGTTGCACACACCAAACCAGTCAGTCCAAGACTAATGATGTGGCAATTGGCTGCTAAAATATTTGCTGCTAGTATTAGTGGAGAGAAACAAGGTGCATAAGGGAAATGAATGCAACAAGATTATAGTAATCAGTCATTAGCGAACATTGTAGTTCATTATTAATAATTATGTATAATGGGATATTGTAAAAAGTTAAGTTACAAAATTTGTTATTAATACATTTCTTATATACCATTATATTGGCTGGGCTGCACAAATATTCATTGTGGGCCGCATATGGCCTGTGAGCCGTGAGTTTGACATGTTTGGAGTACACGGTTGTCTAGTCAAGAGCATCTTAACCCTACTTGAAAGTGCTAAATTATGAACCACCTATATGAATGCAGCACAAATAAGAATGGCCCTTTGGAACTATAATCAGGGCTGTAATTCAACACATGTAAGTTTTAATGGTTTTTCTTCATCAAACAAATAATTTATTTCTTTTAAAAGTTGGATTGGTTGAAGTTTTCCTTACATTTAAATAAATCCAAATATTTCAGTTTATCTGTAAAATATAGTTGCTTTTTAAAAAGCATCAGATGCCCCATTATACAAAGAATATTACTTTTCTCTAATATGTGAAATATATTAAACATTCAAAATTAAAAACTCATGAGGTCAGTACCATCAACAGTTCGGTAATAAGTAAAATAAGCCTCACCTCAACCAAATAATGCTTTGACATATTACAGCTAGTTTATCAGGACGCAGAAAGAAACTGATTATATATTAAAGAGAATCTCAATAGCTATACATGAATTTTCAAATATCATTGAGACAAGATAATAGTTCAGTATAAAGATTCACACACACACACACACACACACACACACACACACACCAACCTTAAAACTACTGTGCATCAAAGTATAATCAACAGTGGAAAGGAAATATATAGAATGGGAGAAAATAATTGCAATCATATAACTGATATCATAAGAAGTTAGTCCAGAATATGTAGAGTACTCCTACAACTTGAAAACAAAAACGAGACTAAAAAGTGGGCAAAACAAACAAAAACTCATAGACACAGATAACACCATGGCGGTTACCAGAGGGCAGGGGGAATGTCAGGGAAAGTAGGGAAGTATAAACAGGGTTAGATATATGGTGACAGGAGATTTGACTTTGAGTGGTGAACAAAAATGTGATGTACCGGTGATGTGTTATAGAATTGTTCACTTGAAGTCTATATCATATTTATTTTGTTTAAAATTTTTTTTATTGATTTCAGAGAGGAAGGAAAAAGGAGAGATAGATAGAAACATCCATGATGAGAGAATCATGGATCTGCTGCCTCCTGCAAGTCCCCCACTGGCGATCGAGCCCTCAACCTGGGCATTGCCCTTGACAGGAATTGAACCTGGGATCTTTCAGTTCGCCAGTGCTCTATCCACTGAGCCAAACCAGCTAGGGCAGCCTATATAATATTGTTAACTGATGTCACCCCAGTAGAGTTAAAAAAAATAAAATAAAATGTGCAGAAAACTTGAACAGGCCTTTCTCTAAAGATCGCAGAGAAAGCCATCTTTGCAAAGATACTTAATATCAGGACTCATTAGAGAAATGAAAATCAAAACTACAACTAGGAATCATCTCACACATATAAAACAGAAAATAACAAGTGTGAGGAAGGATGTGGAGAAATGGAACCCTTGTGCAATGTTGATGGGAATATAAAATGGTGCAGCCTCAACGAAAAACAGTATAGTTGGTTCCTAAAAAATTAAACGTGGAATTAGCATATGTGCTAGTATTGGTCTGCTTAGGCTGCCATAACATAATACCACAGACCAGGCAGCTTAGACAACAGAAATCTATTTCTCACAATTCTGGAGAGTGAATAGTACAAGCTCAAGGCGTCAGCAACTTTGGTTCATGGTGAAAGCTCTCTTCCTGGCTTGAAGATGGTTACCTTCCTGTTGCATGTTTGTGTTTGGACAAAGAGACAGTAGGAGGGAATTTGTTTAATGGGTATAGAGTTTTAGTTTTGCAAGATGAAAAAGTTCTGGAGATCAGTTGCACAAAAATGTAGATAAACTTAGAATTACTCAACTGTATACTTAAAAAATGACTACCATAGTAAATTTTATGTATTTTTACCATAATAAAAATAAAAATAGTATTAATAGTATTAACTATCAACTCTTTAAAAACACTCATAATCAAAGGAAATATTCAATTACAGAATATTTTCCTAAGTTTTCCCTCCAAATTCCCCGCCATTTCTTTACTAGTTCTATCTGAGATTTATTATTAGCATTTTTATATAGATCACCAAGTTATACTTTATAAGAATATTGATACACATAAATGTGTTTTTAAATGAATGATATTTTGAAGGTGGTATTCTAACATTAGAGGTGAACTTTTTCTAGATCTAAGGAAATGATTTTCCCTATGTTTCTTTTTTCATAACAAAAGCAGCTTATAATAAATGGAAATTTAATACTGCTTACTATCATATCAATTTAAACTTATTAAATAATATTAATATGTAACTCTTCCATTAGTGCACATTTGGCCCTGTCCAAAACATCCAGGGACACATTTAGACCATAATTTATATACTAATAAATCCCACACTTCTCTCAGATTGAACCCCAAACCACCTGTGCCATTACCAGGTGGGCTGCCAAGGCAAGGAGGGTTAATATGGCAAGCAGTAGAGTCACAGTTACTGGAGCAAGAAACATGATAGTATATTTTTATATATTTATCATAAATAAACATTATGGTCTATTTGAACCCAGGGGCATCTTCTTTGGTGTGGACATTTTGGACAGGGCCAACTCTCAGAACCTTTTGGCATGGACCCCATGGCTCCAGGGATGTTTTAGACATTTACCCCAAGGAACTCTTCTATATGTCTCCCATCAGGATATTTTCATTATTTTAGCACAGAAAGTAAATAAAATGTATGAATGGGCTTATAGAAGCCAAAATAATTGTTAGTCTATCCAATACAAGAAGTTCTGTTTGACTTTGCCTTCACTATATTTATTGTGAGGAGTGAAGCAGGAGGAGGATATTCTTGCAGTAATGATGGCAGCTTTGATTGATCATAAGCACAATGGGAGAAAGCTGATCCTTTGAAGCATACTGTGCAAAAGTAAGTTTATTGTCTGCCAGTGTTGGATACCTGATCCCGTGAGCCCTGAATGGACAGAGCCAGTTCTCCAGTCACTAGTTGATGCAGGCCCTCATGGGCCACCCTTTCTAAGTCCAGTTACCCAGGGCAGGGGCACAGGAATGCAGGTCAGATTCCAAGGAAAACACAGGAGCCAGTGACTCCCTGTGATGCAGAGTCCTTCTTTTGGGAGGGAAATGGGGGGGGGGGGGGCTCACAGTACTGTTGTGCTGGCTTCTTCCTTCACCAGGCTGTCTAACCCAGAGCCAGCAGCTTTGGCCTGGAGAACAGAATGTGGGCGGATGGAGTACAGGGCTGCAGTTTTCCGTGATCGCGCTGGGGTCGCCCTTGTCATGCTCTTGGCCACCCCTCCCGCCCACCTCACTGGGTTTGCTTTCTTGCTCTCTTGGGGGAGACCAGGGTCACCGATCACCTGCTCATTCAGTCCTGGGGAGAATCAGTGAGCATTTGCTTCCGGATGCCAAGACCACAGCCTGGTCCCTGCAGGCTGCTGGCTCCTGCCATGCGAGTCTGTGGGGAAGGGAGCCGCTGCAGGCACCGGCGCGCAGAGGCTGGGGCGCTGGAACTCCCCTACTCACAGCTTCGCATCAAGCCCTTCCTGCATCCTCTGGAGCCTGAGCCACCGCAGGGAAGTGGGGGTACAGAGCTACATTGCAGGCTGGGAAATCTCCCATCAGCGGTGCACCTCTGGGAGCATCTTTCCTCCTTCAGAAACTGGCTCAGCCCCTCACCCGGGACCTGAATTTCCCACCCAGAAGTCGGACCTGCAGGGACGCCTGGTGACACTGCGTGGCGGAGGGCATCCAGTCCCCCGAGGCTTAGGGTTAGGGTTATGCATTGGGTCCTCCCATGGAATTAGGGGGGGTAGAAGGGGAGGGTAGCCTTCCTCTGATGCCCAAATAATTCCTAAGAACCAATCCCTGCCCGCCTCCTCACCCCCACCCCTGGCTCCTGAGGCTCCAGCCAGGATGGGTCCCCCCATCCCGGCGTGCCTTCCAGGGTTGCTCTTGCCCTGGCCCCACCTCAGCCCCTTCCTCCTCTGGCTCAGCACCCTGAGTCCAAGACACAAACTGAACGGGGACCTTCCCTGGATACGCTCGCCTGCGCTTGTCACAAGGGATTACCCCTTAAGTGAATGGCTGCCCAGAAAGCCAGCAAGATTGTGGAGGGGAAGGGTGGGTGGGATGTTCCGGTTCCAGGGAACTGGACTGGCACCCATTCTTAGCGATAGGAACCCCCACCCCAAGGCATTTTGAGGGAGCGCAACGTTTAGAAGACGCTTGAGCCAAGGGGTGCCCAGTGTAGGCATCAACCTAACAAGCTAAGTGCCCTGACTTCTTAGGAAGTTTCCCTGGAAACCTACTGATTCGGAGGAAAATGAGCCGATCTATGTTAACGAGGCTTTTCTAAAAGCCCTTGGATATTCCGTTCAATCCTGACACCCAAGGTCTCTGGGGTCTTTCTGCATATCGTCTTTGCAAAGAGCAGCCATGTCCTTACTGTTTCCAGTTTTCAAAGTTTAAAACCCTTACAGCAATGCCCCTGTTAGTTTGGTCAGGACCCTTCCTCCTCCCCTCCCCCTCCAGCTCAGGGCCAACGAGGGAGGAGGAACAGGGAGCTCTGGCAATAGCACTTAGGAGGCAGCGGTGAATGGAGGGGGAGCGGGTCACTGAGACTGCTCAGGTTTGGGGGCTCTCAGTGGCCCGGCCTCCCAGGCACAAACGGGCTCGCACCCGCACGCGTGCTCCTGTATCTCTCCCCTACCCTCCTACTCCTGTTGCTGCGCGCGCGCGCGCGCACACACACACACACACACACACACACACACACACACACACACACACACAAATACGCACAGGAACGAGTGTTTCCTCTCCGCGGCCGCTAGAGGGCGGGCCTCTGGGCGCCCACACGCGCTGGAACAGCCAGGGAGCCTGCTCTCTGGCGGAGTTTGTGCTCCTCAGTTCTAAAGGCTGGGAATGATTGTGATTGAGAAATCCACCCTGGTTAGACCTGCACAGAGGCGGGGTGTATGTAACGGTATTTGCTTTGGGCTTGGGACTCTCCATTCTGTTACTTTCCTGGACAATGCGTGCGTTGCAGGGTCCAGCACAGACCCAGGGCGCAGTAAGCGCGCTCAGAGGGCGGTTTCCTGTTCCCGCAGAGGCATTGAGGACAGAGAAGCAGACATGGGAATCTTGTTTTCTGGGTCATTACTCACGTCTGTTTAATCTTAGTTTATGCCTTTTAGAAACATAGCTGATGTATCATTGTTCTGGCAAAACGGTAAAAGCAGTTGGAAACAGAAGTGGTCATTTTGCACAGCATAAAGAACTAAAATCGCCTTTTCATAATATTTCTGACTTTGAATTTAATTCGGGACCGCCAACCTGGAAACAGTTGCAAAAAACCCCCAAACAAACAAACAAACTAACAAAAAAGCAACCAAACAAATAATAAAAAAAAAAACTTAGAAATTGCCACACATTGACGTATTACTTTAAGACACTATTTCCTTCTGAAAAGGCTTCTGAGTTCCCAATAGGTGTGTAAGCATGCACATCACCGAACAGAAAGAGTAAGCGACTTCTGAATAATTCGCGTCATTTCATTATTATGCCCGAATTATGAAGGAGGCGTGTGGGGGTGCTAAGGGCAGACTTAAGTATTATGTTGACTGTGATTTCCAGGTGGAAAACTCTAATCCTGTTCAGGTCAGATGCGTCAGGTGGGTTTCAACTAACTTTGCGAAATGAATCAGAACGATGCTGGAACCGGAACGAAAAGAGGAAAGCAATTTCCCTGAAAACCCAGGTGCTGAGCTCCGCGGGGAGCCAGCCCTGGGTGCCCCGTGCAGAGTGGCCGGCCTCTGTCCACGCACCTCTGGCTCTGCTCCATCCCTCAGGCTCCCCCCGGGCAGAAATGCCGCCGGTAGATCATTTGCTATGACGGGCTGGGGCTGGGGATGGCGGTGGGGGTGGGGGGAACAGGGGGGCGGGCGGGGGTTCACACTCCGCAGCGCCACCAGCGCAGTTTTCCCTCCGATCTCACCGGCTCCAGCAGCAGCTCGCTCTCTGCGCTACAACTCGCGCGGGGCGGGGTGAGCCCAGCGCTCACCCGCCAGCTCCGCCGGTGCTGACGTCCATTCAGGTCCTCACATGTGTCCGCGTCCCTGCGCAGGAGGGAACGACACTGTAGCAGTCACTTTGCCCGAGGTAGTGGAGTCTGTGCTCGCAGGCAGCAGCTCCGGCTCCGGCGCTGCGCTCTGCTCTTCCTGGATCTGCGTTCCTCTCTGCCCTCTGGGCACCCAGTCCCCAGCCAGCCTCTCAAGCCAGAGGTGCATTTGCTATGTGAACCCAAAGGGGCTCACCGTGCCCGGGGCTTTTCCTGTGGACTGGACGACTAGGGATTACTAGGCGCGGGAGCGTCCTTTGCAATCCTGGTAGGAGCGGTGGTGGTTTTTCTCATCAGAGCTGCTGCAGCCATCCTCCCGCAACTTGTTTGGTTTCTTCTCAGTCCTGTGTGTACCATTCCAACACCAAACTTTTTTTTCCCCTCCCTTACCTGAAAGAAAAAAAAAATTATCCTTTCCATCCATCCTCCTCCCCCCGCGCTGTCTCCGCCAGGCCTTCTCGCTGCGCGGTGAGTGGAGAGCGAGGCGCGCCGGGCAGCAGCGTGGAGAGGAGATCGAAGGGATCAGGCGGAGTGGAGGCAGGGAGCTGCTCCCTGGGTAACCCTGTGCCGAGCCAAAGAGCTGGGCAAAGGCGCAGAAGAAGACCTGGGAACCATCCGGGACGCTGGTGTCTGTCTGCAAACTGGATTGTAATTTCCATCCTGGCTTTGCGCGTCAGTCCCTTTTCCCCGTTTGGTAACTAGTGGAGAGAAGCGCCTGGCAAGAGCGCTCTGCAGGACCCAGCTCCGGGCTGCTCAGGAACGTGTCTCCGCTGCTGCTGCGGAAGGAGCGGAGGGGAGGACGCCAGCCCAGCAGCGGCTGACTGGAGCCTGGAGGTAGGCAAAGGGGTGGGATCCTGATTCCAGGGCTCAGCTCAGATTCCAAAGGGTGTCTGGTTTCACCCATGCCCGGGCTTTCCTCTTCCCCCTCGTTTCCCATCGCACCCTCCCTCTTTGAGATTCAGGCTCAGGAATACCCAGAACCACAGCACTCTCAAGGTGGAATTCCTTCCTAAGCCTATCGCCCCATGCCTCGTCCTTACCTTTGATCTTGTAAGGGATGCGAATATGTGAGCTTCACTAAGGAAGTTGATAGCTGCAGATACTGAGAAAGTCCAACTTGATTTTATTCAGTTTCTTGAAGGATGCGTTTCCTGTGGGTAAGAATCATGGGAAATAAATGTCAGTGTCATATGCAACTGCAATAGCAGGTCAGACATCACCTTCATCTCCCCCAAAAGTTTTCCCCGCGCTAGTTTTCAGTGTCCAGATGTAGGGCATGAAGACTATATATATATATATATATATATATATATATATATATATACTGGGGAGGGTGTTCTCCTATTTTTAAAGTGCAAAGTATTATCAAGGGCATTGTAGTTTTCTTTCTTTTTTCTATGCTGACCATGTAACACAGCACTGTGAGTATAGAGAGAATGGAACACTTCTACAATCTGCAGGAATGATGAAAGATTTTGCTGTCTCCAGCCTTGCCTGAAGTTTTTATTTGAATGCCTGATCAATCTTAGTTAAGAGAGGTAATATGGGGAAAGACTGAACTAATATCTTGGGTGCAATTCAGTATGGTGAGAATCCGTATACAATGTACGTAATTGATCTCTACAGTTGCACGTTCACTAAGGGCAGAAATGGCATGAGATTATGGAAACAGTCCTTGATTTTTTTTTATTTTTTACAAATGATATTTTGAACTGTGGGGGAATTTAAAAAATCAATATAAAATGTAAGTGTTGTCAAGAATATGGATGCATAGGTAAAAACAGAAAGGCAAGTTAACTTGAAGAGGGTAGTTTATGAAAATTAGCGCCTGGGATTTCCTGTCTACATATGGTAATTAGTTAGAATTCCGAGCTTGCTATACTTGGCTCTGTAGAGACTGCCTTTACATTTCAGTTTGATCACATTTGTAGGAATAGAATGATGTTGATGGGCTTATTCACTTACTCACAGTTGTGTGCGGTAGATTCCAGAATGTCCTGTTGAGCAGAGAGACAAGATTCAATATCTTGTTGCCTTATTACACATTGCCATCTCTGCCCTACAAGGTATCCTTCACATAAACTGCAACTGGTGGAGTCTGGATCATCAACTCCTCCCCGTCCTCCTTCTCCTTCATCTCCTCCTCTTCCTCCCCTTCCTTCTCCTCCTCCTCCTCCTCCTTCTCCTCCTCCTCCTCCTCCTCCTCCTTCTCCTCCTCTTCCTCCTCCTCCTCTCCTCCTCCTCCTCACTGGTAGCTTCAGTCCAATCTGGTCTTAAATCTCCCTCTGTTCAGAAGGACCTGTCACATGTGTTCTTCCTCACAGGATGGCTCTGAGTTGGGATTGCCCTGGATTTAAATAAATTAATGCCCCTAGAGTTAATCTGTGCAGATGTTGGGTAGATACTGACTGTACTCCCATTCCTCCTGCAAAACCAGGGAGGAAGACAAAAGGGGAGGCTAGAGTACAAATCAAGAGTTGGGGCAGTGAACTAGGAATGTGGATTGTACTTAAGGAGAATTGAGGCAAGGTAGAAGAGAAAAAAAGTAAAGCTAAAATCTGATTTGTGTTTCCATTTGTGTGTGTAGAAGATGGATTATGTTTGGTAAGAATCAGCCTTATGATGAGCAGGTTTATCTCAAAGGTCAAATCCATGCTTGATTAATGCTTTACAAAGAACTGAGAATCCAAGAAAACAAACAACTCTCATTTGTAGTTATTGACTTTCAAATAAACTCTTAATTCTTAGAATCTTAAAACAGTTTTTCTCAATTGTTAGTGCCTGAGAATGCGTAACAATTGAGATTTATGACCCCCTAACACCTGATAAATTGGTTCAAGAGGATCTAGTTAACTACATGTTTGACACCATGGGTAATTTCAATTCTTCTAAATGCAAGAATTACCCTGTGAAAAATGCAGGCTAAGTGTTAATTAACTTATTTTTGTTAGGGAAGGTAGCACATAAGCATGTTAATCTGAAAACTTTTTTTTTAATAACATTTATCTTCTTGAACTTCCTTTGTTTTCCAATATCAATGCCATTATTATTGTCATGTCTGTCCAGTGACGAGATGGCTGTCCTCAAATACTACACTTCTATCCCTGGTATATGTGATGTGCTGGATGGTGGCTGAGGTTTTAACCAGGAAAAACTGACACTGAGGCAATGGAAATGCTTATTGAGATGTTAAGGAAAAAAAATTAATGGCTGGTGGGTTTGATTAGAGGATAGCTTTACATAAACCTTATGATTATCCCTTTTTCACTGGCAATTTTTAGAGTACTAATATTCTTATTTCACATATATATGCATATTTATTTTTTCTAATAATGCAAAGTAATTCAAGTAGTTTACATGAACTTATCAAAAAAAGAAAGTAAAGTTAATTTCTATAACCAATTTTTTTTTTTACTATCCCTATTCATTTTCATTAATAAAACTTCACAAAGTGACATAATAGTGGAGGAAATGACTGATGAAATTGTGATTCCAATGATAAGTTTGGTCATTTGGGGGGGAGGGTTTTTGCAAGTTACATTTCTATGAAATTCTTAATTTCCCCATTCTTTACTGCCAAAAGGAGTTGGCTTTTCCTATGTTTGGTGTTCATCAACATGCTGGTTGTATAGAGTTCTAACTTCTTTGTTGCTTTAGTATTTTCTTAAACAATGCTACTTGCATAAAACATCTACTTTATCCACATTTTTGCATTTGTAGGCATGTAGAACTTTTTACAAGTTAAAAACTTGGTACATGAATAGCTCAGCATCTCATATGGATAGAGGAAGAGGATATTGTATTTACTTTTTCTCTTAATAAGTCACTTTATTCAACTGACTATTTTAAACTATGTTCAGGTTGAAATTTTTGCTGCTTTTATACATTAATAAGAAATGACCTCAAGTAATACATGGCACAGATTAATGTGATTTGAATGCAAGTTTCTGAGTTGAGTTTTTGTTTATTGTTTGAACTCAAACTGCTTCTTTATTTATTTTTTTTAAAATAAGTTTTTATTTTTCATATTATTACAAATGTTCCTTCCCCCGCCCCCCCCCCCCACCATTGCTCTCCTCCACCAGGTTCCCACCCCACCCTCTGCCCTTTCCCCTCTCCCCATTGTCCTCATCCATAGGTACACAGTTTATGTTCAGTCTCTTCCCACGCCCCCCTCTCCCCTTTTCCCCAAGAATCGTCAGTTCACTCCCCTTCCATACCTCTGATTCTATTATATTCAACAGTTAATATTGTTCATCAGATTTTTTTAATTTCCTTGGTTTTTAGATTCACTTGTTGATAATTACGTATTTGTTGTTCATAATTTTTATCTTTGTTTACTTTCTCTTCTGAAAGAACCCCCTTCAGCAATTCATATAATTCTGGTTTGGTGGTGATGAACTCCTTTAGCTTTTTTTTATTAGTGAAGCTCTTTATCTGGCCTTCGATTCTGAGTGATAGCTTTGCTGGGTAGCTTATTTTTGGCTGTAGGTTCTTGCTATTCATCACCTTGTATATTTCTTGCCATTCCCTTCTGGCCTGCATGGTTTCTGTTGAGAAGTCAGCTGACAATCGTATAGGTGCTCCTTTATAAGTTACTACCTTCTTTGCTCTTGCTTCTTTTAATATTCTCTCTTTATCTTTTGCTCTTGGAATTTTAATAATGATGTGTCTCGGTGTGGTCCTCTTTGGATTCCTTTTGTTTGGAGTTCTGTGCGCTTCCTGGACTTGTAAGTCAAATTCTTTCACCAGGTGGGGGAAGTTTTCTGTCACTATTTCTTTCAGTATGTTTTCGATATCTTGCTCTCTCTCATCTTCTGGAACCCCCATAATTCTGATGTTGGTTCGCTTGAAGTTGTCCCAGAGGTTTCTTACATTATCTTCAATTTTCTGGATTCTCTTGCCTTCTAGCTTCTGTGGAGGAGTGTCTTCTGGCTCTTTATGTTCCAAATCTTTGACTTGATTCTTGCGATCTTCCCTTCTGTTTTTAGGACTCTGTAGAATATTTTTTATTTCAGACAATGTATTCTTTATTTCTTGTTGATCCCTTATCATTTCTTGTTGACTCCTTATTAATTCTAGTTGATCTATTTTCATATCCTCATAGGCCTTATCCATCTTTTCTAGGAAATTCTTGAAAAACCTTATAAGCGTAGATTTGAACTCTATATCCAGACGCTTTTTGTCCTCCATTTCTTTCATTCGTGATCTATTTTGTTGTCGCATTTCGCAGTTACAGATGGGATGGGGTTTCAGGGTGGAGCCTGCAGCTTTGGCTTCCGTCAGCCCCGCCCTATGCGGGTCCTTCAGTGCTTGCTGCCGGCGCCTCTGAGAGAAAGGTGCCCTCGATTTTCGCCTGCTGCCAAACAGTCTATGCTCTCCCCCAATGAGCCCGGTATTGGGGTTCAGTTCAGTTGGAAGTGGAGTTGGAGGTGGCGTTCACAGCAGTCTGGAGCCCCAGTCTCCTTCCCGTCAGGGCAATCCCGCGGCACAGCCGACCGTCCCTTCTCTGGGGGCAGTGTGCGCGCCTCCGGGACCTCCTTTCTCCGCTACCCCGGGGTTCCGACTTACAGCCCAGCTCCCTATGGCTGAGCCTGAGTCCCCGGGGTCTGGCCCAGAACGGGGGTTCAGAGCAGTCAGGGGCCCAGCACAGTCGGAGTTTTATCTCCTTCCCGCTAGGGAACGCCCGCCAGGCACTCGGCCTCCCTCCTCTCCGGCTCAGTCCTCTCCGCGCGCGCCGCGTGTCTCCGTACCTTAGGCTTTTACAGTTCCTCCACGCCTCCTTCTGGTTTTCTCCTTGCTTCTTGTTGTAGGATTTCCAGTCAGTCGACTTTCCTGTAGTTCTGGGTAATGTCCATTTTATATTTTAGTTGTATTTTATTAAAATTGTTGTGTGTGGCTGCGGCTAGTTGCCTACCCGAGCAGCCATCTTGGATTCTTCAATGTTTCTCTCAAACTGCTTCTTTAGATATTTGGTTGATAACAATCTAAAAAAGTGTGAAACCTGAAAAGAAATCACAAAACTAGTTTAATCCCAATAAGGTCATCTTAACCTAAGAAATGTATGTTTTTGCTTATTAACCCCAAATCACAGATGCTATGACTAATATGTTGAGATTGAAACATAGTACCACCTGGTCCAGGATTCCTGCCACATTCTGAAGACTTTTGTAAAATGATGACATCACTAATAGCAAAGACTGTCCATTTCTATTTGTAAATATGTATAAAATTTTGCTTGGAAGTTCTAGAAACTTTTTTTTTCCTATCACATAGTCTCTTCTCTCATGGGGTGAGAGTAGCCCACATGGTGGTGTTATTTGGATGAGCAATATTTTGCTTAATTCTACCCTTAAATCATCTTTAGGTGCATCTGTACCAATGGAAATATTGGACTTTTCTCTGATGATAAATTTCCTGACAGTTTTTTTTTCTTCAAACTAATATGCTATCTATTAGAAGTTCTGAGTATCCATTATTGTCAAAGATGGCCTTTTCAAAAATAATTTCCCTATTCTGTCCCAGTAAAGCTGGAAGGCTTAACTCATCTTTTCTCCACTTTTCTCCTCCTCTGTGTTCTGATATAAACTAAATCACATCTACAGAAAATATTGCCTCTTATACAGTGATTCCACATGTAACATATATATGCTTATAAAAATCAATTACAGTGTTATATATATTCTCAACTCTGTTCTGTTCTTAAAACCAGAATGGCTCCTCTTCCAAATGCACCATATGGTTTACATTAAATTCATCCAGGCTACTTTAAAAAAAAAAATTCACCCTAAGTCAGTGATTTAACTGGTTCCTTAACGGGTTGCTTTGCATTTCAACAGAGCAGTGTTTCCCAAACTTTTGACATATGTGTACCCCTTCTATAATTTTCGTAACGCTGAGTACCCCTCATACTCATGAGAACGTAGAATTAGGCGCAGCTAAGCACGGTGCAGTGCATATCCCCACAAACCTCCAGTGCAATGCGTACCCCCACCAAACTCTTCCTGTACCCCTGGGGGTAGGTATACCACACTCTGGGAAACACTGGTAGAGGAATAAGACAAAGCCTAACAAATGTTTCCATGGAAGGTTTTCAGGTCATTCGACAAAAAACCCTTACAAACCAGTCATATGTATGAAAGGCCAGCTCTATCACCTGGTAGAGATCTGCCAGTCTTTGTTATTTGATATCTCATGTCTGATATTTGATATATCATGTCTTGAGTTCTAGAGCTTATGCAAAGACTTTGGATACAAACAAGAAACAAGAGCTTGACTACTTAACTGTGAATTGGACAAGGAAAATAGGACATTATCTTAATAAATCTAGGGAAGAGAAGATGGAATCCAGGGACTGGAGGCACATCTGAAAGGTGACCACATGTTAGATCCTCTGACTTTCTTGGTTCACCATTGGCAAAGACTCTGAGTGAGGTCAGACTAGAAGACAGAACTCTGGTACAGAGAACAAATCCAAGAGGCAGGAGGAATCATGGTGCCTAGGTCAAGTCCACATTGTCTTTGGGAATAGAGGGAATACATTTGCTTGCCTATTCCTTGCAGTTCCTTTGCTGGACAATTTGAGAAATTGTTTTATGAGCTGCCAACTAAATGTTTGATACCAGATGAAACATATTCTTTATTATTTTTAATTCTCAAAACTATAACATATTTCCTTAAATGATATTCTTCCACTGTCACCCCCTTTTTTACTTTAAATAATAGGAAACTTTTGGAAATTTTATACTATACTCTTGATAGATCTGAAATATTATGGCTGGCATGTACACATAAGGAACTATCTGGCATTGAAATTGGGATCAAAAGAACTGTTGGCCCAGAAATGAATTCACTACAGACTGATTCATTTGCCTCTCAGCATAACCATTATGGCTTGTTGCGGTTTAGGTTCTTACAAGGGTATTTCTTGGATCACATGATCTCACACATCTATAGGAAATAATGAACAACACAAACAGACGCAGAGAAAGAGAACCAGCGATCAGACTCTCAAACCTCAGAGAGAAAGTAAGAGAGGATGGGGGTAAGGGAAAGAGATCAACCAAAGTACTTGTGTGCATACATATGGGCCTAGCCAGTGGCCATGGACAACGGGGGTGGGGGGGGTGGGGTGGTGGTGGTGGTGGTGGGGGCATATCTAGGGAGGGCTTTGGGATGGGAATGGGGGAATAAGGACAATTATGTGAGACCATAATCAATTAAAAAAACAAACTATAACATAATTGTATTCTAAGATTTACACTTTTAATTATTTATAGAGCAAAATGACAACCACATAATTTAAATAAAATTAAAATTTTTTGTAAAAATACTCTTTATGCTGAGGTGTTTCTGACTGCATCCTACAGCTACACAAATAGGGTGAAACAGAGATGCCAGTTTCTGTTTTAAAGATGAATACAAACAGTAGAAATGATATATGTGACTTAAGGTGTTTTCTAACTTTCCTGCAGTTTTCATTTGTAAATTACTGACTGAAATCCACACATCTTTTTCACTGTTGAATCCCTTTCATAGTGAAATAAAAAATTGAAAATATAACTGTCATTTTTGAATTAAGATATTTAGCTGTGAATGACATAAGGACACTCAAAGTTATTTTCTCAATTGCTTTTTCTTACATATTTCAGACAATACATATAAATTTTCTCTTAGACTTATTGAACATTTTTTACTACATCTATTCTTTTTCCACTCTGAAATTCTTTCTCATTGCTACCAAAATAGTATTTTCTGAATAATGAAATAATAAATTAGTTATTAATTAATCTAATGGTTTGATTCAAAACTTCCTTTATAAAAATATATTTTAAAGGATAACTAATAATCAAATAGGCATACATTTAAAATCCATAATACCCCAAATCTTATTTTTTTCTTGCTTGCAATTAAAATGCTAGAAAAATTATTATTTATAATGTATATTCTTATAGATTTCAATAAATTTGGAATAGTAAAAATTACTTGTGTTCACCAATGTTGTCATTTAATCATTTGATAACTCAATGGAACATAATAAGTGTTTTATTTTGTGACATTAACACATGTATAGTATTCGGTATTTTTTAGGTAATGTGTTATGCATTAAATTTGCATTTTAACATTTTATGTTCTTTTAAATGGGTGCACACATATTAAACAAAATTTAAAATTATTAAAAAGTCTTTAGCTGCAAAGATGTAAGTGTAAAGATGAGTTGATATCATTATTTGCATATTTTATACAGTCTTAAAGGTATTGAGTCCTAAAAAATTAAAACAATTGAAAAAATATTGTTATATCATTGCTAAATTACACATTAGCTCTGACTTTGCATTAAATCTAAAAACCTAATACTTGATGTTTTCAGTTATATTTTTTCTCTAAGAAATGTTGTACTGACTTATTGAAAATGATAGAGTAAATTTTTAGAGTGTAAGTATCCAAATGTGACACCTGGAATTATTGACTTTTCCCCTTCTAAAATTTTGAAAATTATAATAAATCAATGTAATAATTGACATAAAAATAAAGTTAACATCAGAATTTCTGAATATTATGACCTTCCCTGTCTACAGTTTGAAAATATATAATAACTAAAAATGAAAGAGTAAGCAGTTTAAAAACTATAGATGTGTATTTTTGTTGAATTCCTTGTGAGGATGTAATGGAATATTATTTGTTCTATAGCTTTGTAAGCAGAGCTATAAAAATTATAACCCTATGCAGATGCACAAAACTTATACACACATGAAAAAATAGTATTTTTAAAAGAATGCCCACAGGTTCCAAACTCCTTACATTTTTAATCTACAACTCTGTAATATATGATGTGTAATTAGCTCCAGTAGTGAAATTTTATTGGTATTTAGAATCATCTGTGCCAAGGACATTGGCATCTATTAAGGAAATATAAGCCAACTTGTAAACATTTATTTCCAAAATTAACAGGTTAAATTTGGTGAAGTTTATATAGTGAGTCCTTATTATTAATTTCGGTTATATATTTTTTGTAGCGTCTTGTTGATTACCAAGAATGATAAGGAGAAGAGAGCAGTAGCACCTTTACCCAATTCCCAATGGGAAAAGAAAGATCATAGTCTTGGATATAAAGTCTTAGGAATGGAGACTAATTGCTCTAAGCAAAAATCTAACTCATAAATAAAAATTTGACCAATAAAGACTTAATGTAATGAGCTTCAAACGTATTAAAAATACAGCATTCCAGTATTTGTAAAATAAATATTATATATGACTTCTGCATTAAATACTATCCTTTTGTAAAGCTATATTTTTCTACATTATAAGTATTCAGGTGCCTGTTTAAGAATTAAAAAATATGCAAAAGTTTTATCTTCATAAAATAACTATATTCTTACTAGTAGACTGGAAAATTTAAATAATACAGATTAGCGAAATGATAATAAATATCATGTGGCGATTGTTTTCTTCCAGTTATTATTTTAGGTACTTTACATGTATTAACTCAATTAATCTTTATAACTTTATAAAGTACCATAAAACTTATCGTTTTCCCAGTGTATAGATAAGAGAATGTATGCTCAAGGAAGTTAAGATTTTTGTTCAAAGTTACCCAGTAAGCAAGAGATGGAATCTAGATCCTAATCAAGGCTTTTGATACTATGTTCTTGACTCCAGCACTTTAAGGGCTCTTGGTGGCATTTCAAATAAATTGTGTGAGCTATAATTGTAAGGCTATTGATTGACCTTACCAATTGCACACCTAGCAGTATGTGATTGCTTACAACCAGTATCAGTTTTACTTTGAGGATTTTCTATTCTGATGTAATTTTCACATATATTATGTTAAAAAAAATGATTATCCTAACTTGCAGTCTGTATTTTATGTTCTTAGAAGTTAATCGTATGACTCCCTGATGCTTTTTCTTCTTTCACTGGAGGAATAAATTACTGTGTTTAGCATTTAAGTCACAGGATATATTGAATTGAAATATCAACATATAGGGGTGCCTGTTTTGTAAGGTATGTTTTCACTTACACAACGTTGACAGAATTCATTACAATTATGCTTTTATGTTTTGCACGTATTTAATTTTAACTTAATTCCAAACTATTGAGTTCATTTTCATTTTATAAAGTGTATTATAAGTTCTTCTTTCTGATTTTTTGTCATCATACGTAGGCACATTCTCTTTACACCCAGAATGGGATGCTGGAAGGCAGTGCAATTTATATCATGGCTCCTCGTGGATTGATCTCCCCTTGGGCCGTTTCAATTTAGTACAGAATAGTGGTTAACAGTAGAAGGTTTATAGCTGGACTTCCAGGCTCCAAGGTTTAGTTGCTATGATCCTGGACATTTTCCCTTAAGGTTTTCTTGCTTCAGTTTCCTCACTACTAGTACCTCATGAATATGTTAAGACATTACTGAGATAATTCAAGTAACATGTTTACGGCAGTACGTGGTACACAATTCAAGCTTTTTATTTATTTATTTATTTTTAAAAATATATTTTATTGATTTTGTACAGAGAGAAAGGGAGAGAGATAGAGTTAGAAACATCGATGAGAGAGAGTCATCGATCAGCTGCTTCTTGCACACCCCCTAGTGGGGATGTGCCTGCAACCAAGGTACATGCCCTTGACGGGAATCGAACCTGGTCTCTTCAGTCCCCAAGCCGACGCTCTATTCATTGAGCCAAACCGGTTTCGGCACAATTCAAGCTTTTTATAGGTAAACATTTTGAACAAGTGTTCGAGGGGTAAAGCAAGAGATATGTATAAAACCAAATATGACTGCTTGCTAGTGTCATGTATATATGAATTATCTTCTTATAATATCAACATGTCATGATTCCGAAAGGGAAAATGTGCATTTTTATTTATTTAAGTAATAATACAGTTGACATTGTTTATTTATATTTGCTATTTGTACACCGTTAGGAATATTAAGGTTTGCAGCATTACAAAAACAGATTCACAGACAAAAAATCTAACACAGGTAATACTGCTGTAAATCCTATAGAGAGTACCTGAAAAAGTTTACCTCAGTGACTATTCCTAGTGAATGACTACTTCAATTAAATATGAAACATCGAAAGAAAACAGCAGAGAGAGGACAGGTTTACTGGTGTTCAGCATGTGGCTTTGAGTAGCTACAATTTAAAAATAAATAAAAAGCAGTGTAATTTAAAAAAAAAACAACCCGGCTTTCTTCTTAAATTGTATGCATTCTGCATCACTATACTTGTACTGTTATTAGCTATAATTGTAGTTTTTTAAATAAGGACTGCCTTCTATCCTGATTTCATTAGAATTGCATTTACAGGAGTTACATGTGTTTCGTCATTTGTTTTCCAGAACAAAACAGTGGCCTTCAGGCCCCTGGACTACTCAGCAGCATTGATTAAAAGAGTAAAATTAACTTAGAAGCGCAGGTGAAAAATAGAGTCTTCGAATTGTATGCAGTTCTGAAAGCTGATTACTGTGAAAGAGATGTGTCTCTCAGGTTGTCTTCAACCTCAGTTCAGCAGTCAAAGTGTCTTAGCCACTGTCTCTCTGAAGTGAAGGATGTAATGTAATCAGAGCTTCCCCAATTTAAATGATCCTTATCAGGCAGATAATTAGGAGGATAAGAATTGAAAGAAAGAGCACCAGAGAACTTATTGGGTGATTTCACTCTAACATAGTGTGGAATCAATACCATTTCTCAGAATATATGTGCGCTAATTGTTACAAAGATAATGTAAATTCAGAGGATTGCCCAGTCAGGGGAATGTTTGATAATGCAATTCTTCTGACAGACACTGAGCTACCGAATTAGTCATTTGCCTTTTGTTGCAGTTTCTCAACAGCAAAAATGTGGGCTCATTATTGGGCTTTAATGAACAAACTGCATATTACTTCAGAATCTTTTGTTGCCTCTAGTAATTGTAGTGATCATTCCCTCTTATAAGAGAAGTATTGCTGAGTTCTCTATAGTGTTCATTATCTATATGGCATTCTAGAACTTACAAATAGCGTCTGTGGCAGGCACTCAGCATCCATGGGTTCTGCATCTGCAGATTCAGTTTACCTAAGATCAAACATACAAAAAAAAAAAATAAATGAAAGAACTCATATGCATATACACATAACCCATAGACACAGACAATAGGCTTGTGGGGGCAGGGGCGGTGGGAGGGGACAGTAAGGGACGCAAAGGGACACATGTAATATTTTCAACAGTGAAGATTTATTTTTAAAATGTTGAGTCGTTGCTAATGCATACTGTGTAGCTAGGCCTACAATGGTTGTGTCTGAAGTGAACAGGTACAAACTGTTCTCTTGTTGAGATGCATTATATACGATCACCTTACAAACAATACATTACAATGATTCCTTTCATGGTTCTCGGTGTTATCAGCAATCTAGAAACGATTTAAACTATAGGAAGGGATGTGCAAATTTTATGCCATTTTACACGAGGGACTGGAGCATCCTCCTATTGGGTGTCCTCCTGAGCCCTGGAACTAGTCTCCTAGTAGATACCAATGGTCTACTGTGTCTTCTTTACCTTATGCTCAATGGATAATGTAAAATGGGGACAAGATATGTATAGCACAGCTCCCTATTTGGAAAGAAAAAGAACGAGTGATACATCTTAGAAAAGTATATTTGTGGAATATACTCCATTTTATTCCTGCTTGCAAAATAGCAATTTATTTCCAATGTCATCTCTTCTTTAGTATTATTTCCTAACGTCGAAATTAACTATCACATAATACTGCTACTCTGTACTCACACCTGTCTTCTAAGAACTTCATTAGGTTCAGCTCTATCTTCCAAGTTATCTCAGGCCACAGTGTTATCAACGTGTCACTGCCATGTGTCACGGGTTATTTTCCCAGACTCTGATGACGGCTTTCTTGCTGCTCAAGAGTTGACTGCTAGGTAGAATTTTGCTGCAACACGCCTTGCTTATCAGTACAGATTTATATATCACTTACTTTTTTTTTTTTTTCTAACTTCAGAATAATACATTTCAATAATGAAAACTTGAAAAATACAGAAAGAAAAAAATATGTCAATAATATTAATATTACCATTGACAGATGTGCCTGTTAATTTCAAATTGCTTCTAATTCTTTGTAATCTCAATTTTATTTTAAATAAAATAGACTACTTTTGTCATCTAAAAATTTTTCATGAAGATTTCATGCCAATGCTATAGCAGTTCATTATATCTAATGTCATAACCTGGTATTAGGCTGAATTAGGTCCAATGATGCATTTTGTTATTACTGTTCATAATGCATTAAGGTTAATTTTGCTGTCAATACTTATGATTCAATTCTTGTACTTTTGACACTTTTAGAATTTTCTGCTTCTTTTGAAAGTATAGAAGATTCAGAAAGCGTAGGGCAACTTTGGTGCAAGGTAATGATGGTATGCAACAGAGAAGCTGTTCTTTGAGTTAGACATGTTGACTCCAGATTACAATTGTCACCATCCTGCCTTAATCTTGATACCACTCCTACAATGGGGCATTGGTTTTGTAGTACGGTATATATTGCTTCCAGAAATATCTTTATATATCTTTATGCGATAGAATTCCTCTAGAATGACTCTTAAGAAGTAAGTTTGATTGTTTTTTTTAAGCACTGATGGTTTGACTTGATTATAGGGGAACAATGACCAAACCACTTTAACAAAATGTGTAACAGGAAACTTTTACCATTAGCAGAAAATATTATTCCATCAAAGATCACTCAAATTTAGACCACAGTACTGTACTATTTAGAATTATGATCTAACTTTATGTGAAATAACCTTCAGAAGAAAGGATATTTTGAATTATTTTACTATCGATCATTTCTCTTCTAGAATGAAACTATTTTACAGAAATATTTCTAAGTCTTGCTTTATCACTCATGCATCTAAAAGAGTAGAATAAATTTATTCTCATCCTCTATATAGATAGCTACTTGGTGTTCTTTCCAGTAAGATAGACCTTTTATGCTTCACTGTGAAAGTGAAAGAGCTGCTATAAAATTAATAAGCTTGAATTCATTACAATTTTTAAAAAGAATCGCTTCCTTTTTTTGCAGGTCTCCATTTTGAAAATGGGTTTAGAAAATCAAACATTCCTATTTTAGGTAATAACTGCTGAGAGAATGAGTAAATAACATGCTTTTGGTATTTCAAAATTTTTAATAAAATGTTTTTAAAACAAATTTTTGTTTGCTTTTTCTATTGGATTAGAAATATATAGCATGCCTTGATTACATGCCATTTACATCAATAAAGGGCTTGACATTCATGCAGTTATTGAAACTGGCATTAACAATTGTTCTTTGGATAATGCATATTGCTCCTTTTCTGAGTTGACTTACTTAGGTAGGACTTTCTAGAGGATAACAAAAGAATGATCCTAAGGAGTAAGAAGAGGAACTTTTATGGACTCACTCAAGATACTTAGTTTGCAGATTCTCTGCAAGTTCAGAAAAGCAGATGGAAACATAAGAACAATTGTCATCATTATTACAAATAATTATCCTTATATGTTTATCGTGCTTTATACTTTGCTTTACCCAAATTATTTTGATAGAAGGGAAGGGGGTTATTGTTGTTGATTAATATACAGCACATTAGTTTGAAAGTTGAATGTCTGGAAGTGAATAACTGATTCACTTTCTATAAGATGGGGATACATTCCAAAATATAAAAGTATTTATTCCAATTATGCTTTTTGTTGGTGCTGCCTCTATGATGCCCTAGTAATTTGATGAGAAAATTCACATATGCCTAGGAATACAGGGTTGCAAAGAGATAAGCAAAGAAAGACTAGAGTATCATCATAACTGCCCTTCAGAGGATTTAGATAATTAAGCCATGAATAATCTTGAAGCTCAAGATAGGAGGTAAGGGGAAAGAGGTTATGACATATGAGGTAAAACAAGTCATGGATTACCTTCTGAACCCACTTGGGGATTCCAAGAAAACTTTGGGAGTAAATATGTGTTGGAGTGTCTCAGTTATTTCAACAGGGAAAAACTAACTTGATATGGAGCTTGACAGCATCATTCTATAGCTTATTTAATAATGAAATTTAGATGTTGGTTTTAATGCATAAAGCAAGGATACTTGAATTCAATGACATCATGTGGAAACCATGCAGATGTATTAAAATCAATATTCATAGAATTTAAGTGAATTATGTTAGGTCATAAAGACATGAATTGGTACAGCTGGGATAAGACGCTAAGATTGCTGGCTGCTTTTTAAGTATTTTTTTTGTTTTTATTAGCACTATTCTGCCATTTTGTATACTAGAATCTAAAACTTATGTTCTGCCCGTTTGACAGATTTTGGTTTCAGAAATACAATAAAGACCTTTCTTTATATTTCATTCACATTAATCCAAACTTCAAATTTTGAAGGTTTTAGATTAGTCATAGAAGTTCAGTATTAAGAGAGTGATAAGAACCTTTTCAGAATATCTAGTTTTCTTCATCCAATAAGATCTCATGTTTTATTAAACAATATAAAATTATGTGTAGTAATACCTTAAATTCCTGTTTTTATGATGTATTCTTTTGGATATATTTCCAGGAATCACTTTGGCATGATAGAAAGAATTTTTAAAAATCTGAATTAAGAGTTTTGAATTATGGCTCAATTTCATTTTATTAGCTGTTTAATCTTGGATAAACATTTTAAATTTTCTAAATCTCAGTTACACATTTTTTAAAAAATGCAAAGCCTAATTTATTTTTTAAATTATTGATTTCACAGTGTAGGGAGCGAGAGACATAAGCATCAATGATGAGAGAGAATCATTGATCTACTGCCATCTCCACTCCCCACATCGAGGATCAAACCTGTAACCTGGGCATGTGCCCTAACTGTGACCTCCCAGTTCATACATCGATGCTCAACCTCTGAGCTATGCGCCTGGGCTGCAGAACCTGATTTAAATAATTTCACATGTTCTTTCTAACAGTGACAGTCTTGGATTCTACATTTATTATTCCAGAATATTTTTTGGTACTTCCATGAACTGCTTAAGTATAATTTCATTCCTTTTAGCTAAAAGTCCATTTTGAGAGTAGGTGCATTAAACAAGCACCCACATTCCATTTAGATGCTGCAGTGACAGCATTTTGGCAAATGATTGAGTGTCTAGATTGTTGTTACCCCATAAACACTCATTAGCCGTTTTGATGTTGTGCAAGTTTGATTCTGGGGGCATCATTGAGTCATCAGTGAACACTGTCAACATAAATGTCTAATCACCTCAGTGGGTTCTAATAAGCTCTTATGTAAATACAACATAAAAGTCTTAGCCCTTCATTTAAATACTTTAGGATTTGAAATAGCTTGTCTTATTTAATGAAAGCTTCAGCAACTGGAAATGGCTTGTGCTTTTCCTTTACCATCTACCAAAATGTTATTTCCCCAACTTTAACACCATTTGTAACTGAGATTGGAAGCTCAAGTGAAATGAAAACCAGTGAGTCAGAGCCAAGCTAAGTCATAGGAATAGCTCCCCCCGCATATCAGCTGAACATATGAATAATCACATGGAACCCACAAGTATAAAACCTGTAACACAGTGAATAATGAATGATTTAGTTCCATTAAGAAGTTTCCTATTAGGAAGAACAAGTTTAAAGACCCTCATGAATAAATTAGTTTTAAAATGTGTTTTTTGGTTATTGTTGTTTTTTTATTTGTTTGTTTTTTGGTGTTTTTTTTGTTTTGTTTTTGTTTTGTTTTGTTTGTTTTAAAGCAGATTTAAACTACTTTTCTCTGCTTTGGGGAAATCCCTGATATTGACTGTCTGGCCTACCAGCTTTCCTTTTAAAGGTTGCTACATCGCCTTAATGTGGAGTCAGTCATAAAATCTCCAAAGGATAAGTTCGAGCTAAGATTTTGTCTGTTTGCTTCTGGAGATATCTGTAGAAGTTTTCAGAATAAACGTGTGATGTTTGAAGAGCATATTCTGTTTTGCCTATTGTTTAAAGATAGTTTGAAGTTTTTGCTCCTGATTACAATAGCTTCAACGTTGTTTCAGGGACATTCCCACTTGCTTCTGTATGCTAGTTAACAGAGCAGTGCTTTCTCAGAGCATTTCTACACATGAAACTTCTGTGTAGAATAGCAAGATATTTACAGTGTTTGTTTATTTCATGAATTATTTATTTACCAGATTTGTGCACTCAGGTCAGAGGAAGTCCCTCAGTTGAACCTGCTCCCTCTCACCTGAGCCATTGGGGGATGTCCACCTGACAGCCCGGAGGGGAGAAGGGAGTGGGCCTAAGCCAGCAGTGGGACATCCTGCTGCCACAGAGGCAGGAGAGGCTCCTGCAAGCACCACTTTGTTCACCAACCATAAGCCTGGCTTATAGGCTTCTGGCTGAGCACTGACCACCAGGGGCCAGCTCTTGCATTGAACGTCTGCACTCTGGTGGTCAGTGCTCGTCATAGCGACCGGTTGTTCAGCCATTCGGTAGATTTGCATATTAGCCTTTTATTATATAGGATTTTATACCTGTTTGTGCATAAACATACTGTGAGAGACACCAGAATTAATATTTTTGAGATTTAAAAAAAATAAGCATTAATCTTGAACATGCCTTATTATGGATGGGATACATTTGACTTAACATCATATACATCTTTATACATAAAAGTTGATAATTTTAATTTTGACATATGATTTCAAACATTAGGTATACAGGGAGACAGAAAGATGTCAGCAGTGAGTGTAACTTTTAATAATACTTAACAGTACCTTACAAATTACAAAGCACTTTTTCATATATTGCCTCACTTGCTTATTATAACAGCTGTGAGGATGTTAGGGCAGGGTTGGTTATACCTGCTGATAAAAATAAAGACCTAGGTTTGAAAGCATAGTACAAATCCATATTTATGCAGAATTTTCAAGCTGTCATTGAACTCCACATCTCTTGACAACTTGTGCAGTATCCTCTTTATGTAATGCAATACCTTTAGGAGGTGTTAAAGTAATCTGAAAAAGTACAAAGTTACCCTCACATTTTTTTCATACCTGAAAATTAGAACCACATCACCATGTAAAATTTCATTTTTACCTTCTGGAATAGCCAATTGTGAAGCATTTAGTAATAGACATAAGTCCAGGAAAGAAAGTGATCCAAATATATTGTCTATATGTACACAGTATTAATATAAATAATGTTTGAATAACTTATATACAAAACATTTGCCTATCCATAGTTTGAAATACATTTATATAAAAAAAAGTTATCAAAATTTTAACTGGACCATAAAAGACAAAAAATGAGTTGGTGGAAATGGAACTATTTCTTGACTCCTGGGAGTTAGAATCTCAAAGAAATATCTGTATGCTTATTGAAGTTTGGCAATGTTTCTCACTCTTCAGGTTTTTTGGGAAGCATTTGAGACATATATTTGGTTGAATTCATCAGTGAAGCCATCTAGTCCTGAGATTTTTTTAGGGGGAGATGCAGCTTGATTACTGATTCAATCTTCTTACCAGTTATAAGTATATTCAGATTTTTTTTCTTTTAGGATTCAGTCTTAGTAGGTTTCATTTTTCTATGAATTTATTCAATTCTTGTAGGTTGGTCAATTTTTATCATGTATAATCGTTCATAATAGTATTTAAAAATTCTTGATATTTCTGTAGTATCAGTTTTAATATCTTCTTATTTATTTCTGACTTTATCTTAATACCGTATTTTCCGGCATATAAGACGACCCCCTAATTTTACAGTTAAAACATAGGTTTAGGCCTATATTCGCTGTATAAGACTATCCCCCACTTCCGAGGCAACACCAGTTCTTTTTTTAATAGACCGCCTCTCTGACTCTGGCCAATCTGAGCAGGCTTTTTACTAGAACACAGTGTACATGTTCTGTACCCGAAGCTAAAAAACATACTCCTGAACAATCAAGGGGGAACACAGTGTAGCTTCGGGTACAGAACATGTACACTGTGTTCTAGTAAAAAGCAGGCTTTTTACTAGAACACAGTGTACATGTTCTGTACCCGAAGCTACACTGTGTTCTAGTAAAAAGCCTGCTCAGATTGGCCAGAGTCAGATAGGCGGTCTATTAAAAAAAGAACTGGTGTTGCCTCGGAAGTGGGGGGTAGTCTTATACAGCGAATATAGGCCTAAACCTATGTTTTAACTGTAAAATTAGGGGGTCGTCTTATATGCCGGAAAATATGGTATTCTCTCATTTTTGCTATTCTAGCTAAAAGTTTGTCAATTTCATTTAACTTTTCAAAATACTTTAGTGTCATGAATATTTCTATTTTTCTAGTCCCAATTTTATTTTATTTTTTGCCTTAACTTTTTTTATTACCTTCTTTCTGCTAACTTTGGACTTAGTTTGTTATTTTTTCTAGTGCCTTAAGGTGTAAAGTTAGGCTATTTATGAGATCCTTCTTTTTTCTTAAAGTAAGAATTGTGGCTATTTCCTTCTCCAAAGTGCAGCCCATAAGTTTTGGTATATTGTGCTTTTGTTTTCGTTTAGTTCCCCCTTGATTGTTCAGGAGTATGTTTTTTAGTTTCTACATATTTGTTAATGTTCTAGCTTCTTTCCTATTATTAACTTCTCATTTCATACCATTGAGGTTGGAAAATATAGTTGGTATGATTTTAGTGTTTTTATTTTATTTTATTACTAGGGGCCCCGTGCACGGTTTCGTGCACCACTGGGGTGCCTCGATCTGGCCTGAGGGGATCGGGACAAAACTGGCTCTCTGACATCCCCTGAGGGGGTCCCAGATTGTGAGAGGGCAGTTCTTGGGTAACACACCCCAGAATCAAGCTCCCTTCTCTCTGATTCTTGGTGCATCACCCGAGAACCGCAGCTGCCAAGTCACTGCAGCTCAGCAGTTCCTGTGTAAAGCATCTGCCCCATGGTGGTCAGTGCACATCATAGCTACTGGCTGGATGGTTGGACGGTCGGATGGTTGTGTGTGTGTGAGTGTGTGTATACATTTACATATATATACACATATACATACATATATACATATATACATATATACATATACATATACACATACATATATACACACACACATATATATATACATATATATATATATATATGAATTTTTAAAAAATTTTTCTTATTTAAAGTTTTACATAAGTCTTCTTTTCCCTCTATTGACCTTCCCTGGCTGCCCCTACCCCCTAGCACACACTCTCACCCTCTACAATCTGTGTCCATTGGTTATGCTCATAGACATACATTCAGGTCCTTTGGTTGATCTCTTACCCCCTCACCTCCTGCCTTTCCTCATAGGTTGGGCAGTCTCTTCCACTTTTCTATGACTTTTGTTCTATTTTTGTTCATCAGTTTATGATGTTCATTATATTTCAAAAATGAATGAATTTGTGGCTTGTTTCACTTAGCATATTGCTCTCCAGTTCCATGCTGTTGCAAATGGTAAGAATTCTTTCTTTTTTTACAGCAGCATAGTATACCATTGTGTAGAATTACCACAGTTTTCTAATCCACTCATCTGCTGATGGGTGCTTAACTGTTTCCAGTTCTTAGCTATTATAAACTAGAGGCCTAACACATGGAATTCATACGCGGGTATGGTCCCTCGGCCTGGCCTATGATCGGGGCCATTTCCCTGGCTGCGGGCCCCCTGCCCGCCCCCTGCCACCACCCTTCTTCTGTTCCCTGTTCGCCATCTTGAACCCGAGGTGGCCCAGCCCAGGATATACTTGGAGCCTGTATCAGAGGTTGTGATTCCCCCAGTGGAGGCAGATTTGTGGGAGGTACTTTTGTGTGGAATTTCTTTCAGATAAGGGATGGTGTGTGGCCCCAATGCCCAAGAGAGGGCTAGGGGCACTATCAGGATCATTCTGGTCATGCTTGAACATTCACTCTGTTTATTCACTGGAGGATTCTACTGGCAGGGTCCTGGTGCTTGACAACCCATTCCACAAAAAGGTCCCATTAGATTTCAGATTGCATCACCACTGAGGAGGGTGAGATCAGGTATTTAAGCAGAGAACACAGAATTCTGAACAGGATTCGAATTCAGCAGCATCAGGAGATGGGTTTCTCAACAACCCACCTAACCAATGCCTGCTACCTTGCTGATGGCTTCCTCAGGGAGCAGGTGGGGAGGAGTGAGGAGCACTTGTTTGCAGCTGTGGGGAGGCCTGTGTCTCAGCTGCAGGGAAAGAATGCCAACAGCTGACCTCTAACCCCCACTCCCCCCCACTCCTGGCTCCCCGTTTGCCATTGGGCAATTAGAGCCTGCTGGCCATGGGGGAGGGACCAAGAGGTTGGCCTTTTCCACCCACTTGCTGGCCCTTCCCCCCTACCACCTGTCGCCCTCTGTGTGTGGGGAGACCAGTGGGGCACTGCCCATGTCTGCAGCCACCCACCCCCAGTTCCCATTTTCCATTGGGTGTTTGGAGCCTGCCCACCGGGGGAAGGGACTGAGAGGTTGGCTGGCAGGCTCTGACTGGGCAGTTGGGGCCTGTGGGCTGGGGGAAGCTCCTGCATTGAGTGTCTGCCCTTGGTGGTCAGTGAGCATCATAGCAACTGGTTGTTCCGCCATTCAGTCCATTTGCATATTATCCTTTTATTATATGGAATTGTGCTGCTATGAACATAGGGGTGCATATATCCTTTCTGATGGGTGTTTCTGTTTTCTTGGGATATATTCCTAGAAGTGAGATTACTGGGTCAAATGGAAGTGCCATTTTTAAATTTTTGAGGAAATGTCATACTGTTCTCAACAGTGGCTGCACCAGTCTGTATTCCCATCAGCAGTGCAAGAGGGTTCCTTTTTCTCCACATTCTTGTCAGCACTTGTTGTTTGTTGAATTGTTGATGATAGCCATTCTGACAGGTGAGAGATGGTTCCTCATAGTTTTTTTGATTTGCATCTCTTAGATGATTAGTGACTTTGAGCATGTTTTCATATGTCTCTTGGCCTTCTGTATGTCCCCTTTCAGAAAGTGTCTATTTAAGTCTGTGTGTGGATGTATGCAGGCGTGTTTGTGGGTGTATGCGTGTGTGTGTGTGTGTTTGTGTGTGTGTGTGTGTCTGTGTGTGAGTGTATGCATATGTGTGTGTGTGTGTATGTGTATGTGTGTGTGAGTGTCTGTGTGTGAGTGTATGCATATGTGTGTGTGTGTGTGTATGTGTGTGTGAGTGTATGCATATGTGTGTGTGTGTGTGTGTGTGTGTGTGTGAGGCCTAAATTATGCTCTATAGTGGAGAATGCTCCATGTGCATCTGAGAAGAATGTATGTTCTGCTGCTGTTGGATGGAATGTTCTATCTATGTCCGTTTGGTCTTTTTAATCTAAAATGTAGTTTAAATTCAATATTTCCTTATTAATTTTCTGTCTGGATGTTCTATCTACTGGTGAAAGTAGAGAACTAAAGTACACTACTATTATTGCATTGCTGTTGCTTTCTAACTTTAATTCTGTAATATTGATTATTTTTTTTTACCTACTTGGTCCCCCTAATAAATTGAGAGCTCTCTTGGAGGAGAAACAATGTATAATTCTTCTGTGAAGGCCTTGCACATGGTACATTACAAGGCATTGTAAATGTTCCTCACAGTTTACTGTAGCAATGTGAGATCACAGAGAAGGCAAAATCAGCTAACTCTTCACTTTTATTAATCACAGACCTTAGATAAGGTGGGAAACTACCATAAAAATGGATGAAAACATCCTGGCCTCCATATTATCACAACTCCCAGGCTGAGTCTATAGTTAGGGGCTGAGAGTCATGGAGCAGGGCAGTGTGGCTTAGTGCAGTGGTTCTCAACCTTTGTAATGCAGCGACCCTTTAATACAGTTCCTCATGTTGTGGTGACCCCCAACCATAAAATTACTTTCCTTGCTACTTCATAACTGTAATTTTCTACTGTCATGAATCTTAATGTAAATATCTGTGTTTTCCACAGTAGCAAAATTACAGTTATGAAGTAGCAATGAAAATAATTTTATGGCTGGGGGTCACCACAACATGAGGAACTGTATTAAAGGGCCGAGGCATTACAAAGGTTAAGAACCACTAGCGGAAAGCATAATAGCCTGGAATTCATGAGACCTAAGATCTGGTCCTGCAATATCAATTATTAGCGAAGTGATTTGTCCATTTTCTGTATTATTTATCTACAACTGAAAGAAATATATAGAAAATATTTCCATGATGGCATTTAAGGGTAGTAAGAAGAATTGAATTTAAATTTTTCATGTATTTAGGAAAAAATGAAATATTAATAAGGCAAGTTTGTGTCATCTTGTGTGGGGATTTTTCTCAAATTGATATCTTAGGCATTTTAAAGGTGATTTTTCAACTTTTTAAATTTAATGGAGTCTTTTCTCCTTGTAAGAGTCAGTGAATGAACATAAATGGCTTCAGCTTAGAGTTATAAAGCATATTAGTTGATAAATAAACTACTATTAATATCAAATACAACCATATTTTAATTTTTTTGTTGACACTTTAACCTTTATAGAGTGATTTTCAATCTATCTTATATTTTAGTATAATCTTTGGTTTAGGTGCATTATATATTGTTTTCCCTGTCTTACATGGGCTAAAAATGAGGAAGATATATTGAATGAGTTTCCCTGCATTGCCATCACAGTGATGTAGAACTGAAACTGAGTATTTGTAATACATCACTATTTTTCTAAAATGTAGTGAGGCCTGGGATTGACTGTAATATGAAACTTTCCTGGTTCATTACTCAAGATATTGTTTCATTTTTTGTTGTTGTTAAAACAAATGAACAAACCAACAAAAATACTATGATCAAATTAGGCTGGCTGAATGTTTTGGTAGTTTTAGGATCTCAAAAAATATTCTTTAAAGCCAATAAAGTGTTACTTTATCTTCATGATTTTAAGACATATTAGTTTTGGTATCTCTTATTAGTTTTGTGTAATCAACAAAACCTCGGATAGATAGTTGTAATCACACATGTTCTAATCATAGTCACTCAACATCATTTTATTTTTAGGCATTTAAACATATTACCTAATTTATTTTATTTAAAGAAGGCAAAGCAAAACTTAAGGTGATTAAAAAATACTGGTACTATTTGAATGAACTGAACATTTGTTATGTCCCTGCAGTAGTCTTTCTGTGCATTTTACTCAAAAGAACAACATGAAATTCTAAATCTGGGAATAAAAGAACTTGAAAGATCACTTGAAAAAAAAATAGCAAAAATCTTTATGAAGTGATAAAAGACAAACTATACAATTTAGCGCAGCCAGCTCCCTCCTGTCTGAGCTCTCTCGGTCTGTTCCATGCACCCATGCCTCTGGTTCTATTTTGTTCATTTGATTTCACATGTAAGGGAGTCATATGGTACTTTCTCTGATGGGTTTATTTCTCTCAGCATAATAATCTCCAAGTCCATTCCATGTTGTTGCAAAGGGTCAGAGTTCCCTCTTTTTTACAGCCACATAGTATTCCACTGTGTAAACACACCATGGCTTTTACACACAGTTGTCCACTAACAGACACGTGGGCTGTTTCCAGATCCTGGCTATTGTAGACAATGCTGCAATTAACATAGGCCAACATACTTTCAAAGCAAGGTTTGGCCAGGAGTTAAATATAGCAGTTCTTAAAACTGCTCAACATGTGTCTCTATTCTTATGACTCCATATATAGTGGCTGTTAATTATACAATTAGTATTAGTAATCATTTATTTTTCAACCTAGTATTAAGCAGTGTAAGCATTATTATTAGAATTTCTTACTGAGCACTATAATATAATCCTGATCAAGAATATTTATTTTAAAATGGAAATTTCTTCATGGATAAGAACTAGCAAAAAACAGAGTTGTGTGTTTAAAATATTTTAGAATTTTTTTAGCCAAGACCGGTTTGGCACAATGGATAGAGCATCAGCTTGGGGACTGAAGGGTCCCTGGTTTGATTCCGGTCAAGGGCATGTACCTTGGTTGCGGGCATATCCCCAGTAGGGGGTGTGCAAGAGGCAACTGATTGATGACTCTCTCTCATCGATGTTTCTAACTCTCTATCTCTCTCCCTTCCTCTCTGTACAAAATCAATAAAATATATTAAAAATAATAATAAATAAATAAATAAATAAATAAAATATTTTAGAATTTTTTAAAATGAGATACAGAAATTTATTTGTTGTCCAAAGAATCAAAATAAGGTTGAATATCAATATGCTTTGATATTTACAGGAATATGTAGATAAAAACACCTAAATTTCCAAATTGTTTATAAATTTAAATTCTAGGAGGATTTCTCAACTTCTGAATGATTTGTCATAACTTGCTACTAAAATGTAAAAATATCAGTAACAACTCAATGAGGTTTTTGAAATCTCATTTACATAGAATTTGAATTTTTATGTTGGACTATGGTTCTATACCTGCAGAATTTTAAAAAATACTGATGCCTGGGCCAGAAATTCAGTGTGAATTTTTCTGGATATAGTATGTTCATCAGGAGCTTAACTAGTTAATCTAATATGACACAATTTTGAGAACAAGGTTTTAGTGTTTTGTAATGAGGCTAGGGATAGATATAGTGTCTTATATAATGTCTTAATGTGCAATACCTTACATTTGGGATATGTTTTGGTCACATAAAGCTGATTAATACAGATATAGAGTAGCTTTCAAGGAAATGGGCTATCATTTATCAGATATGTTAACACTTTATAGGAAGCAATATTTCTTTTTTGTTGTTGTTGTTAATCCTTACCCAAGGATATTTTTGCATTGATATTTTAAGGAGAGTGGAAGAGTGAGGGAAAAACAAAGAGAAACATCAATGTGAGAGAAGCGTATTGATTGGTTGCCTCCTACAGGAGCCTCCACTTGGGGGCCTGGGCCAGGGAGGAGTCTGAAAGCAAGGTACTTGCCCTTGATTGGAATTGAACCCAGAACCTATGGTCTGCAGGCCGATGCTTTATCCACACAGCTAAACTGGCTAGTGTGGAAGCCATATTTCTTTAATATATTTAAGGATTATTAGTTTTTGCAACATTGAAAATATCATATATGTTGATTAATCACAAACTTTTTCAGACAAACATATGTAATATTTATGTCTTAAAATTACTACTTATGGTAGTCAGCACCTTTCCTATTGCAACTAGCCAACTCCTCCCTCTAGCAAATATATTAACTAGAGGCCCAGTGCACAGATTCCTGTGCTGGTGGGTCCCTCAGCATGGGCCTGTGGGGATCAGGCTGAAACCAGCAGTCCAACATCCCCCAAGGGTTGTAGTAGTACACAAAGCGGCAGGCAGCCAGGGAGGAGCCCAAGCAGGGCCAGGGGCCATACTGCACCCACTCATTCTGGCCGTGCAGTACCTGCTGGCGCAGCCGCTCAATAGACTCACTCCCACTTTGCTGCAGTCTCCATGCACCCCTCCTAGGGCGATATCAGCACACCCATGATTGAGAAGCGACCGCAGGCTCCCACCCAGTAAGATGCCAGTCCCGATCCCAGTCCCTGGGGTAGGGGTGCACAGCGAGAGTGTGGGCAAGGCTCATGCTGCTGCGTCTGAGCTCGCCAGCTGGATGCCCAACACTTCTGGCGCTTGTAGGTCAGCTGAGCAGTACTTCCACTGTGGAATCACACTGACCACCAGAAGGCAACTCCTTCATTGAACACATTCCCTCTGGTGGTCAGTATGCATCATAGCAACCGGTTGAATGATCGAATGGTCACTTAGGCTTTTATAGATAGATAGATAGATAGATAGATAGATAGATAGATAGATAGGTATGTTCAAACTCCGGAGTGCACAAAGCACATGTGAGAGAAATAGTGATTGGAATTGGTGGGAGAAATACAAAATATCCAGTGCAATAGAAAATCTCAGGAGATATTTTTCTTCTATCTTTTTCTCCTTCTCCTCTTAAATCAATGAAAATATATTTTAAAATGTAAATATCTTCTTGTAGATTATTATTATAATTATAAAATTTACAGAGAATTTTACTATTACTAGTTTTAAATGTTAAACACAATTTAAAGTATTAATTTGTTTGTGCCATTCTGTGAAAAATGTGAACATATGAAGTGTAGTGTATTTAATTCAAGTAAACTAAGAGTTTTCAGTGAGGTGGTGAATAGAGTAAATGTAGACATTTCACTATGAACCGGACAACCTGTGAGTGCCCCACTCTCAAGTATGCTAAATGTTAGAAGATGCAACACAACTTGCAAAGAAAGTCTCCTTTCAGAGAATATCTAATTTTATTTGTTGTTGTTGTTTCTGAATGAATGGTCTTTTCTAACTATCTTAAAGAAGGCTAATAGTCAAGTATTGCATTTGATTGTAGGACCAAAGGGAACTGGTCATATGCGATTTTCAAGTATCTAACAAGTGTTAAATGCAATATGTTTTTGATACTTTCAGGAAAGGACAGTGACATCTTGAATAGAAATGCACTATGTTACACACAATTGACACTAATGGCAGTTCAGGCTTTGAAAATGTTAGCAATTATTGATAATTTCAGCTCTTAGATTAGGGAAATAGCCCTCTGTAAGAATACTCTTACAGGTGCTTTACTTCAAACTTTAGGCACCATTTTTCTCTGGATGTTGCTTATCTTGTGTTATTTTTACTACTAAATTAAAATAATGGCACCATTTGGCCACCACCACTTACAGCACCACCGCAAATAATGAAAATAAGCTTTCTTAAAGTTCCCACTTTTATTCAGCAAAGTATTCTTTACTGGGCAGATTTTGACAATGACTGAACCTGAATAATTTTCCATGAAAATATTATCAATCTTATTTCACCCCTGGTAAGAAAAGATAGGTTGTAAGTGATTATAAGGTTATATGTTCAATATATTAATCAAGAATTATATGAAAGTGTTTGCTTTAGATAGAGCACATTTGAAGCAAAAGAAGGACAAGATGTCAACTGATTCATATACCAATAAACTATGCTGTTTCAGGGATCTATCAAATTTCCAGACTAATTCAAATCATTACAAATGGTATTGCTCCCATTGTAATCCTTACTACCAGAGGTGAAAGAAGAGAGCAGAGGAAGATTTCTAATTTCTTGAGTAATCTCTCTTAGTATAATTTGGAGGAATCATACCCTTTACCATTAAATAGCTTCCTATTAAAAGTATATATAGGAAACAATTACTTTTTAAATAATCATACATTTTCTAGGTTCACTTGTTCATTCAACAGCTGTTAGTAAAAACCTACTATTAGAGATGTAATATAAAGGGAGCTGTGACTATAACAATTACATGACAAATTTGGCCCCACCCTCACTGAGTACCTACCTCATAGAGCTTTCAGCTTACCTCTTACAGTAGCTGCATTTGACCTAGGGACATCAAATCTTTTTTTACCTTTATACTTCTGGTACCACTAAAATTAATACTAGCATATTTTTTTTCTCATTACAACCATGTAGTTCTACAACTAGTAATATATTAATAGTTCCATGAAGTTAAGCTGTGACTTGACTCCAAGTTTGGGAATCCTATACATTTGCACATGATGATAGAATTCAGATTGTAAAGAGCAAAATTGATTCTTCCTTAATTTTTATATAGAAAATTCTTCATGTTGTCAAGAGGAAGAGGTTTAAAAATATACTGACAATAGCTTATTATACCTATTAATTTGTTTCAAATTTGTTGATGTGTGTACTATGTGAAAGACTGACTCTAAAAGGGAGTATGTTAGATAGTACGATCTGTATCCTAATCTTAAGAACTTTATGGTGCAGTAGGACATTTCCTCCTATATTCTACTGCATGGAATATAGTTTCAGGGAGCTAAGAACAGATGCATTCATAGAACCTATTCTGTGGCCATTTACCACTTTCTATATTACCCACTTGGACATAGTATACATAAGACTCAAGGAAATTCTGCAACAAGAAAACTTTAATCCATAGCTTGCCAACCTCATGACCAAAGAATCATTTAAGTATTTCCCATGTTAGCATTTGAGGGCCCAATGTTCTTTGTTGAATCTTAGAGTGAAAAACGTTGTATTGGATTAGCTTTAATGAAGTTGTCTCATTCTTCTTTGAGCTGTAATTAAAAACAAAAGCCTCAAAAAGAGAAATACCTTTTATTATGGGTGTACAGAAAACAGTCCCCAAATGCTGTATACATATGGAAAGCGAACATTTCAGACTCCAGAACACATCCATTGCATTTTGTTTTGGAAATGCCTATTAAAGTTAGAACGTAAAGAGAAATCACATAACTTAATTTGTTTTACCACTAGGACTAGCTAGTATTATTGAGTTTGCCTTTTCACAAATGTCTGAGATTAGAGATTTCCCCCCCCTCATTTTAAAGCTAAATCTGTATTCTTTTATTGGTAAAGCAAAGATATAAAACAAGATCTGTTTCTGACTGTTTCTTTGCAGTGATAAAAATTTACATTTTTTGTAAGTAACAATAATATCAAATATAAATTTCAAATCTCACAATAATGATGTCACATTAATAAGGATACCATGATATGACTAACATGTTTTTCATTTAATTATTTTAATATGAAACATTCAAATGTTTATTGATATGTTTTTAAGAGAATGTGTTTACTTCAGTGGTGTACAATATTAAAAATATTTTAAATTATTGATTTCATCTAGCAAGTAGAAACCTCATAGAACCTACATTGTTCTGCACAGGTCAGGGTCAAACTGTGTTTTGGCAAGATGCATCATCCAATCAAAATTGGAAGCATGCCTTTTTAGCATTAGTGAACATATAATTTTATATTTCATATGAAAAGTATTGCTAATTTTATTTCATTTTGTATAAACAGTTAAAACTTCATCAACACTGAAATAAGATATTACATTTCATTCACTTTAGTTATTCCAGATTTTATTTATTTTTTAAAAATATTTTTTATTGTTTTTTTACAGAAAGGATGGGAGAGGGATAAAGAGTTAGAAACATCGATGGGAGAGAAACATTGATCAGCTGCCTTCAGCACACCTCCTACTGGGGATGTGCCTGCAACCAAGGTACATGCCCTTGGCCGGAATCAAACCTGGGACCTTTCAGTTCGCATGCTGATGCTCTATCTACTGAGCCAAACTGGTTAGGGCTATTTCAGCTTTTAAATACAGCTATAAAATTCAGTGGTATCATGAGGACCCAAGTAATTTCTGTCAGAAAAAAAATAATGCTGAAGCAAAGGGTTTGAGGATGTTCATCTTAAAACCAGATCCAGGTGTTTCACTTTATTCTCAACTGAGTATGTAATAGGCAGTTGTTGCTGGAAAATAAGGGACTAGAACCGATAGGTGATCTACCAATTCATTTCAAGTTGAGCCATACTGCCGGTTGGCAGCTGAATCCTCCTGGCATTTAACTCCTTTTGCCTTTGTTTTGTTTTTCTCTTTGAATTTTTATCAACTATTGTGTACTCAACTTTTTTAGTTAAGAAGAAACAATAAAAGAGAAACTCATTACATCCATAGCTGCGGACTAATGCTTTCAAAATGTATTCCCTTGATGCTATAGCACAGTGCCACCTACATGGAAAGCAATGTTTTTCCCTTAGGCCTCTATGAATGATGCATTCTTCTCATCATGTTCTATTATAAAGCAATTATTACTAGAATTAGTTATTACTAGGATGAAGAAAATGAATTTACTGCACACAAAAGATCAATGTAGTCAGCCTTCTTACCTCCCTGATGTCATGTTCTACTTATCTCTTCTTTGCATCAGCCATACTGGTCTTCTTGCTGTTCTTCCAAGACTGTAAGCACTCACCATTTGGGAATTTTAGAGTTTTATACTTCCCTTTGTGGGAACACTTTTTCCTAATTGCATGCTTTCTCCTTCATTTACTTCAGCTTTCTGCTAAAATGGTTCCTTCACATAGAAACCTGCTTGCTCCTGTACCTGAAATATTACTGCTGACACCTATATCACTGTTTCTTCTCTTACCTGCTTTATATTTCACCACAGCAAAAATTCCTACTTGATTTATTTTATATTTGCCTGTTTCTTTGTTTATTCCTTATTTCTCCCCATTCATTCTACAAAGACTATAAATAACAGATTAATATAACTTTATTTTGTTCATTGCTTCCCCTAAACTCCGTTAACTACAACAGTGCCAGGTATATTATAGGCCCTAAATAATTATTTTTAAATTAATTATTGTTTAAAATTTAATGCTGTTTCAATATACTAGGTTTTGTGTTGTTTATTCTGCATGAAGAGAGTTCTACTTTCTGAATTCTTGTATTAATAGTATAAGAGCTAGAAACAGGTGTAAGGGCAATAGAATGTATTGGATCTTTTTAGGATCCACTATGCATTTTATACCACAGCATAAATGACTATTATTTCATTAGAGGCCCGATGCATGAAGATTCGTGCAAGAATGGGCCTTCCTTTCCCTGGCTGTCCGCACTGCCTTCTCTCCAGCTAGAACCTCCTTTCCACCTTCCCACACTACTCAGAGGCCCACAGCAGCTGGGGTGGTATGGCAAGCCTGAGCTGTCACCATGGCATTGCAAGCATACCTCCCCAGCCCAGGCCACTTAGCACCTGTGTATGCAAATGAATTCATCTTTGTTGGGTTAATTTGCATACTCACTCCTGATTGGCTGGTGGGTGTTGCAAAGGTACAGTCAATTTGCATCTTTCTCTTTTATTTGTGTAGATGATAATAAATACTACAAAGAATCTTTGTATCAGTGCAATTTTTAAATCATTCCAGAATATTTGTGTCTCTTAGAAATCAGGAAAGTTTCCTGACATTACTCTTTGAGTCTAAAAATACTGATCACAAAATGAGTTTCCTATGGTGGAACAATGATCTAAAGAAGGCATGTGACAATTATTTATCTCATAATCATTCCTTGAATATATTCTTACTTCATATAATATTAAAAAATAAATTAATATTTTTAATTAAAATCAGAATTCTTTGGCTGGAAGAGGTTTATAGCAACAAACATCCTAGTGAACATATGGCATTCTTGGTTCCCTACAATCACTTTTATTCTTTTGCAAAGATGTAATGCACACAAGGATAGAATATAAGTTTTCTGAATCTAGGGAATTCTGATACAATTAAACCCAGCTTTGTGTAAATCATTTAATTACCGACTATTTTTCTCACTATCTTTGTGTTTATCTATTTGTAACTTATCTTTCCTAGATTTATTTTCAGGCTATGCCTTATATATGCAATGCTTACAATTTCAAATGCAATGCACTACTCAGAAAAAAAAAAAAACAACCTTATAAATAATTTTGAAAGATTAGTAACTAATTTGAAGATATTTGTTCTAGCTAATATTTTATAAGTGGCTCCAATGCACACATTGATGTCACATTTTGATATTGAGCCCTTAAAGTATTACCTGATGATTACATGATATTTACATATTACCTTTTTATGTCTAAGACTAGAGGCTCCATGCACAAAATCCCTGCAAGGGGCTTTGCCCTGGTAGCCACAACTTTATCCAGAAGGTCATGGGGCTGTCTGGTCTAATTAGCATATTACACTTTTATTATTATAGATTTCTGTTTAGTATGTATAAGATAACTAATATATTTATTAAACCACTCATATTTCTTTTTATGAGCAACATTTAGAATATTTGTTTTTTGTATTGCTTTTCTAATAGTATTCTTTGCAAAAAAAAAACACACCAAGATTAACATATTAGAAATATTCAAAAGTAATGATTATCACATTTGCTAATGCCAAGAAACACAATGACATTTTGAAAGAAAAAGTAACTTAGATAATAAATATTGACAAAAATTAATTGTGTTTTTAGAAAGTCAGGTTTTGTATGAAGTCCAAATTGAAAACAATAGCATTAGAAGACTTTTTTCCACTTTGCCCATTTATTTATATATTAGAAAATTGCATAATAGAATATAAGTCACTATAGTATAATATAAATATATAACAGCATAAATAAATGTATATTATTTACTCTATAAGAAATAAGTTTTTCAAAGATCATATACCAATCAGACTTTAAATATAAACTGTATTTTCCCATTGACTGACAATGTAGAGATGTGTTCCCAAAGGAAAACCTGGCTTCTGAGCTTCATAAAATGCTTTTATAGTTTAGCAAATGTCTTACAATTTTAAACTTTAAAATAAATTAACATTTTTAAATAAAATATTTACAGTAAGACTCAAGTCAGTTACCATGCCTCCATTCTAGTCCAGCTTTGGCAACCTATGGAGAAGACAGGTTAAACTATGGAGAGAGCAGCATTGGCTTACATAACATACTTTTCTTCCTAAAAATTATTGAAGAACGTCTTTATAGTGCTTGTCTCTGTTTATTTCATAGTGGCTCCATTTGTTCACTTACCAGCTCTTTTTTAGACATCGTGATTACAAATAATAAAGCTGCGGAAGAAATGCGGTATGGAATCCTAGCTTTTTAAGAAACAAATGAAACGATGCATAAATGCATCATTGGCATGAATAATTTAACAATCTGTGAAAAGTTAGGATGAGAAATTTCTTCTTACTGTTTCATGTTCAAGAACAAAGAATCCTGTTTATTCCATTTTTAAAAAAATTTATCTTTATTGTTGAAATATGTACCCTTTCTTTTCCTCCCATTGACCCCTCTCAACCGTGCTCTAGGCATGTTCCCAATCTTTCCTGCACCAACTTAACACATTATAGGCCTTTTTTGGCCTATTCTGAGCTTTCATGTTCTGCAGAAAAGATATAAAAAGGAGGAATTTTAATGATAACAATGTGCCCTAGCCAGTTTCATTCAATGGGTTTGATTCTAGTCAAGGGCACATTCCTGGGTTGTAGGCTTGATCCCCAGTAAGAGGAATGCAGGAGGCAATCAATCAATGATTCTGAAAATTGATATTTCTATCTCTCTTGACCTTTCTCTTCCTCTCTGATAAATAAAAAAAAATTAAATGATAAATAATGACAGTGTTACATTCTAAGTTGTTTTTTTATCTCTTTATTTTTTTCTGAATAACTATTGTCATATTCCCTCCTGCCTCAGAAGGGTAAGTAAATCTTTGGTTTAAAACATTTACTGCTATTGGGGTGATGATTCATACACATTGACAGAAATAGGTTCATGCTTGCCAGATTGTTCTTAATGAGTTGATAGTTAATATATCTTTTAATACTGTGTGTTTCTGAAATTTTTATTTTTCATTTCCACATGTATATTATTTTGAAGGAAGAAATTTAGAGCACAACAGTTTGCCCATATTTCCTCAGTGATCTGAAGATCTGAAGATATTTCATTGAAAGCTGTTTATTATATCTTCTTGACAAAATTATAAGAAATTATAAGAAACATCGAATATAAACTACTTTGAGTTTTTAATACAATTTAAAAATATTTATTTATTTGGTTGTTTTTTTTTAAATTCATTTTTCCTTAAGATTTTAAATTTCCACAAGTGAAAAAATGTATACCTTTCTGCCTTTGTTTGCCTGGAATCGAGGGAGTATGAGTAAGAGTAATTTAAAAGGTAGGTAATTTACAAGTGTTGCTCATATCTGACCAAGGTTTTTATTGCAACATTTTTATACGGAACAAAAAAATCTCTCATGTCTTGTTTGGTAAGTTTGAAGGCGTTAAAACATCTTATTGCATTGGTAATTTTACTATCTTCATAACCCATAAACCAAATATAACCTTTTTCTTTTTATGAACAACATAAAAAATAATTTAGTACAAGGCTACAGGATAGCCTGTAAAGTTACAAGATCTTTATGTTTTGCCTATTTTTTAAAAAATTATGTATTGTCTAAAGTTTTACATATGTCTCCTTTTTCCTGCTTGACCCTTCCCCCTTCCCCTCCCCCCCCCCCCAGCCATTCCCACCCTAGGCAAGCCTCCACCTGTCTTTTCTTACTAATTTTTCTCAGCAAGTTTCCCATGTCAGTTTACTGATATGCACATAATCATGTCATTCTTTCAATTGCTTTATGGTATTTAATTTTATGGATAGTATCAGTTATCTATTGCTGTGAAACAAACAACCCCCAAACTTAGTGGCTTTAAAAGGTCAGCTGCACCTTTGAAATAAAGCTTAGTCTAATTAAGTTTGATTGGTCTCTGATGAGCTTTCTCATGCATCTGTGTTCAGTGGGAAGTTATTTGGTGTCTGGATGGTCTAGACTAGAGTGTCCTCATCCACACTCTGGAGATTGGCAGCTAATGGCTAATGTGTCTTAGTTCCTCACATGGCCTTTCTTTCCCCAACAGGCTGGCTCAGCTGAGCTCATTCATCTGGTGGCAAAGGAGCAGGCCCTAATGTGCAAGCATTTGTCAAGCCTCTGTTTGTTTCACCTATAGATAATGCCCTTTAGACGAAAGATGTCACATAGCCATACCAGATTCTATGAGTGGAGAAGCAGCCTTCAGCTTTTGTCAGGGCTGCTTGCAACATAGATGCAGGGAGCGTAAGAACTTGTGACTAAATTTACAATCTACCACAGCATGGTCATATTTTATCCATATTAGTGGACATGTAACTCTGCACCATTACAAGAAATGTTGCAACAAACATCTTAATTTTCTTTAAAATATATTTTATTGACTTTTTACAGAGAGGAAGAGAGCCCTAGTTAGAAACATAGATGAGGGAGAATCATCGATCAGCTGCCTCTTGCACACCTCCTACTGGGAATGTGCCCAGAACCAAGGTACATGCCCTTGACTGGAATTAAACCTGGAACCTTTCAATCTGCAGGCTGATGCTCTATCCATTGAGCCAAACCGGTTTTGGCAATCTTAATTTTTAATAGACTATTTTTAGAACACTATTAAAAATGAGTAAGATTTTCCATACACTCCTTGCTCCAAAGCATACATAGCTTTCCTCATTATGAACATTTTCCACAAGAGTGGTATACTAGTATACACTGAGTGGCCAGATTATTATGATCTCTGAACACATAATAATCTGGCCACTCAGTGTATATCCTTTATAATAAAAGGCTAATATTCAAATTGCCCCCAAGACCAGGAGTTCCACCAGCAGGCAAGCCAGCCAATCGCCCATGTCCCCTCCCCCTGGCCAGGCTGGCTGGACTCCACCCATACAACCGCACATGTCCCCTCCCCCTGGCCAGGCTGGCTGGACTCCACCCATACATAAATTCATGCACTGGTATGTGTGTGTATATATATATATATATATATATATATATATATATATATATATATATGTATATATATATATATACACACACACACACACAAACACACACACACACACACACACACACACACACACACACACTGAGTGGCCAGATTGTTATGCATTCAGAGATCATAATAATCTGGCCACTCAGTGTATGTTACAGCTGATGAAACTGCATTGACACATCATTATCATCCAAACTCCATAGTTTAACATCACAGTTTACTCTTGGGGTTGTACAGACTATGGGTTAGAAAAACATTATAATGTTATTAAAATATTATAGAAAGAGCTTCACTCCTCTAAAAAAGTCTGTGTTCTGTCTATTCCTTCCTCCTTCCCCAACCCCTGGCAACCACTGATTTACTGTACAGTCTTCATATTTTTATCCTTTTCAGAATGCTATGTTAAGTTTCCTCCATTTTTTCCCATAGCTTGATTTTATTCAGTGATAAATAATATTTAATGATGAACAATATTCCATTGTCAGTATGTTCCACAGTTTGTTTATACACTTACCTACCGATGGGCCTCTTGCTCACTTCTAAGTTTAGGCAATTATGAATAACGCTGCTATAAATATCTCAGTACAGATTTTTACAGGGAATTAATATTTCAACTCCTTTGGATAAAAGCAAGGAATGTGATTGTCAGATTGTATAGTAGGAGTATGTTTAGTTTTGTAAGAAATTGACAAACTCTTTTCCAAACTGGCTGTACATTTTGCATTCCCACTAGCATTGAATGAGAATTCCTGTTGCTCAACATCCTAGTCATCATTGGGTACTGTCAGTGCTCTAGATTATGGCCATTCTGATAGGCTTATTGTGTTGTTTATTGTTTTCACTTGCATTTTCTTGATGACATATGACGTGAAGCATCTTTTTACAGGCTTATTTCCCATCTGTACATCTTCTTTCATGAAGTGTCTGTTAAGGTCTTAGATCTGTATTTTTAACTGGGCCGTTTGTTTCCTTATTATTGAGTTTTAGAATATTTTGTGTATTTTGGATGATCTCTTTATTGGATGTGTCTTTTGCAAATATTTTCTCCCAAACTGTGGCTTATCTTTTCATTCTTTTGGTAGTGTTTTGTTGTTTTGTTTGTTTGTTTGTTTGTTTGTTTGTTTTTCCCAGAACAGATGTTTCTAATTAATGAAATCCAGACTATCAATTATTTCTTCCATGGGTTGTGACTATTCTTCACTTAAAATCCTTTTTTACATCTATGGTCATCTAGGTTTTCTCAAATTTTATCTTTAGAATTTTTATAGTTTTGTGTTTACATTTAGGTCTGGGATCCAATTTTTGTGAAGGGTGAAAGGTTGGGGTCTCGTTTTATTTTTGTGCATGTGGTTGTTCAGTTGTTCCTGCACCATTTGTGAAAAAGACTGTCTTTGCTTTATTACAAAGCCTTTGCTCCTCTGTCAAGGCCTATTTGTTTGAGTCTGTTTCAGAATCTCTCTGTTGTATTCCATTGACCTATTCGTCTGATCTTATTTTTTAAATATTTGCCGTAACATTTTATTTCATTAAAATTTTTTAATTTATTTTAAAAATACTTATCACCATTTATGCTCCCTATACCCTCTTCTACTTCCCCTGTAATCACCACATGGTTGTCATGTCCATGAATTCTTTCTCTTTTTTTCTTTTTTACTCAATCTCTTCATGTCCCCTGCCTCTCCCCAGACCCCCAAGCTGTCAACCTGCTCTCTGTTTATGAATCTGACTCGATTTTGCTTGCTAGTTCAGTTTACTCATTAGATTTCACATATGAGTGAAATCATATGTTACTTGTCTTTCTCTGACTGGCTTACTTCTCTTAGCATAATGTTCTCTAGGTTCATCCATGCTGTCTGTTTGTTGTTCTTGTACATTACCACTGTCTTGATTAATGTAACTTAATGGAAAATACAGATGCCAGGCAATGTCAGCACTCCAGCTTCTATCATCTCCTTCGATATTATTTTTTTTTGAAGTTTACAAAACTTTAGAATAAACTTTAGAATCAGTTTCTCAACATCCACTAAATGACTTATTGAAATTTGTGATTGCATTCTATCTGTAGATCCAGTTAGGGAGGCTGACATCTTTATATTATTGAGTCTTTCTATCTTTGAACATGAAATACCTCTCAATTTATTTTATACATTTTTTTGATATCTTTTATCAGAGTTTTGTATTTTTCATCACAGAGAGGAACACATTTTGTACATATTTTGTTAGATTCATACTTAATTTTTATTTTTTAGTTGCTAATGTAAATGCTGTATTTCATTTTTTATTTCAAATCCCACTTGTTTATTGCTATGATATAGGGAATGATTGACTTTTGTATATTATTTATTAATAATAGCTTATTCTAGGAATGTTTTTATATTACAGAGATGATATGGTCATCTGTGTACAAAGACAGTTTTCTATCTTCCTTCCAAACCAATATATGTTTATCATATACAATCTTTAAAAGGAAAATTTATAGTAGGGCTGCCCAAAGTATATCCCATAGTTTGAGAGTGAATAGGTTAAACAATATTACTTAAGACTATGGTAGATATGTTGATCCATAACATGCAGAGTGGTGGGCATGGTGATTCATTGTCTTAATCCCTCTTCAAGAAAAGACTTGTTGCCCTTGTGTTAGAGAATGCTCCATGCAGGCATTCTTTTTGTTTGTTTGTTTTTAAATATTTTTTTAATGATTTCAGAAGGAGGGGAGAGAGAGAGAATGATGAAAAGATATAATCTCTCTGCTGTCTCCTATACACTTCCCACTGAGGATCGAGCCCACAGTCCAAGGGAATGAAAGGGTGACCTTCTCCTTGTTCATAGATTGATCCTATATAATAAAAGGCTAATATACAAATAGACCAAATGATGGAACAGCAGGTCACTATGATGTGCACTGACCATGAGGGGGCAGATTCTCAATGCAGGAGCTGCCCCCTGGTGGTCAATGAGCTCCCACAGCTCAGCCAGAAGCCAGGCTCAGGGCTGGTGGGCCCAGCAATAGGGGTGGGAGCCTCTCCCACCTCCAAAGCGGTGTTAGGAGCAGCGAGCCAGGCTGCGAGGGATCGTAGACTGTGAGTGGAATGTGTGACTGCCAGTTTAGGCCCGGTTTCTCCTAAGTGGATGGGACCTAAGCCGGCAGGCAGACATCCCCCAAGGGGTCCCAGACTACAGGAGGATGCAGGCCAGGCTGAGGGATATCTCCACCCAGTGCAGGAATCTGTATATATATATCTCACTTCCTCTTTATCCAGTTATCTGTTGAAGGATTGTTAGGTTGTTTTCATGTCTTGGTTATTGTGAATCATGCTTCAATGAAGATGGGGGTGCATGTATCTTTTGAAGTAGTGCTTTCAAATTTTGGGGGGAGGTACCCACAAGAGGGATTGTTAGGTCATATTGTAACTTTATTCTTAACTTTATGAGAAACCTCTGTACTGTTTTGCATAGGGGTTGTATCAATTCACACCCCACCAGCAGTGTACAAGGGTGCCCTTTCTTCCACATCCTCTCCAATACTTGCTATTTTTTGTCTTATTGAGACTATCCGTTCTAACAGATGTGAGGTGGTATATCATTGTTTTTCATTTCCATTTTCCTTATAGCTAGTAAAGTTGAGCATCTTTTTTATATATATGTTTATCATCTGTATTTCTTCTTGGGAAAAGTGTCGTAAGGTTCTCTGCCCATTTTTTAATTGGGTTATTTGAATTTTCTTGTTGTTCAGTTGTATGAGTTATTTATATGTTTTGGTTATTAGCTCATTATTGGGGGTATAATTTGAAAATATCTTCTCCCATTTGTTTTGTTGCCTTTCTGTTTTATTTAGGTTATTTTAGCTATTTATGCTTTTTTATTCATTTCTGACCTTAGACGACTTTTATTTTAATTAAATAACTAAAATTATTGGCATAATTTTTCACAAGATTACACTAATTAACAACTTTGTGATTCCTAAGGACATAAATATTGTTCAATATTCCCTATATTTGAAGAAAAAAATCTCATTTGGGGTAAAAAATGGGTTTATTGATTTTATTTTCCCTCTTTTATTTCATGTACTTCTAATAGTTTAAAATTACAATCCTTACAGCATATAGCTTATGTATGTCATATGTTCATTAATATTGTCAAAGCATATTTCAAATTGGAATTCACCTATTCTTAAAGAATACATTAAAAAACAATAACCCTTTTTTTTCCACAGAAAGAATGTCAATTGCAGCAATCATATTTAATACCTTCTTAAAATTATGAAATACCAATTACTGCTTATTTTTGAAAGGTTTCTCAGCCTTTTATTAGGTGCACAAAGATAGAAATTAAGTTCATAATTACAGTAAATATTCATATTTATAATTCAGCTTTTCTTTTACCCACATTGAACAGCTTGTACATGGCTTTATTTTTACTCCACAATAGCATAAAATATTTTATTGCTGCAGAAATCTTGGTAACACATTTTAGATCTTTAAATGGGTAAGTTTTTATTTTAAAAAGGTATGAAAATACCTATCCAATAATAAAGGATATATAAACATTCTTTTTATTCACATAAACTATAGGATTGATATCTAGCTAATCTTCTCTATTAAATTTCAAAAGCATTCATTAAAAAAGTCTGACTGTAAAGCACACAAAATTAGGATAGATTAAAAATATTACTATAAAATCTAAGTGTTTACACATATGGCTAACTACTTATTATTTTTCATGACTTTAAAATGAGGGCTCTATGTGTAATATTGTTTAACTGTGGAAAGCCATTCAATTATTAGAAAAAATATTGATGCATTGTCAAAGGGGTGCTTTCCATTTACATAAGTATAAGTAAAGGAAAAGTGGAGATTTTATTTTTACAAAAAATTTTATATGTAAAGGACAGGTTTAATTCAAATTCAAATCATGAATACTTTTTAATAGCATGATTCTTCTTTGATTAAAAATGAACACCTACTCATAGAAAATTAGAAAACATTGAAAATCAAAAATAACAATTATAATCAATCTCAGTAGTGCCCCTCAGATTACATTACAAATACATTTATAATATTATTTTTTTCTAGTCTTTTGTTTATCTATATATCCTTTTATTATCTCCACAGAGTGAGATTATACTGTTTTGGAATCTGTCTTTCTCACCTTCAATATTGTCAACTTGTTCTGGGAACATATCACTAAATCCTCCTTTACAAGGTGATTTTAAAGGCTATATAGTTTTCCCTCAAATGGAAAAATGAGTATTTATAGAGCAAATGAATCCTTCACTATTAGACCCAAAGATTATTTATATCCTCTTTAGCTATTATAAAGTATTACAATGAATTCTATAGAGTCTTTGCTAAAAGCATGCCTTCACATAGAATGCATGTAATTGTAAGCTACATTAGGTAACCATAAAATTGCTGTTGTCAACAGTAATTGAAAGAGTAAGGAATAGCCAGCTGAATTGAATTTAGCAATGTGATTCATTCTTATGAATTAAAGATCCTGTGGTTAAAGCTGCTGCCATAAAAACTTGCTGCAGATAGTTTCTATTTCCATAATGGCTATAAAAGACAAAAAGAGGAATTTTGATATTTTGAAGCTATAGTGGCACTAAAGTTAGTGCAATGCGATTGCATACTGGCTATTAGTGGTGGGTTGTGACCTGTATGTTTCAAATATTAATAAGGTGTGTATTAGGTTGTATCCTTCTAGTTCATGTATGAGGTGTATGCCAGGATTTTCCTTGCTTCAAAATGTGTCAAGATCTTATAATGTAAGGTCCTCTAGAGAACATGGAATTTAAATAAAATAAAATAAAAACCTTTTGTCTCAAATGTTGAAAGGAAACTCATCTGTCTTTTTAAAATTATATTGACAAATTTGAATAACAAGGTGTATATCTAAGTAGGGGCAATCAGTCTTGAAACATGCAAGATTACAAAATATGTAATATTTCTATGAAATTATAAAAAACTTTTTTAAATTGTATTTTTCTTGAAATGAGTATACAGCAGGTATACAGGGTGGGGCAAAAGTATACTTACAGTTGTTCAGATGGAAAATAAGAATAAAATAAATAAATAATAATGCAAGAATTAACTGTTTCATATCCTCACAACTGGAAACTTATTTGCCTCACCCTGTATATTCCTTTTTTATTGAGAACAGATTTAGTGAAATAATTAATTAAATATTTCTATTCATAAAGATTTTGTCTTTATGAATGTTAACTAATAGTAGGTCTGTATAAAATTAACATGTTTATATTATACACCTGGCAATATAATTAATACTTACATCTAATTTAGTGTTCCAGGCTACCATGAACAGACCTTGAGCTCAAGGCCACGCTGAAATACCGAGGACACATTCTGAGTCACACCCACAGATGGTGGAGCCTTTTCAATAAAACCATAAATGTCTTATTTCCCCAGGAACAAATCATAATGGTGATTTTATGAATAGAAAAGAATCTATCTAACTTTTTATTAATGTATCACTTGAACTAGAAATGACAGTCAGTTGCACCTCACATCAGTTTCCATACTAAAATTAGATGGGTAGAAGTTAGAAATATGACATTATGATTGTTATAATATCCATTCAAATAGATGTGGATATTAAGAGGTGTACATTTATTCATTCAATCATTCTCTCTCTCTCTCTCTCTCTCTCTCTCTCTCTCTCTCTCTCTCTCTCTCTCTCTCTCTCTCTCTCTCTTTTCCTTTATCACTCTTCCTCTATCTCTCCTCATTCTCTCTCTCTTTCTGGTGTAATTTCTGGTGCCCAACTTATACTTCATACTGTAGGGAAAGAGCAAACTTTCCTCTACCCTCAAAGTTCTTCTGGCTGGTCTAATAATCAAATAGACATGAGACATATTAGCAAGAAAAAAATTTCATACATACATGTCTTTGTTAACCTAGCATTCATGTGAGAATCAGAAGGCACACATACACAAGAGGTTCCAAGAAAGAAAGGGTATTGAGGAATGTAAGATATCCTGACCTAAGGATGAGGTAATGTACCTGGGAGGTCTACAGGTCATTGCAGGATGATAAGAAGAGCAGTCCTTTAGTAAATAGAAGTTTGCCCTGCTCTATAGAGAAGTCACAAGGAGTTATCTCTGATAATCTCCAGTGGACAAGGTCCCTAATTCATATTCTTCTTCTAAGTAGTCAAAGGATGGAGAATAAGTTTCTCTTTAGCCCCATGCTTAAATTGCCTTTAAGGTAAAATAATATGCATACAGCTAAGGTCTTGGGGCAGCTAGTTATGAAACTCCCCAATATTTTCAAAACTTTTAAGTGCATACCTCTGACACAGAGCATGAACTTTAGAATTTAGAAAAAATATTTATGATAGTTAGTTGATGTATCCCCTTTATAAAGATAGTTGATTTTTAATTTTGTTGCATTTATTTTCTTTTAGCCTTTTGACCTATAATATTTTCAAGTATATTTAAATAGATAGAAACAGTTAAAGTTGACTTTAACTGCCTGCTATCTGAGAATGCATTAGAATTCTAGTATTTGCTGATTCTACTAGATGATATGTTTTAGTAATTCAAGCACTAAAAATTATTAGTAGGAATAATTTGAAAATGTGTTGGTAAGAAAAAAAATCTGCTCTGCCCTAATTAGGGTATGCCAGTTCTTTGTCAGCAAATTGAATTTTAGCTATATTTATTTGATCTTTGAAATTCAAATAAGATGAATGAAGTGTGTGTCATCCAGTGCTTTTGAAAAAATATATATTTTATTGATTTTTTACAGAGAGGAAGAGGGATAGAGAGTAAGAAACATCAATTAGAGAGAATCATAGATCAGCTGACTCCTGCAAACTACCTACTGGGGATGTGCCCGCAACCAAGGTACATGCCCTTGACTAAAATCACCTGGGACCTTTCAGTTCGAAGGCCAAGGCTTTATCTACTGAGCCAAACCAGTTTCAGCCATTCAGTGCTTTTTAATATAATATTTTCTTCATATTTTAGCTTCCTTTAATTTGTCACTTTTCTAATTGATGTGTTAAACAGGTTAAATATGCTAAAAGTATTTTTTTTGGGGGGGGGGGGTATTCTAAACATTAGCCTTTCAAGGCCTCTTTGATTTTACTGCTTAATGTCCTTTTTTACTCAGTTCTTCCTCCTATTTTTATTGCTTCTCTAACCCTACAGCTGTCATTGTCCTACCCATTCTGTAAGCCCTGTTTTACAAACTCCTCTTTTTTTCCAAAGACATGACTGTTTCCTACTCTCTACTTAAATTCCCAGAGTTCTTTTAAAAAAAAAATTGATTGCAGTTGACAGGTAATATTATCTTAGTTTCAGGTGATTTTTGCTAACTCTCCTGATATTTACAACTTTCCAAAAATTATAGGAAGTACTCATGAAGAAGACTTGCTGTGCACTCTCACTAAAGTGTAAGGTTTCTGAAAGCATATACTAGTGCTTTTGTAATTGATTTATGTTTTCTACCCGGGAACCCTTCTTAGTGCCTTTCAGAGAAATAGGCAAGAATAGCCTCCTGAGTATACTGCCTTTCAAGATTCACCTTCTTCTAATCTATTTCCTGTAAATTATCTAGATGACTATGTCTCATAGTCATCTTTGTTGTTCCTTCAATCATTCTTCATTGATTTCAGAATGTAACTCAAGCACCTTGGGATTGAAATAAGGCTTTCACAAATGTAGCCCTAAATGATCTTTCAGTCATTTTCTTCTTAATGTCATGCCTGCTTCAGCTATCTATGGCTGTGTAACAAACAACCCCAACACTTGGTGGCATAAAACAACCATTATTTTATTAGGCCCATAGTTTTGTATTGTCAGGAATTTGGGGAGGGCTTGTCAGGGACAGTTTGGTTTTGTTCTATGACCAAGAGCCTCAGCTAAGGTGCTTGGAAAAAAATGGAGATTTCTGGGGTGATTCATCTGGGCTATAGTCTCAACCTGGATTTCATCTGTATTTCTCATTCTTCTATAAGTCATGATTCTGAGGCTGAAATGATCAGATAACTTCCCAACTCACAAGTCTTGTACCTTAGGATGACTGAATAGCTAAGGCTGATTAGACATTCTCTCTCTCTCTTTCTCCCCCCCTACCTCTACCTCTACCTCTACCTCTTCCTCTACCTCTACCTCTACCTCTATCTCTAATTCTACCTCTACCTCTATCTCTACCTCTACCTCTCATCTCTGTCAATCTCTACCCTTCTTACATCTTATTTTGTTAGGTTGTGCTTCCTAACTGCCTGATGATCTCAAGATGGCACAATCACTCAGAAGGTGGCCAGCTTCCCCAAGAGTGAACATTTCAAAAGACTGGATGAATCTGCAATGGTTTTAATGGCCCAGTCTCAAAAATTCCAGAATCATATCAGCTGCATTTTACTGGTCAAGAAAAGCAGTAAGTCTTGTCCATCTTCAAAAGGAGAGGAATTAAAGTCTACATTTCAGTGGAAGGAATAAAATATATATCTCGGGCCATCTTTGATCTTCAATGTCTTTCATTTCAGTCATACAGAATTGAAAAACTATGTGTGATACATAGAATTCACCTCTCCCTTTTATATGCTTCAGTCTTTATATATATTATATACTATGTCAAATTTTATCCCTTCTCTTAGCAGAAAACTTTTAAAAAATGTCCACTTTTATCTGAGTTAGCATCTCTACCATGCCTTACCACAGTATCTTATTATAGTGCTCATTATATGAATGCTTATAATCTATTTATTTATCTGCTGCCCTTACTGTAGCATGAATATGTGAGTAGAAATATTATTGTTGACATTCAAGGTCACCATGAAGAGGCTCCTTTCTTATATGCTTCAAAGAGGAACATGTCATTAATATAAAGCTTCCACACCTGCAACTCTGGGAATTACTATAACAGCCATGTCAAAGTCACATTCTTGCTGAGCTGTTCCTTAACAATGAGTGATAACAGTGGGTACAGAGCCAGGCAATTCCTGCCTGGGTAGGGTCTCTCTAATGGGCTGTCTTTGTTCTCAGGTTTCTTATCAACCTTCCTGAGATCTTTCTTCCCTGGGACTGCAAAGCATTCTGATTCTTTTTCTATTCAGTTTTTCTCATCTTTCTTCTTTCATAGTTATCTGGTCTGCATCACACATTGAAAACTCCCCCTCTCTTTTGCTTCCTTTATCTTTCCCTGGTGTTTTTCTCCGAATAAATTTATTGCCCTTGCGATTCCATTTTCCCATCTGATTCTGAGAGGGTCAGAACTGGTATAAGACTTTACTTTAGTGCCTAGCACTGTTCCTGTGACAAAATAGGAGTTAAATTAATGCTTTCAATAAAAAAAAAATTGAATGAATATGTAAATGGGTAAATCTGTGTGTCTCCCCTTTAGCATCTGCATAATATCTAGTCAGAGAAAAAATTCTGCTATTCTAAACCACAGAGGAGTTGGGACTGATAAAATTCTCAGATTATCTTTTTCCCATGTGCTGCATTTGTAAATAAAGCCTCTATTTTCACCATATATATTTTAACTTATTTTAATTTATATTTCCCTCCTGCAAACTATTTTCCTGTAATGATTTAAGTTAATATGAATTAAGATTGAATCTATTTTGAGAACAAAAAATAATGGACACCTTTTAATTGTCAATAGGGTTGATGATTGCTGATTTAAAATGTTAAATATTGTATTCCTAATTCAACAATCACATTTTTTTTTAATTTTCCTTCCCTTATGTTTTTATAGAATTTATTTTATTTTATTTTATTTTTTTAATATATTTTATTGATTTTTTACAGAGAGGAAGGGAGAGAGATAGAGAGCTAGAAACGTCGATGAGAGAGTAACATCGACCAGCTGCCTCTTGCACACCCCCTACCAGGGATGTGCCCGCAACCAAGGTACATGCCCTTGACCGAAATCGAACCCGGGACCCTTCAGTCCGCAGACCGACGCTCTACCACTGAGCCAAACCGGCTTCGGCTAGAATTTTATTTTTCATCTAGTTTTTACCATTACAGTTTTCAAATACATAAAATTAGTTGTGCTATCAGCTTTTGATTATTTCCTAAAATTCTTTAGTAAAAGATGTCAAACAAATTTAATCAACAAACAAAAGAAAAGGACAATATACCTGTTAACCATTTCTTGTGAAAATGTACAAAAATTATGCTAGGCATAGTTTTAAAAATCTAATTAGCATTTCTTTGAAGACAATACTTTAAGTGAACACACACTATAGTATGTTTTCAGTATTTTAAATAATCTATTCTTCTCTTGTTCCCTCTAAGCTTTATGTTTCCAAGGTTGGTAAAGGAATGTGCTATGAGATATGTCTTAGTATGTTCATTTATTTTTTAATATTTATTTTTGAAAGTATTACCTATGTTCCCCCTTTCCTGCATTGGCTTCTTCTATTCTGCTCCTGTCCCCCATCCCAGGCCTTCACCACTTATTGTCCATTTCTTCTGTGCTTTATTGAAAAACCTGTTAACAATTTTTTAGTAGACTCCAAAATCTTAAATAACATTGATTCAAAGTAAAGCTATTGTTGGCAATTTTCTCAGATATTTTTATGTAAAAAAATAGAGTGGTGGGGGGTGGATGGCAGTGTGGAGAGATTAAGCAAAGAACTTCTATGCACATATGCAGAACCCATGAACATAGACACAATACTGTGGTGAAATCCTGGGGGATGGCAGATGAGGGGTGGAAGTAGTTGAGGGGAAAAAAAAAGGACATCTGTAATACTTTCAACAATAAAGATTAAAAAAGAATAAACACTAAAGGACATGATATATAGAAAATGCATGAGTAGTTAGAGTGGTGTTAAATAAAAATAAAAGTAACACCTCAATCAGGAATCTTAGTGATTATATAACCTATTTTTTTGTTTAATCCCTCTTTTTAAAAAAAGAAATAGTAAGAAGATGTAGATTACTTTTCTCTCTTCATTAGGAGAAAGTTTAATATGATCATAATGAAAGAAGAAATCCTCAGGGATGACATTTAGACCAGAGTCAATAGACATAGATCTTTGATTATTTTTCTTTCTTAATATTGGCTTTCTTGATTAGAACAGTAGGAGTTCCTGTGAAGAATGCTTGAAAATTTATTAGTGTAATTACATTCTACATTTAGAGTCCTCATGCTTTATATAACAATAGCAGTCATTCCAAGGACATCATATTTAATACTTTAAATGCAGTACAAAATTCTGTAGTTGTAAAAATTAGTAGCTTACTTCTTCGATATCTCCATCATTTACAAATATGGTATGCTACTTCATGAGTTGTAATGATCAGATATTTCAGTTCAAATAAAATGCAATTTTATTCAGTAATATTTGTAGAAACATTAGATTTTGGTCTCAGACATAAATTTGTGGATTAAGTTAATCCAGGAAAACATGTCCTTTGAATAATATAATGTTTCCTTAAGTTTTTGAGAATTGCATTTTTAATTTTTAAAAAATAAATCTAGAATTACTTCTCTTGAAGATTCTTTTATTCCTAGTCTGGGCTCATACCTCCTAATAGCACCTAGTGAATTACAGCCTGAAAGACATATTTTCTTCTGAAGCATGGCCGATTGGATTTTATGAAATTTACAAAGACACAAACTATTTCCTCTCTTTGCCATCTCTACTGCTAGTCTAACCCCAGGGTCTCTCCTCCTAACATTTGTTCTATTCTGTTCCTCAGTATGTTCATTCCCATCTCATTTTCACAACTGGGTAAGACAGAGATGTATTATAAAGTAGGGAATCCAATCTATTCATTTTGCAGTATTCATCTTGAAGTGTTTGATGGACTCATTATATATATAATTTTATCTTATTGTTTAAAGTATTACAAATAGTAGTACATATGTCTCTTTTTTTTACCCATTGACATCCCCAAGCATCTTCTATGCACCAGCATTTGCGCGCGCGCGCACACACACACACACACACACACACACACACACACACACCTCAGTGTCTGGCATCCATTGGTTATGCTTAATGCATGCATACAAGTCCTTTGGTTGATCTCTTATCCCCTCAACCCTTCCCTAAAGAATAAAAATAAATGTGCATTTATTTTTTTAAATGAAGCTCACAGTAGGTAACCTATCCCATTTCACAAATTGGCCAGACATTAAAAGATTTAAATTAAGTCAGAATCTAAGCTGTATCAATCAGGGATCACTTTTTACTCTATTATACATATAAAGCTGGATTAGGAATTTAAGCTCTAGCCGAAGCCGGTTTGGCTCAGTGGTAGAGCGTCGGTCTGCGACTGAAAGGTCCCGGGTTCGATTCCGGTCAGGGGCATGTGCATTAGTTGCGGGCATATCCCCGGTAAGGGGTGTGCAAGAGGCAGCTGGTTGATGTTTCTCTCTCATCAACGTTTCTAGCTCTCTATCTCTCTCCCTTCCTCTCTGTAAAAAATCAATAAAATATATTTAAAAAGAAAAGAATTTAAGCTCTATAGTTTGACTGCTAGTTTGACTGCCTGTGCTTAAATCCTAGACATACCACTATCTACTTGTGTAATCTTGGACAAGTGTTTAAATTTGTATGCCCCAGTTTCCTGTTCAATATAATAACATTAATGATAATATATAACTCATAGAATTATGAGAATTTAATAAGTTCAAACCTATAAAGCATATGTAAAAGTAACTGGATCACAAGTAGCACTCAATACATGTTTGCTCTTTTTATATTCCCAGTTATGGGAGATACGGCTTGAAAATTAAACATATTAAAATAGTATCTGAAATCAAATATTTAAAATTTAAAATATAAAATTTAAAATATAGTGTTAAAGCTCTAAATATCTTTATGTAAGTTTTTAAAAGGTCAAATGAATTCTAAAAAGTGAGCAAAACAGATGAAAATTAGCTTTGGAAAATACAATATTATTCAATGACCACTATCCAGAAATGTTATTGAATATCAATGTTCATATAGTACTTGGGATTGTATGGTATGCAACATAAATTTTCAATTTACTTGGAAGCATCTTATTAAATAATTTTATTTTATTTTTTGAGATATAGACTAAAAGTGTATTATGTATGCTTTGAAAAATTAGTTAACTTAAAATATATTTTGGTTCTGGCTGGTGTGGCTCAGTTTGATGAGTGTTGTTCTGTGCACCAAGGGGCACTGGTTTGATTCCTAGTCAGGGCACATGTCAAGACTGAGGGTTCAGTCCTTGGTGCTGGTGTATATGGGAGACAGCTGATAAATGTTTCTCTTTCCCTCTCCCTTCCTCTTTCTCTAAAAAAAATAATTAAAACATTTGATTAGACAAAATATTAGGACATTAAAATACTGTTGAAATAATTACATACTAGGTGTTTGAGAAATGATAATTGTGATATCGATAATTATGATGATAATTGTGTATGCTTCTGAAAAATTACTCAACTTATATTTTGGACTGAAATATTAGAAATCATAATACTGTGAAAATAATAACATAGTAGATATTCAAGGAATGATAATTATAATGATATCAATTATTTCCACTTTGATTAAGAAGAGACTGATGCTGCTCAGGTTTCAGTTAGTGATTATGAATTTTGATTACTTCAAAAACACACGTTGATTTCATTATGGGTTAGTTTTTGGAGTAAATATATAAAAATATAAATAAAAATAATATTCAAATTTAATTTATTTTTAAAAACCTGTATTTCTCCTAATATAAAAACATATTAGGAGGTTGGGATTGGGGTAAAGTGGGTGAAGGTGGTCAACCTGTACAAAATTCCAGTTATAAAATAGGAATTTTATAAATATTAATAAGTCATGGTTATGTAATGAACAGCACAGAAACTATAGTTAATAATACTGTATTGCATATTTGAAAGTTGCTAAGAGCAAATTTTAAAAGCTTTCATTATAAGAAAAAAACATCTGTAACTATGTATGGTGACTGATGTTAAGTAGATTTATTTTGGTGATCTTTTTGCATATATATAAATATTGTATAATTATGTCGAACATCTGAAACTATTATGATAGATGTCAACAATACCTTAATAAGACAAACAGATGAACAACAACAACAACAACACAATAATTAAATAAGAAAGACAAATGGCAGGGGAAGTTGAGGGGGAGGGGTAGAGAGCAACCAAAGGATTTGTATGCATGCATATTGGCATAACCAATGGACACAGACACTGGGGTGGTGGGGGATAGTTCAGGGTGGGAATTGCATGGGGGTGGTGGTGAAGAGAGTGTCAATTGGAGAAAAAGGAGAAATATGTAAAACATTAGACAATAAAAAATGAAAGACAATCATATTAGAGATTTTAATTTTCATCAAATATTCCCTACATATATTGCTATTCTAGTTTTACCCTTCAGTCTTGTCTTCACTGCAGACAAATGAAGATACTTGTTTAAACAATGATTTTTAGTCTCTGTTAGCCTACTTTGAAATATGGTGCAGATTCTGAAAAACATCTGGAGTTTGGAGTCTGGTGACAGGAATATTTAAGGACCTCACAGAAAAGGACAGGATAGAAAAAGTCCATTTTTATACAAATTAAAATAGCTGTGGTTTTAGTGTGACCAGCATATGACAATTAGGGAGAATGATGTCAACAACAGCTCATGTCTTTAAAGGAAGAACTAATTTGGACTCGGTGTTGATGGCTACTTGGGAATAGAAGTTGCAGTTATGTTGGAAGGGGCACTCTCCTTCCCTACCAGAGCTGCCCACTGGCTGCAGTTTCAGTAAAGGAAAACGATATGGAGAAAAGTTGATTTATGTGGTGTTGGACAAGTTGAATTTAGCCTGGTAGTGAAAAATGTAAATAGAATTTCCATTACCAAATTAGAAATTCAAACCCGGAGCTTACTAGTAAATAAGAGAAAACATTAAAATGCAAACATCTGACTTGCCAGTTTCAGATTTCTTCACAGTTTCCTCTCTCCAGGCAAGGAGGAAGGGAGAAGAGAGGAGTGCTTTTTTTCAAATGCTTGTTTGCCTATAGCATTTATGAGCATAAGGAGATTCTCATTGGTTAGGAAAAATGCAGAAAAGTGTTGATATGCAAATGATGCTGATATTTGCATATTTTCTTTTCTAGTTTTTAAGTAGAGTAAATCAGGACCTTCTATAAATTTAAAAATAGAAGTATTTTCAAATATGTATTGAAAGAACCCCTTGAGCTACAGTAGTACAGATTAAGTACATTAAAAATGTTCAGTGGGATCCTAGAACTGGCAAATTTTGAATAATGTGATATTTTTTCAGCAAATGTAGTGGCAATCACTTAAAAGGAAAATGTGCACAATATCATTTATATGATATAGGAATAAAACTGTGTTAAAAATTTAGAGGATAAACGACATCCATCAGTTTTGTAGTTTTATGTTTCAAAGCTCAAAATTTATTTCTTGACATAGACTTTAATATGAAATAAATATATTCATTTGACACCTTAAAAGCCTCCGGAAAGATTGGTAATAAACAGAAATCAATTGAAATATGTGATAGCTATTTTAATGTCGATTTTTTATATCTATAACAGGCAGATAAACTCACAGTTGTTTTTATTTTACCTGACCACATAGGAAGACATAAATATTGCAAATGGTGTCTTTAACAAAGGTGTGCTTCCAAATACTTGATTGCATTACATTTTGTCTTTAAAGAAGAATGTGCCTGATGTGCAACCTACAGTGTGGTGAATTTTAACATCATTGTTATTAAAGATGATAGTTCCTAGTATTTGGGCATATTTCTGAATACAGTAGGAAGAGATCTAATTTGGTGTGGTGTTAAGCAATATTGTCCAAATTTGGAAAATGAGAAAAAGAAGAATACAGCACATTGTTCCATTGTCACACTAGGGCACATTTTAATAGGCCTACTTAAATATTATTAAATTGTCTAGGATAATTGATCTATTTTTCCTTTGCTTTCTTCTAATTAACTGTGTCTTAGACATTATGAAGTTAAATGTAAAGTTGTATATTTCTGTCTGGTACAAAAGTTGATAGCATAGGTGATGTTTTGTTGCCTTTAAGGGCATTGTCCAGTTATATATCTAATCTAGATATCTTAGGCTATCATATTTTTAAATGCTTATAAATATCCAGTATGTTAAATGTTTTTAAAATCATCTTTACCATCTTGCTGTTATTCTTATTACTGATATTATAAATATTTCACATGTGTGTTTTCCACATGCATGTGAAAATCACACTTTTACTTTTTGAAAATCCATTTCAAGAAGGATTCATTTGGTGTGTGACTAAGAAAGAAGGATTTTTTAAAATGACAAATTAATGTCCTGAGAATCCTTGTGATCAATCAAGAGGGCACCAGGCGACTAATGACAGGAAGAACATGAACTGGAATTCTGATGAAGGGAGCATCAGTAGTGATGGGTGTTATGGAGGGGGCTTAATCACAGATGTTCTATTCTGTGGGCAGAGCTGTAGGAAACCTGATGTATAGGACTTCTCTAGTCAAGTGCCTCTGGCCATCATTATATCAACCCATCCAAAGCTACAGCATCCAGCCACACCCTACTTCCCTTCCAGAGCTGCCCACTGGCTGCAGGGAAGGAGGGACAGACACAAAAATAAAACTGCTTCATCAAACCTGTATAGGTTTAAACTTTTTAATTATATTTGAGTTTGGGGAACCCCAAAATACTGGGAAATAGCTTCAGTAAATAATGTCTCACTTCACTGAGAGCAGCAACTACTGTATTTTACTCACCTGTGAATCTGTGGTATCTTTTGCTGTACATAGAAGTTAGTCAAATTATTTGCTGGATAAGAAAATGACTGAAAGTTCTATTTGAGGTTGGAATTTATGAGCCCACTGAATACAGCTACTCCCAACCATAGGGGGTAAAAATAGAAAAGACTGTGATGCTAGTTTTATCAAGTACTAAGGTTTAGAAGAAAAGCATACATATTACAATTGGTGAACTTAAATTCAAATCTAATTATGCCTCTTAGTGGCTGGATCAACATGAGCAGTTACATTAACTTCTCTGAGATTGTTCCCTAATATGAAATAATTAAAGAATTATTGGGTGCCATCAATATATGTTGTGTATATTAGAGAGTTCTTGATTGATATACTAGGTACTCTATGAATTTTCCCCTTATCAAATTACTTTTTGATAAATAATAAATTTAAAATTATTAGTAGCCATGCACAACTGTTATTCATAACATTCTAGATATATTATTATTCATTAAATTGTATATATTCTAATTGGATGAAGTTCCAAAACAGAATTGCAACAGCATAGACCTATAATTTTATAAAAATATGTACTTATTTATTCTCTTCATCACATGCTTATATGCTGAGAGTCTTCAATAATTTTTATAAGTTTTTCTTTCTATATAAAACAATTTCCCCCTCAAGATATTAATTCTTTTAAGAGATAACTAATAAGATAGATCTCTAAATAAGCACTTATAAACAGCTATCACTAGCTCTATTAACTTACGTACATAAGAGTAATAAAGTGATGTATTATTTTACAAAATAATGGTTTGTGTTCAGTAGTTTCGCATTTCCATGAATATGAGAATGATCTAGCAATCTGGCTACAACATCTGTTACTCAATTACTAGCCAGTAATGATTCTGCAGATTTCAATTTCTTTAGTCACTGCCACAGGTGTGTCTGTCCTTTCTTATCAGAGAAATATCTTCCTAATGAGGAATTTTGAGAAGGTCAAGTTTGAGTTATAAGAAATGAAGGATAGTCATAGTGCTAGTAGGAAAAAAAAACGTTTGTTTTCATATTTAGTTTCTAATGTAGAATGTTCCCAGAGATTATGATTTATTTTTATAATAGGGGACCCACATCTTGGTAAATAATTAGACTATTTTAATATCTAGCCATAAGTAAGAGCTACTTAAAACTTTATCCATTTTTTATACAGAGAATATATATTTGCATAAAATTGTTCTCTGCCCTATAAACTCAAGCTGATTTGATGTAAGGAAAGATAACAGTTGATTCTATCATGTTCTCTGTCTATTCTGTTTTTCTATTTGTATACCAATGAAAAGAGATAAAAGTTATGAAACATGCTTGTCTTAATAAAGATGGCTTCACCTACTCATCTCCTATTGAAGTCATAAGGAAGTGACTAGTTAACTTTTTTTTAAGTGTTTTAACTTATTTTTATTTTTTGTTAATCCTCACCTGAGGATATTTTTCCCATTGCTTTTCAGAGAGAATTGGAAAGGAGGGAGGGAGAGAGCAAGAGGTGGAAGCATCAGTGAAAGAGAGATACATAGATTGGTTGCCTCCCACAGGAACAAAGCCCAACCCCTTGGTTCTCTATCAGTCTGATGCTCTAACCATTTAGAACACCAGCCAGAGAGGTTGACTTTCTTTTTTTTTAATCTTGAGGTCATTATGTTGAGGAACTTTCTTCACAATAAAAATCTGCTTTGGGGTACTCTGAATAATATGTTTGGAGTTGATTGATTCATACTTATCAGTCATGTAAATATATCTGTAACAAACATTAACATCAATAAATTAAAACTCAAATTTCTTTATCTTTACTCATGAACACTGTATTTACAACACAGTTCTAGGGTCTGTAATTATTAAAAATATATAGAGAGGTGTTTCACATAGATAATATGATTACTGAGGGCCCAGTAATCACTTTGGGAGAATGGAACCAATCTTAGTAGATATGATCCTAAAATTAAAATGCCAGGTCTCAAGTGCATCTATTTAAATAAAATGTGTCATTATATTTAGTATATGGATTTGTGAGTAAATTGTAATTTAATAGCTTTAAAAATAGCTACAACTCTCCAGTTTGCAATTGGATGAGACCAACATTAATGTAGTCTTCTCTCTCCTCCATCTTCAAAAATGTCTATCAATGCCTGAGCACTAAGAAGAGTGCAAATTATCTTGAGAAAAGATTAAACATCTATTATCCAAATAACAAGGATTGCATTGCCTTTTTAAAATAGAGATTGCAGTTTTAAAAATATATTCACAATATTTGAAGACAGAAAAGCACTGCATTTACATCAGACATCAAAAACAACTTTTTGCATTGCATTTCTCCCCTTTCTCTTTTTTTTGCATTCATAAGAAAGTTTTATTTTATTTTATTTTATTTTTTTAATATATTTTATTGATTTTTTTGCCCCCCACCCTCCCTCCCATACATACCCTCCCTCCCCAGAGTTTTATGTCTATTGGTTGTACTTATAGGCATGTACGCAAGTCCTTCGGTTGATCTATTATCTCCCCCCGATCTTCCTCCCCTCCCCACTGAAATTTGACAGTCTGCCTGTTGCTTTACTTTCTCTATATCTGTCTCTTGGTTCATCAGTTTATAATGTTCTTTATCATCCACAAATGAGTGAGGTCATGTGGTGTTTCTCTTTCATTGATTGGCTTATTTCACTCTCTCCCCTTTCTCTTAATAATGTTTCTTCTGCTTATAAACACTTCTATGAATTTATTTTTTATTTTTTATTGAATATATTGAGGTGATATTGGTTAATAAAAGTATATAGGTTTCATGTATACAATTCTATAATACATCTATAATACAACACTGTATTGTATTGTGCGTTCACCACCCTAAATCACATCTCCTTCCGTCACCATTCATTTCACCTTTACCCTCTTTTACCAGCTCCCACCCCCTTTCCCTTTGGTAATAGTCTGTTTCAATGAGTTGTTTTTGTTTGTGTTTTTTTTTGCTTAGTTTCTTAATCTTTTTCATTCAGCCCCTCAAACCTATCCCTTCTCACAGCTGTCAGTCTGCTCTCTGCATCTAAGAGTATGTTTCTATTTTGTTAGTTTTTGTTCATTAGATTCCATGTATAAGTGAAATGACACAGTGCTTGTATTTCTCTGAATGGCTTATTTCACTTAGCACACTTCAAAAAAAATTGTGTCTCTCCAAAATTTATATGTTGAAATCATAATCCCAAGTACCTCAGAATGTGACCTTATTTGGAAACAGGGTTACTGGAGATGTAATTAGTTAGGATGAAGTTATATTGGAATACGGTGAGCCCCGAGTTCAGTATGACTGGTATCTCTATCAAAATTGGAAATTGGGGCACAGGCTCCACCCAGGGAGAATGCCATGTGAAGATGAGGGCAGAGATGGGGTGATGAATCATCTACAAGTCAAGATTTCAAGCAAAGAAACCAATGCAGAAAACACGTTGACCTGGTCTTCTAGACTCCAAAACCGTGAAACAATAAATTGTTTCAAACCACCCAAATTGTCATGCTTTATTGTGTCCCCTATAGGAAATAGACATATCTGTAACTAGAAAGAATATCATCTTTAAATTTAATCCATTCTGCTTCAAATGCTTGATTCTTTAAACTTGAAGTTAAAAAGTTATTCCCATCTAGTACATTTGACTCAATAAAAGTAAAAAAAAACACAACAATCTCAAAACAAGATCAAAACACAAACAAAAGAAAGCATTTATACTAATTTAAGTTATGCTTGCCATGGGTGTGTGTGTGTGTGTATGTGTATGTGTGTATGTGTGTGTGTGTGTGTGTGTGTGTGTGTGTGTGTTTCAACCAGATGTATAGTTTACAGACAAATGTGAACGTTTTGTCTTGCCACTTTATGAATCTGCCTAGAAATATAACCTAGTAGTCATTATAGAAGATTTTTAGCATTATCTAATTTGTTTGAATTATATGACATATGTAACCTAATGCTTCATTTGAGAAGTTTCAAGCCTTATCGTTAAATTCTTTAAGTGTTCCTTTGTGAATCTTTTAAATTAGGAAATTGTAAGTTTGAAAATATTTAATGACAGGATTTAATGGCACAATCATAAGAATAGATTATAAAATTGATTATTTTATTTGAGTGTGTTAGTCTGTCGAAGACCCTGAATCAATAATAATAGAGCTGTTGAAAGATGCATTTCAGTAGAAGATGAAAAAATACTGCTAGATGCTAGGATGCATTCATGTCTAGCAATGGTTTTGTATTTTAGGGAGAATCCTACAATAAGATGCTGTGCTAAAAAATATTAATAGAGAACCTTTCCAGATAGTCAGGAAGCAGAAGTAAATATTATCATATTCCATGACCAGTTGCACCTTATATAACAGGTGAAACAAAATTACTGTGTATTTGACTAAAGATGCTAATAATGAGATTTGTCATCATTAAATCCAAAAAGGTTTTTGGCAAACCTGACTTGTAAATATTGAACATATATGGGTGAATGTGTCTGATTTCGATAACTGAATAAATAAGCTAGAGTCATGTTGATTATCTTTTAGAGGTCAATTCTTAGAGGATTAAATGGCTAATTTATTAGAATAAAACAATAGTTTTGTCTGCTAGTAGCACGAACATATTCCAACCCAGTCCCATTTATTATAACCCAATACTACTGTTGAATGAAGAACATCATTAAGGGAAGAGAATGATTTTAAGCAAATTACACATGGAAATAAGTTGACACTAAATCTAAAATGCACATTTATTGACCCAGGTAACTCTCAATCTAATAACTTATTTTCAAGAAATAAAGTCTTTTGGCATGATTAGCTATTTTTCAAGGTGCTTTCAATCACAAAAAAAAATTCTGACAATCTCAGGCTCCTGCTTGCTTCTCTCTGATTTCCTGTGTTGCTTGCTGCCACCACAATATTGATTTCACCTTATTTTTGCAGTGATGAATAGCGAAATTATGAAGACAGATGTAGGAGTTACTTTGATTCCATAATATGAAAGTAATTTCTGAAGTCTGCTATATTTGTGAATCTATTTCAAGAAAAAGTATATTGTCTACCAAATTGCAATAGGAAGTTTGAGGAGTTTAGATAGGTTTTGACATTGTTTAATATCTCTGAAATAAAAAAATAATAATTTCAATGTATAAAAATAAATATGTAGAAACTAAAGATAGCATTTCCCATGACCCACATATTACTTTGTATGTGTTTTTGACATTTGATGTTATTATGAGAAATGACCAATTTAAAGTTTTAATATATGTAAGCCTCACTTAGATTAAATGCATGCACTCAAGTCATTTATCTACGTAGTCACTTTTTTCTAATATGAAAATTATGATGAGAATAACTTATCTAGGAAGTGAAGTATATCGTCATGTACTGTTGGTAGCTAAGATAGTCAATTGCAAGGTTTCCAATAAAAATGTTTTGCACAGCCATTGGTCTATCAGGATTCTGCCATTTATCTATCAGAAATCTGGGATATTTACAATATTCCATGTGAATTATAATTTCATTTACTTTGTATAAACTCACAGTGCCAAAATTCAAATGTGTTTACTGTTGCCTGTATCTTTTTATTTCGTTCTAAACATTTTATAAAATTAATATACTGCAAATTTTGGAGTCCTACATTGAAGATTCTTCTCTTTTTTAAGTGAATAATCATTCCAAATCTAGGAGAAGAAAATGTTTCATATTAAAACATGGTGTGTATTAGGGTGGCAATGGAAGTTAATATGCATAATTTAGTAAACATAGAGGAATTTGACAAGAAATAACTACTTAATTGAAATCTGTAATTAAATATAAAATTCTGAGTTTAATTTGTTTAAATACAATATATTGGCTTAAATATGTTTAAAAAACATGTTATATAGAACTTAATTCACTGCTTCAATGGATACTTATTTTATTTTATTTTACATTTTAATTAAATTTACAGGGTAACATTGGTTAATAAAATTATATAGGTTTCAAGTTCACATAGAAGTTATTCAGAAACTATTTCTAGCCTTTATTGATTATCTACTGTGTGCCAGGCATATGACTGTGCTCTGTGAATCATAAATATATGCTAAGGTCAGGGACTGAATAAGTCCATTGCTGTGTGAATATTAGAAGACACACAAGCAGTTCTCCATCCTTAACAGGATGAATATTTAAAGAGGATATGGCCCTAACTTGTTTGGCTCAGTGGATAGAGCATTGGCCTGTGGACTAAAAGGTCCCAGGTTCGATTCTGGTCAAGGTCATGTACCTTGATTGCAGGCGCATCCCCAGTAGGAGGTGTGCAGGAGGCGGCTGATCGATGTTTCTGACTCTGTCCCTCTCTCTTCCTCTCTGAAAAAAACAATAAAATATATTTTTAAAAGGATATGGATAAAGTATTATGGTAACACTACACAATGGAAATATTTTTCAAGATATATATGTAATTTTTTAATGATCTAATGATCACCTTTATTAAAAGTAAAGTAAATCAAATACATTTTAAGAATTATTTTCTATAATCAACATAGCCAACAAAATTAATAGATAATTATTATAAACATTCTTAATGAGATATTTTACATGATTTTTCATGTTAAGTCTTCAAATTCCGATGTGCATTTACAGTGACATTTCAGGGCTCAGGAGACATATGGGGGTGGTGGCTACTATAAGGAGAGCTCACCACTATGGAAATATAGAGGAAGGAGCAATTTACTTAACTATAATAATTCCTTTCCTCTCCTTTGTATTATAGTTATATTACCAAATGTTGTCCACCTTTTTAAAATACTAGGCCTAATTTAAATAAATGTTCTGTTCCGTTTGTCATTCTGCCAATACAGTAAGATGATTGCCAGACGGAGGGATGGGAATGGTTAGAGATAAAAAAGAGTAAAGAGGGGATAAAGAGAGATGGAAGGAAACTTAACTTGAGGTGGTAAAAGCACAATACAATATACAGGAGATGTATTCTAGAATTGCATACTTGAAACCCACATAATCATATTAACCTATTGCACCCCAATAAATTCAATTTAAAAAGTATGTTGCTAGCATAAGGATACACATATAGATCAATGGAAGGGAACAGAGGCCCCCCCCAAAAAATCCATATAAAGTCAACTGTCTTTGATAATGCACCAGTATACACAATGGACAAATGATAATCTCTTCAGCAAATTAAAAACAAAATTATCAAAATGTTGTTATAAAATAAGTTGATGAAATAATAAAAATAGCCAACACTTTAGTATTGATATGAACACTTGGATTTGATAATTTATGCCTATTTCTAAAATCTTAAAATAGATTAAAATTTGTTACATTTCAGAGACCTTTATTTGATGAATTATCTTTCATCATTATAGCCCCTTATCAAAAATAGGATGCCACTTTATAGAACCCTCTACATCTGAGATTAGGTGTGTATTATTCATATAAATTATAATAACCCCATAAATTATTTTTAGGATAAATAAGTGAAAGTAGGGAGAAACATTCTGGGGCCAAACAAAGCATTCATATGTCTAAAGAAAATGAACACTTGAATATTTTGATAAATATTTATTACTGTGAGGTTTAAATATAAAAATATATGTGTATCTGATTAAAATTGCTATATTATATTGACAAAAGCATAACATGAGGTTATTTATATTATCTAGAGTGTTAATGCATCATTAAGAAGGTTTAAATTTAACTTGATTAAAAACTTGTAATTTTAGAACCTGTCATTTTGGAATAGTCCCTTCCCACAACTCTCAATTTACCTTTTTAAATGTAAATGTGTAAGGTTCTTAATTGTTCAGTTTCATTTGAATTCTAATAACCTTGTTAATAAAATTTTAATTTATTTAAGAAGAATTAAAAGTTGTAATTGAGAAATAATAGACTTACATGTTGTATCATTGTACTCTTCTGAATTTCTTCAGTGGGTAGACATAAAATGTACAATTAGACTATGGAATGCTGCCATTTGTGACAATATGGATGGATGTTAAGAGTATGAGAGAAGAGAAGAGAAAAGTTAGAGTTTATTCCTCGCTCAGTTGTAGAGCTCTTTGACAATAGAGCCCTTCTAGTTGTAATTGATTGATTGTAATTATAAAGTATTATTCTCAATAATTTGAAATGCTCACTGGTAAGCTAGTTCACAACATGCTCTTGAGCATTCTTTTACTAAACTGGAAATACTATGAGCTCTTCCAAGTGCAAGAATGATTTTTTAAATTGCTAAGGAATTTTTGAGATAATATGTTTAATTTCATCCTACTCTGATTTATGTTTTGGAATAGATAAAACTCATTTATATAGCTATAAGTTCTAACTTTAGAGTTTTATCACATGGAAGTGTGTATGCCTTAAATAGTTGTAATTTTATCTTCAAAGGATTACCTTATCCTTTACCCCACATTTATGGTTAAGGAGGTTCATAGAATTTAAGTTATGTACTCAATACCTTATACCTATTAAACATTTTCATGCTATAATAGCTCTTCAGGAGGGGGTAATATATGTCAAATTCTTAGATCTAAAGTAATGAAAAAAATCAAGCTGCTTGACATTTGCAGTAAAAGCTTTTGAGTATAACAACTCTTAATTTCATACTAGGAAATTGTAAAAAGCACATAATTAAATCATCTCTTTGGGGTTTATATAAATACCCTTAAATGTCAAGGATATTTTAACTTTTGGAGAATATCTATTGCTATTTTTAAACATATAGCCCCTTAACATTTTAATTGCCATAAATGTAGTTTTATTTTTTAAAATATATTTTATTGATTTTTTACAGAGAGGAAGGGAGAGGGAGAGAGAGCTAGAAACATTGATGAGAGAGAAACATTGGCCAGCTGCCTCCTGCACACCCCTCACTGGGGATATGCCCGCAACCAATGTACATGTCCTTAACCAGAATCAAACCTGGGACCCTTCAGTCCACAGACCGATGCTCTATCCACTGAGTCAAACCAATTTTGGCATAAAAATAGTTTTAATTAATATTTTTTTTATTTTGATGAAACTTATAAGAACTGATACAGAAGATCTACTGTATCCTTTGCACAGTTTTCACCAATGGGTAATGTCTTGCAAAACTGTGGTGCAATCACTGAAGCCAGGATATTAACATTTATATAGTCAAGATCCATGACAATTCCATCACCACAAAGGTCTCTTAAATTGCCCTTTTATAACCACATAACTTTCCTCCCACACATACCCACACACATCCTCTCCTCAGCTCCTAGAAACTTCTAATCTTGTCTACATTTCTAATGTCATCTCATGAATGTTATACAAATGAAATTAAACAGTAAAGTTGGGACTGATTTCCCCTCCACTCACTCAGTGTAGTTCCCTTAGATTGCGCCAGACTATGTGCATTATCAAATATAAATAAAGCTGGACATTAGTTAAAGTGCTAAGAACAAGTTTTAACCAGTAATATATTATTGCAGTAGGGAATAGAGTCCAGTGGGCACTGAACTTTGATTTGTACAGAAGTGATTGGGGATTTTGAAGGAAGAATAAGAGGATAGTGTGGGTGATGAATAGGACAACAGTAAGTAATCAGGGAACTGAAAATTTTCAAAAAGCTGTAAGGGGTAGTTCGTCCATGTGAAACCCATCTAGGACCGGTTGTTGACTGAACTTATCTAGGTTAGGCTCCTTCCCTCCATAGAAACTGGGAGACAACAGCCCTATCTTCAGGTGAGAACGGGATGGAACAAACCTCAGTACATTTGTTAGCCTTTAGTTTTCTCCAGTGGGCATTTTAAGTGGGGGATGGGGTTAGGTCATCTAGAGATGAAGCCTTGAACTCTTAGGAACTGTAATCGTGTGTGTTCAAGTCTTCAGAGGCCAAGATCTAGTCTTAGTTTAGGAGAAGGTTGAGAGAAGTCTGGCTAGAGTTTGGTCAAGGAGAAACTCTTTAGCAACAGATGTGTGTTCCTTTTTATGGTTGAAAGTACTTCATAGTATGGATTTACCATAGCTTATGTAATCATTCACTTGTAGAAGGGTATTTGGGTTGTAACCAGTTTTGGGTATTAGGATTAAAGCTACAATACTATACATGTGTGCAGGTTTCTGTGTAAACTTAAGCTTTTATTCTGTGGGGAAAATTCCTACAGGTCAATTACTGGGACACAGTAGTTCAATATTTAGTTTTGTAAAAAAAATTGCCCAACTCTTTTCTAGAGTGTCTGTGTCATTTAACATTCCCACCAACAGTGTATGAGTGATATAGTTTTTCTGCATCCTCACCAGCATTTGGTGGTGTCACTCTTTTTTCTTTAGTTTTAATTATTCTTGTAAATGTGTACTGATAGCTCTTTCAGGGATAGGGGATTTCCAGACCACACGCCATATAAGACCCATGAAGTCATTTGGTTCAGCCCCACCAAGGTATTAGGGGTGAGTTAATTAAGTGTCTGACCAGAGACAGCAGGCTAATTTTTAAGTTGGTAATTTTGTATGGCCCTCAAATATCTAAATGGCTCTTGGCAGAAAAAAGGTTCCCCACCCCTATGTATAGGAATAATTCTTGTTTCCTTAATGGCTGATGATGTTGATGTCTTTTCATCTGCTTATTTGCTATTTATATATCCTCCATGGTGAAATATCTGCGCATGTTTTGACTCATTTTTAAATGAGACTGTTTAAATTTTACTGTTTAGTTTTGGGAGTTCTTTATATATTCTGTATATAGTACATGCATAAAAAAGTTTCCCTCAGGGAGTCCTCAAATATTTATTAAATTTATTATTTACTTTAATTCTAATGATGGAAAAACTTGTCTTTTTGTGGGTAAATCAATTCCACAAAGAAATCTCTCATTGTTAATTTGATACAGATTGCCATAACTGTGAAAATCATCATTATTACTATTAGACAACTAGAGGCCCAATGCACAAAATTTATGCAAGAGGCGGCTTTCCTTCCCTCAGCTGCCAGCACCAGCTTCCCTCTGGCCTCCAAAAGGCACCTGGGACCAGGGCTTCCCTCGAAGCACCAGCCTCATCCATCTAGAAGGGTGTTGGTCTAATTAGCACATTGCCCTTTTATTATTATAGATGATAATTTCTGTGCAGGTTATTTGGCCTATTTTTAGTCTTTTTCTTATATCAACTTATTTCACACTTCCCAAAATTTTTCTGTGGATTTCATTTTCATAAAATGGAGATGAATTAACCTTTGCTGAGAGTAAAAACCAGGTGCCCAAATCTTGAGTTGGGGTTCATTGGTCTCAGGTTTCTCTGCTATCAAAAAGAGAATTGTAGAGTTTCCAGGTTAAATATACACAAAGTATAAAGTATAATAATAAAAAAAAACAACTTCTTAAATGCTAATATTTTGTTCATTTGTCTTCCACTTTTTTCTAGAAGTAAAGCAAACAATAATATTGGATTTAACCAATTCACAATGTTATTTAAAGGAGTTTGCTGGTGGTTATTAAATTTGACCTTCTACTATTTATTAATTTTTCCACCTCTTTCTTATCTCTAAAATCATGTCAAATTAATTTTATTTGACCTCCTTATTTATATTCTTTCTATCCTTCAAGTACTCTTAGTAATTCTTTAGTTAATTCAGCTTTATTCATAGAATATTTCTTGAAAAGTTTCATTTGCCTTCACAGGATTTGTACTTCTATTATGTACTCATTGAACAAACAATTAGCAATTTTTAATGTCACTTTAAACTTGAGTATTTATAGTTAGTAACAATTTATATAGTCTTCATTAGCTGATACAATATTACAGGGAAGAAGTTATTGAAATACATATTCCTTGTGATTAAATTCACCCACCAAATATTTAAAGTAATTATTCTCCAGAATAGAAGATCTAGCTGAACATATTAAAATCTGTCTTAACTTATAGCTGCAAAGCACTAAATATCAAATATTATTAATCCTTAGACATGTAGTCAAATATTCCTATAAAAGCACATATTAACTCTGATTCTTCTACTCTCAAACAGATTCTACAATTTCTAGAGAATTATTGAGTGGTAAAACAGTTAACAACTGTATGATTTGCAGATGCTTCTAGTGAAAAATAATTTTAATTTTCTTGTGCAGTATTCAAGGGCACATGGATGCTGCTATGATAAAAGCAGTGTGTGGCTAAGCTGGTGTGGCTAAGTGATTGAGGAAACCAGAGGTCATGGTTTGATTCTGTCAGGGCACAAGCCAGGATTGTGGCGCGATTCCCAGTGGGCGGTGTGCAGGAGATGGCCAATCGATAATTCTCTCTCTTCCTCTCTCTGAAATCAATGAAAACATAAAATAAAGAAAAAGCAATGGCATGAGTTGTGTTTCTGATCTTTTCCACATGAAAATGTGTTATTTAGATCTTGATTGGTGAATTGTTAAATAAGCATGCCCTAAGTAAGTCCTACTGAATCTCATCAGTATGCAGAATAAATAATTACCCAGATAATAAAATTTTAAAAAATCATACTTTTCAAGGAGATAAATAGGTATGGAGCTTAAAATTTGAAAGTGAAGGTAGCTTAGAAGAGTGAATTTCTATAAGGAAATAAAAATCTTAGATATATTTTTTTAAGATCTTTTTGAAAGAAAGCTACATGAACACTAATAAGGAATAATAAGTTAACAAATATTTGTGTGTAATCAATTGTGTTGTATTAAATATAAGAGCAATAGCTACATCATGCTTCAGATATGCGGATGTGATATTTATTTTATTGTTTAAAGTATTACAAATAGTAGTACATATGTCTCATTTCCCCCCCATTGATCTCCCCCCTGTCTCCCCTGCTAGTGTCTGTGTCCATTGGTTATGCTTATATTCTTGTACATAAATCCTTTGGTTGATCTCTTACCCCGCCCCCCACAACCCTCCCCTGCCTTCCCTCTGAAGTTTGACAGTTTGTTCGATGCTTCTTTGTCTATATTTTTGTTCATCAGTTTCCAGTGTTCTTTATATTCCACAAATGAGTGAGATCATGTGATATTTATCTTTCTCTGACTGGCTTATTTCGCTTAGCATAATGCTATCCAGTTTCATCTATTTCTTGAATTGCATGATAGCTTTTTTTAATTATTATTAATTAGCAGTTCTCAAACATTTTTTAAAGTCCTTACCGAAGGATATACTTTCATTGATTTTTTAAGAAGGAGACAGAGACAGAGGAAAGAGAGAGAGAGAGAGAGAGAGAGAGAGAGAGAGAGAGAGAGAGAGAGAGAGATCTGTTGTCTTCTGTACATGTCCCTCCCCTTCCCCACCCCTCCCCCTGTCCTGGGGATCAAACCAATAAAATTTCAGTGTATGGAATTATACTTCACCAACCTGGCCAGGGCTTTTCTCAAACATTTTAGTGTTAGTACTTTTTTGTAATCCTTACCCAAGGGTATTTTTTTCATTGATTTTTAGAACAAGTGGAAAGGAGGGAAGAAACAAAGAGAAAAACAATGTGAGAGAGACACATCAGTTGGTTGCCTCCCACACATTCCAGGAATGGAACCTGCAACCAAGGTACATGCCATTGATCAGAATTGAACTTTGGACCCTTCAGTGGGGTGGGCCGATGTTCCAACCATGGAGCCAAACCAGTTAGGGCTCAGGACCCCTTTTTAATTCCTAAAATTTATTGGGGACTGCTAGAGAACTTTTGTCTATGTGGATTATAATACTAATGTTAACAAAATTAAAAATGTTAATTCTGAAAATTTATAATGAATATTAATTGATTAATTTAATATACTACTTAGACTATTGTTAATATAAATAAAATAACTTAATGAAAAATATGATAAATTTCAAAACAATGATTGAAGACAATCAGTTTCTCAAAACTGTTTACATATTTAGTCTTTTTCGATGAATTGTTTTTCTTGAAATACATGAAATAATTTTGCCTCCATCAATAGTTGGAAAATAAAGAGATAGTAGCTTTTTCAGATAATAGGGAATATTATTTTTAGATTCTATACCAAACTCGTAAAGTTGTAGTTCCTTAAAAAGGTAGTTACAGTGAAGAATCTGAAACCATATTTTAAAAATTTGCATTGTTTTCTTAAAATGCATTTGTCAATCTTGTACTTTTAAATTAAAATATGGTTTTAATTTAAAAGTAATTTAAAAGGTCTTTTAACTTACCTACTACATACAGGTAATTTAAATGAATCTTTTACCCTGAATGACCTTGCAATATCATGAATTAGTCATTTGAAAAATATTAGTTACTGGGTTGTTCTTTCGTAAGCTGAAATATGTCATAGTATAAAAGTATCACATCTCCTGGGATCTCAGGAAATTGTCACTATAAATTCTTAAGCGAATGAAAGTAGAAAAAGTAAATACCCTGTTAATGTGACTGCATTAGATTGCCCTTGCAAACCCCTCAATAAGATGACAAGAAATCTGAGGTATCTGCAGACTATCTTTTAGAACCCTTGGTTTAAAGGAAGTAAGGTAAACTTTTGCAACTGATATGAGAACTGTATTTCAATGTTTTGTCACAATATTTTTCTATTAGAGTTGGGATATACAATTGGCTCAAGGCTGCAAAATATTGCTTTTCAATGGGATTTCATACACATAAATTATTCTCAAAAGTAATAATTTCTTGGACTAAGATAAAGTTAGTAATAGTGGCTAAATGCTTTTTCCTTCATCTTGAACAAATATGAAAAGCATGTAGCTTTAGATAAAATGTCAGAGATAGCAATATTTATTTCTGCTATTCTTTCTACATTTCTGTGTTAATATTGAAAGATTGTTCTAATAAAATAATTCAGTAATATAAAATGCTTAGTCACCATTAAATACCATTGGGTACAAAGATCCAATATTAAACAACTAATTTACTTTTCTCCAATATTATTAATTTGTTTTATACAATGGGGTGTAATTGCTTATTTCCAAGTACTTCTGATATTTGTTCCTGCTCTTTTTTATTGTCTTTAATATTATATAATATTCTAACCATGAACTTTAATGGAAAACAAAATTGCTTATGCCAAAATAAGGCATGAGAAATATTAAAGGACACTAGATAACCAAGATTAAATTTCAAGCAGAAGAGAAAAATTTAGTTTGCATTACCAGAACTGAATATAAGGATGAGCTTTGGATGTCACCAATAACACATAAGCACAATCTATATAAGTATGTAAATGAATCAGAGACTATAGCAAACATAAGTCCTTTCTTATATCTTTAATTATTATTATTATTTTTTTACATTTCCAAAATGTATTTTTATTGTTGGCACTAGAGGCCCAGTACATGAAATTTGTACACTGGGGGAAGGGTGGGCCCCTCAGCCCAGCCTGCATCTTCTCCAATCCAGGACCCCTCAGGGGAGGGGGCCTAAACCGGCAGTTGGACATCCCTCTCACAATCTCTCACGCTGGTTCCTAACACTTGTCTGCCTCCTAGCTTGATCGCCGCCTAACTTCTCTCCTGCCAGCCTGATTGCCCCCAACTGCCCTCCTCTGCTGGCCTGATCACCCCTAACCACCTCTGCCTTGGCCCCCACTTCTGTGGCTTTGTCAGGAAGAAAATCAAATGGAAAGAAGATGTCTGGTCTCCCACTCTAATTAGCATATTACTGTTTTGTTATTATAGATTATTACAGATGTCCCCCGTTTGCTCCCCTTTGCTCTCCTTCACCTAGATCCCACAGTCCCTCCCTTTGATCCTAACCACATTGATGTTTGTGTCCATGGGCTATGCATATTTTTCCTTTGGCTATTCTCTTCACCTTCTTTCATCTGTCTATCTCACTCACCTCTCCTCTGACATCTGTCAGTCTGTTCCATGTAGCCATGACCTTGGTTCTATTTTTTTCATCAGTTTATTCTCTTCATTAGATTTACACACATAAGTGAGGTCATATGGTATTTGTCTTTCTCTAACTGGCTTATTTTACTTAGCATTATAATGTCCAGGTCCATACATGCTGTCAAAAAATAGTAAGAGTTCCTTCCTTTTTATGCCACATAGTATTCCATTGTGTAAATGTACCACAGCTTTTTTTTTCTTTATTGATTAAGATAATACATATGTCGCCTTTTTCCCCCATTGTCCCCCTCCCCCCACTCATGCCCTCACCCTCTGGTGTCTGTGTCCATTGGTTAGGCTTATATGAATGCATACAAGTCCTTTGGTTGATCTCTCCCCCTTACAGTCCTCCCCGCCTTCCCTCTGAGCTTTGACTGTGATTGATGCTTCTCTGTCTCTGGATCTGTTTTTGTTCATCAGTCTATGTTGTTCATTATATTCCACAAATGAATGAGATCATGTGATATTTATCTTTTTCTTTCTGGCTTATTTCACTTAGCATAATGGTCTCATTTCATCCATTCTGTTGAAAATGGTAGGAATTCCTTCTTTTTACCACAGCATAGTATTCCATTGTGTAGATGTAGCACAGTTTTTTAATCCACTCATCTGCTGATGGGCACTTAGGCTGTTTCCAAATCTTAACTATTGTAAATTGTGCTGCTATGAGCAATGCAGTGCATATATCCTTTCTGAATGGTGTTTCTGGTTTCTTGGGATATATTCCTAGAAGTGGGATCACTGGGAATTTCATTTTTAGTTTTAGTACCACAGCTTTTTTATCCACTTGTCTACATTGATGGGCACTTCCAGATCTTGGCTATTATAAATTAAGCTTCTATGAACATATGGGGTGCACTTATTTTTTATGAGTAGTATTTCAGGATTTTTAGGATGTATTCCTTGAAGAGGATCATTGGGTCAAAAGACAGTTTCATTTTTAACTTTTTTAGGAAACTCCATACTGTTTTCCACAGTGAGCTATGCCAGCTTGCATTCCTACCAGCAGTGCACAAGCTTCTTTTTTCTCCACATCCTTGCCAGCCCTTGTTGTTTGTTGATTTATTGATGGTAGCCATTCTGGCAGGAGTGAGGTGATATCTCATCCTGGTTTTAATTTGCATCTCTCTGATGATTAGTATTTTTTCATGTCTATTGGGCATCTGTATGTCCTCTTTGGAGAAGTGTCTATTCAGATCCTTTGCCCATTTCTCAATTGGATTATCTTCCTGGTGTGGAGCTATATAAGTTCTTTATAAATTTTAAATATTAACTCCTTATCAAATGTATCATTGATAAATATATTCTCCCACACAGTGAGTTTTCTTTCCATTTTGTTGGTGGTTTCCTTTGCTGTGCAGAAGCTTTTTAGTTTGATGATGTCCCATATGGAGTAAAGAGTCTAGTCAATAAATGGTGCTGGGAAAACTGGACATGTCCATACAAAAAAAATGAAAACAGAATATTAACTTACACCATACACAAAAATTAAATCTCACAGCATTTTTATTGGGGTGGATGTTTGACTTAAGTTTCTACAAACAATATCAATCATATTATTTTGATAGATGCACAACTATGTTTTAACTCCTTCATGCTTCTTTTGACAGTGATTATTTAAGGTTTCAATTGATCACCAAAATTATAAGGTATCAAATATGTGTAAGACATTGTTCCACCTGAAGCTAGCATATACAATAGAACTGGTAATAGGCTGCAGGATAAGGAGTTCAAGATTTAGGATCATTCTCACATTTACTTCACCATTAATTGCTACCTTATTTCCAGAAGTTAATAAATTGCCTTTGTCATCTTGATTTCCTTAGAGAAGTAAGAATTTTTTTAAATTACTCTTCTTTGTTCTTTGAGATTAAGGAGATTAAACATAAAACCACTTTCTGAAGTACTATGATACAGTGATTCTTCCACTGTATTTGCCTGGACCCCTGTGGTTAGAAAACAATCTTTAAATTTAATGCTCTTCATTATGCCCTTACAAGAGGCATAATGTTCTTGAAATAAAAGATTCTCTGTGGCAAGTGAACATAGATAAACTAGTGGATTCATTGGGAGAACTCTCAAATATATCTTAATCATTGACTTTCTATCTTAATCATTGAAAGATAAAAGGTCCACTAAAAATACAAATGGTGCCCACAGTCATGGCTCAGTGGTTGAGCTTGATCTATGAACCAGGAGGTCAGAGTTTGATTCCCATCAGGACACTTGTCTGGATTGCAGGTTCAAGTCCCAGTGTTGGATGTCTGGGAGGCAGCCAATGAATGATTCTCTCTCATCTTTAATGTTTCTTTCTCTCTCTCCCTCTCCTTTTCTCTCTGAAAACAATAATAACACATTTTTTAAAATATCCAAATGGAAGGACTTTAGTCAGATGTGTAAGTTGCCCATGGAAGGATCCTACAGGTTCTAACACTGCCTACAGCCACATTGTATGATGTATATTGTAGGTGCATTAATCCCACAAAATATCCCAGAATAACAAAAGAATTATTTAGACACATGAATTTAGAATATTTTAAGTATTATGTCCCTAACACAGATTATATACTAGCCTGTTAAGATATCTTAGAAATATTTAAACAAAGAAGTTTAATTATAGTTTAAGTAGTCATCTTAAATTTTTATTTTATAATAATCGTTAAAATTTCCAATAGTCAGAGTTCTGATAAGTACCACTTGGGAAAACTTTGACTTTTTGATCTAAGAAAATGGACCAGTCCTAATTAAAGTTCATCTTTTCCATGGTAATGATGGATAATGACAATGATATTCTATATTAAAACATCCAGAATAGTACATGCCACTTGGAAGATACTCAATAAATCTTTATTGAATTTATTGAGAAAAAGAATGTATACTTAACAGGTTATCTGCTATGTCTCAAACCAACATCAGGCCACAAAACACAACCCCACAAAATGTAAAGTCAAGAGAAGAGAAAGTTATCTTCTATCTCAACTTTTATTTCACATTTCTTCCAGTTGAAGTAAACGCAATGCAGAATTAAAAAGAGTAAATATTTTTAAATGGAGAATTTTTTATATGAATTTAACTTTATTACAATAGATAACAAAATATAGTAAAAATAAATGTCTTTAAAACTAGTTTAATTAGTTCATTAGCAATATTTATACATAAGATGAATTACTTTTCATTCCAAAATATAATTCATTGGAAATTTTGAAAACATTTAAAATTTTAATATAAACATGAATGATCTCTGAGTAAACTTAATCATGTTTACTATGATATCTAATGATTCTGTATAAATTATAAATAATATGAACCTACCAGATTTTATATGATATCATCTCTTTATTAGAAATGATGGTTCCTATAAATTCTGTCCATTGACACCCTGATAAATTAACAGTACTCTTATAATAATTGAAATCAAATGAAAATTGGTTTGATCTCATAGACAAAAAATATTATGGTGATTACCAGCAGGAAAGGGGGGCTGGGAGAAAGTAGGAGAGGGTAAAAGATACAGTATAAGTAAAATGTGTTAGAAGGAGACTTGTCTTGGAGTGATGACCATACATTACAATGTACATATAATGTATTTTAGAATTGGACCCCTGAAACCTATACCATTTTGTTAACATATTTCATCCAATAAATTTGATTAAAAATGGATATAAATATAAATAAGATATTAATAAAACAATTCAAATAACTAAAATTACATTAAATGATAATCATTCTAGACATTTCTTGATGAGGCATGAAGACTTGGATAAAGAAGTTTAACACTGGTTGTCTTGATCCAGCATCTAGAAGGGTTCAGCAATCTGGAGAAGGGGCTGTGTGTAAATTATATAAGAGTCCAGAGAGGAAGCATAATTTTGAAAGGCATTATAGGGAGTCAGAGAAGACTTAAAGGAAATAAGTCTTAAAGGAAATAACTCCTTTTTCTCAGGACCCTTGCTTTTTATTAACACAATTTGTTCTAAGGCAAAGTGGAGATATACACATCAAAGGGTAGGGTTAGGTACAGAATCTATTGTCACATTGGGGAATTGCCTTTGCTTGTTCAGGTGTTTTGACAGTAGGAGGCAATAACATCCAGATTAAGATGTCCTGAGCTGTCTGGCAGCAAGCAATCATCCTTTTCAGGTTTGGGGAAATGCCTTTAGGCATTTCCAACAGGCAATAACATATGAGTCAGCCCTTGTTGAGTCCCCAAGTTCCATCAACCTTTCAATGAAACTCTTGCAGTTATGAAATGCTGGAATTAGCTTCTGGCAGAAGTTGGTGGATAGAAATATGGGCAAGTGAATAATATGTGGTCAGGTCAAAAGATTGACAGACTAATCAAAAGATAAAATTAATTTTTATAGAGTTGATGATTCCATACATGATATTTTTAAGAGAAAGTATTTGATTTAAGTTTTGCATTTAACAGAATAAACCTTAGGGAAGCTGAAGGAACTGCAGAACCTTAAATATATGTTTCTTCATTTCAACATATAATTTTCCTACTTTTCTTTGAGTAAGAAACAGAGGCCTGGAGCAATGTTAAATCTCTAGAGTTATGATTTCTTTTAAATGATAGGTTTCAATTTTAGGCCGATTAATTGACTCCCTGCTTTTAAAAATGAGTAAATTAGCATTCTTACATACACTTTAGTCTTCACTTCCCATCCCTTAATTTTGGTTATATAATTTTTATATTAAAGTGTTATAACATTTATATTTTGTCCCATATAGCAATAATTTCCTTTGTTATTTAGTCTGTTTCTATATTTAAATAAATGCAATGTAATCACCAGTCCTTTTACTATACTTTTCTACAGTTATTTCTTGGTTGAATGGGTTTAATCATTAAATATTTTTAAAAAATAATCTGGTGTTACCTACAAAAACAAACAGGTGTCTCCATATAACCCAGTAATTTTAATGTTAGGTTTTTCACACAAAAACTTGTACACCGTATTTATAGCAGCTTTTTTTTTCACAATAACTCAAAACTGGAAATAACCCAATATCCTTCAATGGATGATTGCTTTAGCAAATGGTAGTGCATGCATACTCTTTGGCAATCAAAAGAAATGAACTATTAGTCATGGTGCAATTTGGATGAACCTCAAGAAAACTGTGCTGAATGAAAAAAAACAACAACAAACAATCTCTTTTACTTATATTAGAAGCCCAGTATATGAAATTCGTGCATGGAGGGGTGGGTTGTCCCTCAACTGCCCTCCCCTTCAGTCCTGGGTTCCTCCCAACTGCTTTTTTTTGCTTGCCTTATCTGCCCCAACTGCCCTCCTCTGCTGGCCTGGTCACCTCTAACTGCCCACAACTACCCATGCCAACTTTTGGTGGCCATCTTATGTCCAAATGGGGGCAGCCATCTTTGACCACATGGGCAGCCATCTTGTGTCTTGGAGTGATGGTCAATTTGCATATTACTCTTTTATTAGATAGGATAACATTTGTAAAATAACATAATTATCAATTTGAGAGCAGATTATTTTTTAAAATATATTTTCATTGATTTCAGAGAGGAAGGGAGAGGAAGAATCATTGAATGACTGCTTCCTGCATGCTCCCTACTGGGGACCATGTCAGAAAGTCAAGCATGTGCCCTCACTGGGAATCTACCCATGATCTCCTGGTTCATAGATCAACACTCAACCATTGAGCCACACTGGCTGGGCTTTATTTTTAAAGTAAGATAAATTCAATAACCTATGAACATGCCTCAAAGAAATTTTTTACTTTTTATTTCTAACACAGGAGGCAAAATTTAAACATATAGTAACATTTTCTTGGAAGAAGGTAGAAACTAAAGCACTGTTCAAAAATTTAGTTTCAGCATGAAATTCCAATCAACATTTTTATTATGTTTGAAAAAAAAATCAAGCTATTCTAAATGCCATTTTTCTTTCCTCATTGTGGACTAATGTCTTTTTAAAAAATTTGCTAGGCATACTCATCTAGATTCTACCTGTGGGGACATTCTAGGGTTGATTTTTGCATTTTTCTTAGGAAACTCATTCTTAAGTATAAAATTATTCTAATATTGCTGTTTCTAAATACTTAAAAAAAACTGCTTCTTTAATAACTGATTTCTGACAATTTACAAAAATTGACAGTTATATATTTAGGTTATAATTTTTTCAGTGAAGATAGGGTCATTGTGTGGATGGAAAGAGGGTGTAAAAAACATTCATTTTTAATTGTAACACCTGTTGTTCTTTTTTGATTACTTTGTTTACTGCTAAGGGGAGTTATAATTTAAAATTTGCTATTTATTTCTGGAATTCTTATAGAAATTCAAATATTATTTGATGGTGATAGACCATGAGTAATTGAATTAAAATTATATTTAAAACAAATGAGAATTATGATTTAGAGAATATTTGTTTTACAGATACTTTATGTCCCAGATCATTCAATAAAAGAATGAACCTCTAGCCAGTGTAGTGCCCCATTTTAAGAAACAAAAACCAAAAACACACAGAAGAAAAAATGAGAAAAGGCAGGCTGGGGCTAGTGAAATAGCCATTTGGGACTGGCAGGAAGGTTGGAACAAAGGGAGGATACACCTACTATTAGATGTCTGGGGAAGCGGGCGTATTTATTTTTAGAATATATACATCCATTTATTTATTTTAAAATTTAATCTTCACCTGAGGATTTTTCCCTTTGATTTTTAGAGAAAGTGGAAGAGAGCGGTCATGGGGGGAGGGGGAGGAGACAGAGAAAGAGAGGCATCAATGTGAGAGGATAGATTGGTTGGGTCCCTGGCTCGCCTGGACCAGGGACTGGTGCCTGAGGTACATGCCCTTGAATGGGAATTAAACCTGCATCCATTCAGTCCTAGGGCCCATACTCTAACCACCGAGCCAAACCATTAGGGCCATACATTTATTTTTATAATTAAAAATGTGACTTTATATCTGTAAAATACACATGTATATTTCTAAACAATTTGCTTAGAAAAATGCAGGAAATCTAGACAAGTGTTTTCTCATAGCTTTAACATAAGTATTGGAATTCTGTTATAGTGTCAGATTTCAAATTTCATCACGCTCTGGAGTTAGGAAATATTTTATGCTTCAGGTAATACTTCCCTTCGAAATCTCGGTGTTGGGAGCTCTACTACTCTATAAAGGTGGGGATGTCAGACTTCTCAGCTTTAGCCGGTTTCCCTTCCTTCCTCCTTTCCTTCTATGCATCCCATGTCAGCTTCTCATCAGCCTACCTTCTCTCTGTTCCCATCCCACAGCCTGCTCCAGAAATCCTGCTTCACCAGCCCCAGGCTGCCTCTCCCCTTCTTTTCTTGTTTTACTTATTTAGTTTTGTGGGGTTTTTTTGTGTTTTTTTTTTTTAAACTCGGACATCGTCCCGCTGGCGATTCACTCTTTTACTGAGCAACTTGGGACACACACATCTCTAAGGCTGGAACTTGGAGGATACACTTAGTCCCTGAGAGGAGAAGGACTTGCCGATAAATAATTAAGCTCCAGTGCCACGGGCTAGACATGTGGAAAATATGAGATCCAGCAGCTGGAGAGCTGACTCTGGAGGAGAGAGCCCGGAAGAAAAAAGCCTAGAGACAAGAAAAGGCGTTTGGCTTGGGCCAAAAACGGGGACAAGCACAGCTGGGAGCAGACTCTTTTCTCTCTAGGAATGATGGGTAAACCCCCAGGTGTGCTGTGTTTTGGATAATGCTCTTGCTGAAGGTGGCTTTTAGTGGGAGATGCTAGTGTGAGGAAAATCATAGTAGAGAAAGAGACTGGGGAGATTGGGAAGCACTTTGTTATTTCTCCCATTATATACTTTTCTAGGTAATTTCAGCTTCTCTCTCTACTTTCCATCGTCATGTTTATGTAAATGATCATCATTTCCATGCCAGACACATTTTTTTAGGCTTTTTAATTGATTCCTATTTCTTCTATTACCTAGTTTTATTCTATTTTCACCAGTAATTAAGCTAAATAGCAGACAAAGTTGAAAATAATTTAAACCTCAATTTTTCTCAGTTGAAAAATGGTAATTAGTACCTAACATGTTTCATTAGAGTGAAGTGAACTCATAGATTTAAGTTGCTTAAGCAGTGTTTAATATATAGTAAATGTTTAGTAAACAATAGCTGTTATTATTGTCATCATCATCTCATGTTTCACTTCTAATGAGATAGGAAGCTCTTTGAATACATGGGTTATCTCCATATCATTTATGCCTTTTAAGGCCAAACTTGAGATTTGATGAATAGCTAGTAAGTTTAATTTATGTTAAACTGGCTAGTAGAGTTTGATTTTCATTTGTTTATACATGGCATATTTTTCAAGTTCATTTTCACCATTTAATTCATGTTTGTAGCTTCCTTGTACTACATTATTTTAAACATGAAAAAGTGTGATATTATATACTTTGAATTGTCTTAAGTTTACTCACACTTAAAGAAAAAAGGTGCTTTGACAAACTGTTCTTTGTATAAGGTAATAAATCAATGTCAGAAAGAGACTTATTTTGGTTGATTTATCACCTTTATCTAAGAATGCTTCTGGTAGCCCCAGGGCCTGGGGCCCAGGCCAACACTGAAGGCAAGGTGATATTTTGGTAAATCTGTGAGCTTGAGCCCTGCTTAACTTTATACCTCTGCTATATCGTGATTCACACACTTCTATTATTTCTAGACTCCCCTCTTTTTTCCTCAAAAATGGTTTCTGAGTCCACATGAACATACCCTGGGAGCTTTGAAATTAAGGAAGAATGGGGGAGGACTGACATTAGGTTTTAAAAGCTCTGTGGATGATCCTCATTGGGTCTGAGACACACTGCACTGCCCGCCCACTCCTCCAAAAACAATACACCTGTCCCTTTCCACTCTTGTCCTGGGAGCTCCAGGAGGGGTTAAATAGGCCCTAATGGGAATAAGTTCCAAGAGGAAGGCATTCTTTTCTCATAGTGCCTGGGGACTCAGGACTGCAGCATCCGCTCTTCCCTGCATCTCCAGAGTGCTGGCCTGCCCTGCAGATTTCAGGCTTGTCAGTCGGTGAGTCCATTTCTTAAAATAAATCTCTCTCTGTCTCTCGCTCACACTCTCTCTCTTTCTGGAGATAACAGTTCATTTCTTTAGGGAAGGCTAATACACAGCCTTATCTTTCAACCTCAGAGCCCAATTGACAGATACGCAAACTAAAACTGGGAAAGATGAAGTAGCTAATTAAAGACCATGTGTTTTGTTTAAGTGTATGTCTGTCTGACTCTGAAGATAGAGCTTCGCTCATACTCCTTTATGGCCAGAGAGCACATTTGGGAAGAATTATGTGACATGGCACATGTTAAAATGAAATAGACTTGTAGTGTTCTAAGATGTAATTAACGTGCTGTGCACTGAGGTGCTCAATCCCACCAGAGAATTTGAAATTACCCTAGTGACTTGTTTGGAGAAACCGGCCCTTCAATGCATCCCTCTTCCTTTTTTTTAAAAAAAATATTTTTTGAAATATATTTTAAGAGAGGAAGGGAGAGGGAGAGAGAGAGAGACAGAAACATCAATGATGGGAGAGAACCATTGATCAGCTGTCCCCTACACACCCTCCCCTGGGAATAGAGCCCACAATCCAGGTTATGTGCCCTGACTGGGAATTGAACTGTGACCCCTGGTTCATAGGTTAACATTCCACCACTGAGCCACTCTGGCTGAGATGCATACCTCTTCTTAACACAAAACACAATCTCTTCTTTTGATAATGGCATATTAATTTCTACTATTGCCAACTTGCAAACTGTGAAAAACCTAAGGGGTTGGTTAATAGGGGTTAAACTGAAACAAAATGCTTACATGTGAAGGACTACCTTGGAACTAATGGGATTTTTAGAAGCACTGTTTCTCTCATATATGCTTTGCTTATTATATAATTTTTGCCTGTACATGCGAATAGTCCATTTTTTACAGCTTTTGAGCTGATAGGAAGCAACCTTGTATTTAGCTGCCTCCTGGAACAGAGGTGCTAATTATCTCTTTCACACACCCATGCTATAGGCCAGGAGCAGGAAAATCCCCCAGGTGGAGCCAGGCCAGCTTTTTGCCATCTGTTACTCAGGTCCTCCTGGGCGCCTACCTCCCTCTTTGTTCTAATTATCTTCCCCATTGTTTTCATTTAGAATGGCATTTACATTTTTATTAAATTGCAAAATAACAATAAAGACCTAAACATACCCTTGGAGGAGAAAATAGTTAATCATGACAGTATTGTAAAATCTCTCTTCATCTTTAGGAAGTTTCTCAGGGTCCTTGTTTGGGTGCCTGTTTATAAATGCAGGCTTGCTTTGTAATTAGTTATAAAGCCATAAAAAGTCTCCTGGTTAAAGCTATTGACTGCGGGCTTATTCCTTGATCCTTTCTAAAAAAAAAAAAACAAAAAACAAAAAAAAACTTTAAAAACTGCAGCTGCCTCTACTAAAATGAGTTCATAAAGGGGTGGTATGAGGATCAAAACACTTATATTCTAGTCTTAGGTAATTTTTTAATGAGTTGAAAACATATTTGTACTTAAACACACATACACAAATGCAATTGCTTTCACACACTCTTATGTATTTCTTCTGGGGAATTTGAATAATTCCCTAATACACTAGTGATTGGCATATTATAGTTGAACAATAATGTCTGAACAATAAAACATGGATTAAACCAGCCATTACTAGAGCAAGTTTTCTGTTTATGTTTCATGCTTCCACTCTTTCCCACCTCAAATAAACCAGAACACATATTTCCATGGAACAACATATCTACAGGATGGCAAATATTATGGTAAATTTCCTATCACTATAACTCACAAGTTTAAAGTATGAGTAACTTGCTTTGTTCACATTTGTTACAGGAAATTAGGCTGATCCCTTTCAGTCTGAAATTATTGAATTTTACTTCAGATAATAACCAATTTCTGCCTTTTAAAGGTTGGTTTGTTTTTGCCACTGGGTCTGGAACCTTTTATATTTTATGTTCAATTACATTTCCCCACTTGTTTGCTCATCTTTGCTCATATATAGACACACACATGTGGCAGCTATGGGTAGTTAAGATTTTGCCTCAGATCAACATATATTATGTATACATCCATGCACAATCAGGAAACAAGAGTCCTCTATAAATTTCTCTTATTTAAAACAATATATTAGAAATTATAAAATGCAGACTTTGTAACACCTATGATTCTATGTGCATTTTGTATCTTCTTAATTCTTTGCATTTACTACAGCTGGTAAGCCCTCAGCAACCTTCAAGGCTTATTAAATCTGCCGAAGCCTTAGGAAATGAATAGATATACCCTGTTTCCCAGAAAATAAGACAGTGTCTTATATTAATTTTTGCTCCCAAAGATGCGCTAGGTCTTATTTTCAGGGGATTTCTTATTTTTCCATGAAGAAGAATACGGTACACATTTATTGTTAAATGAAAATAAAGAAAATGTATTACCTGTATACGGTACGGTAGTACGGTAGTTGTCAACACAAACCAGACAAACTGTGAATCCTACAGTATCAAGAATTTACTCATTTAGCCAATGACAATCATGTCATAATCTTCTGGAATATCATCATAACAATTCAATTCCTGAATTTCCTGGTGAATTTCTTGTGACTCCATTTCTTTCAGAATCACTGGACCAAATCTCTCATGTTTAGCAATAGCATTCAGACAGAGCCTGGGGGGGTGGAGCTTATTTTCAGGGGGATGCCTTATATTTCACTCAGAAGGAAACCTGTAAGTAGGTCTTATTTTCGGAGGATGTCCTATTTCGGAGGAGGTATTGGTGAAACCAGACTTTGTACTGATCACAGAAGATTGCAAATCTAATTGACCCTGACCTAAGGAAAAACAATGCCTAGGTTAAAATTGAATAGGTACAAATCACTTAGCCAAGTGGCTTTCTCAAGCAGTTTGAACCTCATGGTGCTTTACCCACACCCCCTTTGCTTTTATATTAGCAATGTGACATGACAATGTTACTGTGATGCCAATTAGGAATGCTTTAAAGCAACACTGGAAATGCTGACACTCCTAGCTATATTTGGAATTTCTAAAAGTTCCTGGCCAGCGAAAAATTTTATACTCGATAAATTGTTATTTTCCAGAGTGTGTGAATTACATTTTCATCTTTACTTGCCAATTGTATATCTGTGAGGTATCATAGGGGATTATCAGAGAGCCAGGTTTAGCCAGGGTTAATTGGCTATCAACTTCCCTGAACTAAAAAATAAGTCCTAAGATCATTAAAACTGTGTTTTTAGAGTTGTGTTATCATATTATATTTTTTTAAAAACATTGTTATAATTATTATTACCAATGTTGTCCTATAAAGGGAATATTTGAAATTTATATTTGGGGTATCTTGTTAAAGAACCTCTGTAGGAATGTTACTTGTGTGTGATTTAAAAATAAGCCCCAGAGGTTGGCCTTCCAGGAGACAGTCTGACAGATGTTCCAATGATATCTTGTCAGTATTTTTCCCAAATAAGTAAAATATGCTTAGAGCAAAAGTTATGAAGAGTTCAAAAGAGGCTTGTTTTGAAGGGGAGAGGGAATGCATACCAAGAGTCTACTAGACTCCTTGCTGTAAATTATCCCTGAGTTGTGAAAATATCAGAGAGGAGGAGGATGCAAGAATGTAGTCTTGAAAGTAGCTTATCTTGTCTCAGAGTTTGTACAGAGGAGCTTCTGAATCAGAGGAGCCAATAATCATGGGGTTTAATTACCAGGGGCTTCTCATAAATTGTGAAAGGCCGCGGGAAAGAAAAGAAAAGGCATGTTTTCTGTCCTTACAACAGAAATATTTTAAAACATCTTGATATGAACACTCTCTTTGGCTAAAATAGAATAATAGGGACTGGATTTACCTTCCCATTTGGTTACTATTCTGAGAGTTAGGAAGCAGCACATGCCTGGGTTGTGGGCTCAATCTTACTCCACCTCTCTCTGAAATCGATAAAAACTTATTTAAAACAATTAAATAGATTATTTACAACAGAAACAAACCTAGGTATAAACTATTTGGCTATGTCATTATTACATACTCTTGTATGCAACTTATAAGTAAGACTTAAGAATATACATTTTAAAAGGTTTTATTGAGTTTGAGTTATGCTACATTGAAAGGGAAAAGCTATTCAGAGATTTATGATGTTCATGTTTAGGATTTGTGATCAAGTCAAATAGAAGTTTAACTTACATCATTTCTTTAAAGCAAGCTAATGTTGGCAAATCAATATGGGAAATTGAGTTTTATTAAATAGAAAACATACATAAAAATTCTACAAGATTTACATTTAACCAAATCCATGTATTTTCTAACATGCCAAAATTGTACATGCTTATATGTATATGTATCCAAAAATTCCTTGCCTCACTCAAGTTATTAGATCACTACCATAGTAATCTAATAAGCCTGCACTTTATTAGTACCTGAAATAACCTAAAAGAGATATCTCTGTTTCCTAAATTCTAATCTAATAAAAGTAGTTATTTAGGTGATTTATTACTATAGTTACACCTACAGCCACATTCAGTACATAGACTCCAAATGTAATTATTCCTTTGATAATGACTATGGGAAATATATTTAAGTTGAATTAATAATACATTAAATAATTATGGAATGTTATTCAGTGTATCAGAATAACCTCTGTATCAAATTAATGATAAACAACAAACCACAAAGGCCATCTGTGTGATAGTTTAATAGGTAGGACTAAGCTCTCAAAAGTTATGTTTCTTTTGATCATGTTTACAATTGAATAGGTACAACTTGGTTATTTTAATGAAGGTAGCTGGCAAATAAAAGAATGAGCACAGTTGTATGTATTTAAGGACTCTACATAAGATTGACATCTCTATTGTGTACTCATGGTCCCATCCCAAGTCCTGATAGATGCCCTAGTCATGTCTTCACATGATCACATGTGTGTATTTTTTAAAAATACATTTTACTGATTTTTTTACCTAGAGGAAGGGAGAGGGAGAGAGAGTTAGAAACTTTGATGCGAGAAAATCATCGATCAGCTGCCTCCTGCCCACTCCTATTGGGAATGTGCCTGCAACCAAGGTACATGCCCTTCACTGGAATTGAACATGGGACCCTTCAGTCCTCAGGCTGACTCTCTATCCACTGAGCCAAACTGGTTATGGCACATATATGTATTTCTTATATTTAATTTGTAAAATATTATTTATTTTATCATTCAAATAAATACTCATTTCATACCTATATTTGCTTTTATAACTTTAGTCTTTTACTTATAGATAACACCCCAAATTAGGATAGTATAAATTCTCCAGACCTGAATTTACCTCTGATTATGTATATAAATTGTGAGACAAACATTTCTATTTAACTGCATAACATATCTTCCTTCCTCGTTACTTATTAATAGAACATGGATTTTATTTGGGGATGAAATATATTTCATTGCGGTTAAAATTATATATAACATATCTTTGGCTGAAAATCCCAAGCAAAATTTTTCAGTGTATCCTGAAAAGTCAAGGAATAAAAGCAGCTTCTCTCTTGTTGTTTCTTATTATTTCTGCCTAGAAGCCCAAGGCAGTGGATGGAGAAGTTTTCTCACCATGACACAGAAGGTTTAAAAAAAACTCATACAAATCAAAGAGAGAGGGGATAAGGAACATCAAAGAGCCACTGCATCTTTACTGTTGAATTCCAGTCTTATTCAAGGAATGTCCATTGGTTAAGTCAGTGCAGCTGGAATGCTGTACCAATCTGCACACACTATTATTTAACTTGTTGGATATTCTATTTTGATACTCTTGATTTGATGTGCAAAGATTTTAATAGCCCCCAATCAAGCAAGTTTATGTTAATTGAATGCAGAATATAATCATAGGGTAAATACAGAATTATGCTTCTGCTCCCTTATACTACCTTGAAGGGAAAATGTTTTGACGTTACAGGATAATGTAACTTACTGACTTGCTTCTTTGCCTCTAAAGTATTGAATATGCAAAGAGTCAAGCTTATACCCAAATTTACTCTAATATCAGTTACATTATATGGAGAAGATACATTAAAAAGGACCATAATATTTTGTTCAAATATTTTGCCTTGGAATGCCTTAATACTGTTAAAAGTGTAAGAGGCCAAGGTGGATATTTTAAAATTCTGCTCCATTACTGAAAATTTGGGAAACTAAAATTAATTCACAGTAGTGAATATTAGTGCCATGTAAGTCAGCTCTCTCTCTCTATTTGTATTTGTATGGCTGCACTTTGGCAAGTATTGGATTTAATTCTTAATAATTTTAGGCTGAGAAGGAAAATTCTTAAATCCAAATATCTCGTCTTTTACCACATTAACAAGTACTGACAACAAATGTTAACACATTTGGTAAACATCGACAAACTGAGCAAAGCACCATTTTTAATTAAGCTATCAACTTGGCATATGTGATAAAGACAACCAAGTTCTGAAGAGAAAAATGTGGGGCATAGCACTAATAAATTAAGTGATAGAATCAGTTTCAACCACTTCATATATTTTTACAATTCTGGATGCTGGTCTCCAGTGGAGTATTAAAAAGAAAACTTTTCCCCATCTTTCTTTGTCTTTACCAGAGATCCACTTTAGGGCAGTTGCATGACTAATTTACCATTCTTTCTGGTATTTTGCTCAGCAAGATTGATAAAGCCTCAGGCTCTAATTATCAATTTACTCAGGAATTTCACAAGATGAAGTGTTAACAGAACCAGTCTTGACAATGTTATCAATGGTTTCAGTTTTTTTCTGTAAAATCTGAAAATGACACCAAATTGTGGTCAGAATCAGGCAAAGCTGTCGAATTAGGCTCTGCTTAAGCATATCTTATCCTTCATAATTCCGGCTGTGTTCAATGAGAATTTCAAATATTCTGTTTTCATTTAAATGTGTGTTTTTAAATGTTGTGTGATTGATGGTATGGATTGGAAATATTCTAGAAGGTATTATTCCCACTTAAGTGTAATCACTCACAATGACTATTTCATACTTTGTTAGGGTGACACCTTCTACCACAGCACAGGATAAAGGAATTGGGGACTTTAAAATTACTATAAAATGTTTTAAAAAACAGTATGAAGAAAATAAATGATCATAATATTATCCTTTTCTTTTTTTGGCTGCAAAAAGCTTTATTGTTTCTATTTGATCCAATGTAGGGGATGGCTTCAGTGTGGTTAAAAGAATGGCTGGTAGTTTGGGGGAGAGGCTCAAAGACAATGGCTAGTAGTTTGGGGGAGAGCCTTTCAAAGAGATACTCAGCCCAGCCTGGGGGCTTGGCCAGCCTGTCGAGGTGAGCCAGGTGTTGCCCATCTTCTTGATGGCTTTCACCTGCTCACCCAGGAAGTGGTTCTCCCGGAAGTCACCGAGATGAGGGTCTGTGTGGGTAGAACCAGGGCTTGCAGCTCCCAAAGGGCCTGCAGGTTCTGTGGCAGCTTCCATGGTGTCCTGAGTTTTACCCCCTCATCCTGGGAAGGCTTCAGCTCCTCATTTTGCCACTTTAAGATATGCTCAGTGCCCTTGTGCTTCTTCTCAGCCAACTCTCGAGGAAGTGGCCCACACCTTTCAGAGCCTCATTGTCCAAGGGAAATGGAAGCCAAGAGAGGTAGGTGTATGAGGCCCACAGCCTCCACCTTGGGGAAAAAATTTGGACTAATTTGTGAGTTCATTGTTTTTCGGCAATAAAGAGTTAAGGTAGAAAAACAACAGTGTGTTGGCTGGTCTTGGAGGTGGTTCTGAAGGCTGGGACTGGATAAGACGCTGGGGAGTGGCCAGAGCTGGAAGAATGGGCGTCCCTGGGTCTGTTCCCTCCAAACACCATTGAAGCCAGAGACAGGTCTGGGACCGCCAAGGGCACCATCATTTTCAAACAGTCCCACTATTGATGGTAATTTATACTTTATCATTTTTGTGGGGTGTTTTCTCTATAAATATACTCATTGGTTAATTTTAAATTAGGAGGTAATTAATAAATACTTCTATTTTTGATATAGGCACATTTGCCTTCAAAAAGGTTTATACAAATTTGCATGCTCAGCACTGATACATGAGAATGTGCAGTTTTTACTTTGGTATTAAAAAGAAAGTAGGCAAGTTTACTGATTTAATTTTTAAAAGAAAATATCTTTATTGTTGGCAGTATTATAGATGTCTTTTTTTTTTTTCTCCAACATTGACTCCTTCTAGCCTGCTGCCACTCTTCACCCCAGGCTTCCACCACCCTATTGTCTGTGTCCATGGGTTATGCATATGTGCATATAAGTTCTTTGGTTGATCTCTTCCCACCCACCCACCCGCACCTTCCCTCTGTGAGTCATCAGACTGTTCCATGTTTCTGTCTCTGGATCTATTCATCATTTTATTTTGTTCATTAGATTCCACAGATGAGGGAAATATGTAATACTTCTCTTTTTCCTGACTGGCTTGTTTTGCTTAGCATAATACACTCTCCAAGTTCCTCCTTGCTGTCTCAAAGGATAAGAAAGTCTTCATTTTTTTCTTCTTCTTTTTTATTGCTGCATAATATTACGTGGTATAAATGTAACAAAACTTTTTTATTCGCTCATCTACTAGTGGGTACCTGGACTATTTCTAGATTTTAGCTATTATTAGTTGTGCTGCTATGAACATAGGGATGCATATAGTCTTTCTGATAGCTGTTTTGGATTTCCTAGGACATATTCCTAGAAGTAGGATCACTGGGTCAAATGGCAGTTCCATTTAAAATTTTTTTAAAGAAACTCCATCCTGTTTTTCCTAGTGGCTGCACCAAACTGCGTTCTCACCAGTAGTGTACTAGGGTTCCCTTTTCTCTACATCCTCGCCAGCACTTATTGATTTGTTGATGGTAGCTATTCTGACAGGTGTGTGATACCTCTTTGTCATGTTAATTTGCATCTCTGATGACTAGTGACTTTGAGCATTAAAAAATTGATGTCTATTTGTTGTAATGAGGGAAGAATATATTATTGATCTTGTAAAAGTTGAATTATATTTTTACAATGATTTTAATATCATATTTTAATATCATAATATCATAATTACTCTAGGTTACTGTAAATGGTATATGTAAATACTGTATACTTTTAGGAATCCCACTTCTGAAAATTGATCCAAAGGATATGAAATCAATATCTTAGAGAGATACCTACATGCCCATGTTCACTGCAGCATTATTCACAATAGACAATAAATGGAAATAATCTAGATATCCTTTAATGGACACATTCATAAAGAAATGTGTACACATTCATAAAGAAGATGTATACATACAATAAAATATTCTTAAGAAAATATCAATATGCATAAACGTGGAGGTCATTATGCTAAATGAAATAAGCCAGAAAAGAAATACTGCATGATCTCACTTATATATAGAAACTAATCTGCCCTAGTCAGTTTGGATCAGTAGATTAGGGCGTCAGCCAGAGGACTCGAGTCCCTGTTTCAATTCTGGTCAAGGGCATGTACCTTGGTTGCAGGCACAACCCCAGTTTCTCTCTCATATGATGTTTCTAACTCTCTATCCCCTCCTTTCCTCTCTGTAAAAAAAATCAATAAAATATATATTTAAAAATCAATAAAAATATTATTTAAATAAAGAAACTAACCTAGTCAGATTCTTTGAATCGGAGAGTAGAATGGTGGCTCCCATGGTAGATTCTTAGTAGAAAAGGGAGGTGTTAGTAAAAGAGCACAAATTTCAGTTGGAGAGGAAAAACATTTCCCCCTTCTATGTTTTATTTTTCTGGCTAATAATTAAGTTAGGCATAAGAATGGTTAGCAGGAGAAAAACAAATTTAATTTCTCATGTGCAAGAGGCCTACAGAATGAGACTCAAAGGCAGTCAGGCAGTTGAGGCTTATAAACCACCCTGAGCTGTAAATGCTTGGTGAACAACTGTTTATAAAGCCATGCAGACAAGTCTTTCTGATATTAAAACAAACAAAGCAGCAAGCAAACAAACAAACACACAGGTATCTATTGCACCAGGAAGAGATATGGCTAAACTCCTCTAGGATGTAAGGAGAGAAGTAAAGGCTTTTCCTGAGACTGCTGGGTCTTAACTGCCTTCAGCTCAAAGCAATCCACATGCCGAAATGGCACATTTGGGGATGGCATATTCTTCTCCTCACAGTATTACAACATGAATGAGATATATAACATGGTGACTTTAATTGTAATACCATATGTGTAGTTGAAAATTGCTAGGAAGGTACATCTTAAGTGTTTTCTCTCTCTCTCTCTCTCTCTCTCTCTCTCTCTCTCTCTCTCTCTCTCTCTTTCTTTCAACACACACACACACACACAGAAAATGGTAGCTATATGAAGTGAAGTGTATGTTAATTACTTGATTGTGATGATTATTTCACAGAGTATATATTTACCAAACCATCAAGCTCTGAACCTTAAATATATACAATTGCTATTTGTCAATCACACCTCAAGAAAGCTAAAATGTGTAAAGATCATATAATGCAGGCATGAGCCTGTGTAAGGTATGGCCTGTGGTACAGAGACAGGAGAGCTTGAAGCTGATTTGTAATGCCAATTGGGAGATTGATTTGCCTTGCACTTGTGGCAAGTTCCTTATAGCCTGGGTCCAGAGCAGCTGTGGACAGACCCAGGGCAATGGGAGAGAGAAGGAAACATAATGACTAGCTGATTCCCCCAACTAGACCTACTTGTAAGTCAATTTATGGGAAAAATCAGATGCAGAATTTAGCAAAGGAAAATGGCCAAGAAACTATACAAGGGTGGAGAAGAGGTAGGAATGAGGAAAGAGGAGCTGAGACTTTACTACAGAGGTTGATTTTGAGTGTACTTCATGGGCAAAAAGCTTTCTATTGATACTTGGCTTCTTTTCTCTTAAACTTCTAGGGACAAAGGTCTTGATGCATTGTAGGTGTCTTGTCAAAGCTACTGCAGCAAGGAAACATTTTTTTATTTGCATTTCAATTCAAGACAACTGTTAGCATTGCCAGAGGGGATTTAACAGACTTGACTTATCCACTAGCAGATGATCTCATGTTTTCAGGTGAGATGTCCCAACAATTACCTTTACAGAATGCAGAGAAACGGAAGCTGAAAACAAAGTGCTGAATACTTTATATGCAATAATTCATCAGCCCAACTGAACCCTAAAAACTCAACTCTATGAAAAAAATTTTGTTCACTTTTTTTTTTTTTTGGTGTGAACATGGGTACATGTAGAGGAATATAATCTATTTTCATAGTTGTATAGTTGATAGAATCGAATATAAGTTCAACAAACGAAGAGATAGTGGTTTAAATTGATCAGAACTCCTGCCCACTGCCCATCTTTACTGTCCTATGTTCCACGGAGTCTCACAGATGAATCTCCCTATGCATTTAATACTTTAAAAATATATAGACCTTTTTGTGTCAGGGATACAGTTGGTGATAAAAAGGTTGATGTTTTGATACCTTCTTTATCCCCAAGTTTTCTTATTTCTCTATTTTAATAGCTGAGTCATAACAAACACATGATACTTTTTATGGCTATAAATATACTCATAAAATGATGCTAAATGAGGATATTTTGTTTGTTGGGGGTATATTTGTTGTTTGGCTTTATTTCATACGTATTTGTCTCAAACTCAAAGAGGTTAAAATTTTAATGCAGCATTTCAGATTCTTGGTTATATTCCACAAAGGGACAGAAAGTGCATTTCAATTATTTTCAGAACATTGGGATAACTTATTCACTGTTTCAACTTGTGCTTATGTCAGGTTAAAAAAGGAAACTGGAATCTATAATTCTTGTAAAAAAAATTGGAACATAGTTAAATATAAAGCAAACCTCCCTAGGTGAATGTAGGATATGACAAACACTCTAACCTTGGCCTATATCTATCCTCTGGAGTCCTGTTATCTTTACATTTTCCTGAGTTAGTTTTTGGCTATGGGTCAAGATGACATGCAGGCCAACATATGAATAATTAACTTCCGAGAAATGGAGAGCTACACTCCAGTGTTTGAGTTTTAAGAAGCAGTCCCAAAATGCAGTTTCAAAGGTACTCTTTGAAATAACCATGCAATAATTTTTCAAAACTTGCCCTCTTTCAAAGATATCATTAAATATATTCAATCATAGTGTTATTATGTCTAACACTAGAGCATGCAATAATTGAAAGTCAAATATATATTCATCAATAATATCAAATGTTTGAGATCCTGCCTGAAGATGTATGGAGTAATATTAACATTTTAATACATTTACTCCCAGCCCACGGAACTTTACAAATATCATCTCATTTTTAGATATCTAGGAATGTGTTCCAGTATCTTGCCTTTACTGAAAATAAAGAATAGAGACATATCTGGGGAGAAATAGCTATCACTGTGCAATTCTAAGTCTTTAAAAACAACCAGACAGTCCTTAAGCATAGACAAATGCATAGCTACCTAGATACCTGCATACATTCATATAGTTTTTGTTTAACTTTTCAGAGGATGTAGATTTGTTGGCTCCACAACACAGTGAGGCATAAATGTTGTTTTTATCCCAATCATTTTGGACCAAGCTAATTATGTTTAAACTCCTTGTTAGGACTGCCAGTGATGTGTGTGTTAATGGAAGAGAATACTTGACAGCATATGTTCAAACCTTAATGTGCCACAGTATACACACAAACTTTTCTTTCAGAGGCAGAGAAGATGTGAAGGGAAAGGGCAGTATGACATAATCAAGAGAGCATGGGCTCTGGACTTAGGAAACCTGTATTTGATGTTGTGCTGATTCCTACCAGCTGATTGGCCTGTAATGCCACATTTACCTCTCATATCTCCCTTTCAAGACTCTAATACACTTCAGAAGTAGCTTATGTAGCAGGCTTTGGCCCTCACTAGCTATATAGTAGGTGCTTGTTCATCCATCTTCCCATTTCTTTAAAATATCCCCCCTTGTATTATTTGAGACCTGAAAGAACGATTTTATGCCAGAGGAGTTAGGGGAATGCATAAAATAGATTGGCTAGTTAGTGGGAACCTCTTTTTAGTGTTGATGATACTGATAGAAGCTTATTCAGACAAAGAATGATTGCTCAGCGTATACCTTAGTAAACTACCAGGAAAACATCTGAAGTTGAAGAGAGAATATTGAAGTGGAAAGTATATACTCCTCTCAACAGACTATATCAAAACTCATTTCTAGCTGAAGCTGGTTTGGCTCTAATGTAGCACTGGCCTGTGGACTAAAGGGTCCTGGGTTTGATTCCAGTCAAGGGTACATGCCTGGATTGCAGGCTTGATCCCTAGTAGGGGGGGTTGTGCAGAAGGCAGCCAATTAATGATTCTCTCTTATCATTGATGTTTCTATCTCTCTCTCCCTCTCAATTCCTCTCTGAAATCAATAAACATGTATTAAAAACACTCATGTCTATATAATAATAATTAGTTACTAAAAATTCCTATGAATTTGAATAGTTGACCAGTGTGAAGAAGACAATCCCAGAACATTTGGTGCCTTGGATTATTTTTATTTAGTCCAAAAATTGTTCTGGTCATGTGGCTCTAGAGGAGGATGCCTGAGAGGGCTTGACTGCATGGATGATCAACTCCTAGGTGCCCCCTGACAGTGTCAGGGCTGCCACCACTCAGCAGGGGTGCTGGCTAGTTCTAATTGTGCTCCTCTTGTCTTAAACCATCTCCTGAGCCTGAGGCTAATTTGTTAAGCCAAGTGATAGTGTCTCTCATCACTGACAAATATTTTATTTCTTCAGACTATTTTACAATATGATAAGCTTTTCCTATGTATAAAAGAGCCTGAGAAATAATTACATTTTATGATTGAACTGAGCTGTCCATTCCCAGTTGTCTCAAGTGTCTTTCTTTTTCTTTTTTTTTCCTTTTTTTTTTTTTTGAGGGAGATGAACTTCCTTTGTCCTGGCAACCTAACTACATTTTCCAGATTATATTCGAACATATTGTCTACATTATGCACTTAGCTTAATGTTAGGGAGCATTATTGTATCTTCCCTCAGCTCTCTAAAAGTAATAGATATCATTTCTACATAAGCAAATATTAAAATGGATGGGAACTATTTTTAGGCTTTTTGTTTATAACTTCCTATACTCAGAAATGCTTGAGTTAAAAAAACACTGACTTATCTAATGATGCTGTCAGGTTCTCATTAATATATTGGGGAGAGTTGGGAGTGAAATTATGGAGAATAATGTATGATGGAAATACTCCTTTAGAAAAAAAAATATGGGGAGAAAGAAAATTTGTGACCCTAACATTTCTGGGTGCACCTTTTCTTAAAATGAGAAACCTAGAAGATACAAAATGTTTTCATCCAGTTAAGAATAATGAAAAGATGTGCTGATAGTAATAAGTGGTTTCCGAAATCCTTAAAATTAATACAGAAGTCTATTATTTCCCCTATATTTTGTGCTCAGTAGAACATTTTTACTGATTCTATCATTTTTGAATGGCCAGGTTTATATCCGACTTAAGTTTCATTTCTTGCTCTTTATTCTTATTGTTGAGAATTTTTTAGATATCCCTCATTTTTCCTCTCTACCCAGCTCATGCCCCATCCTAGGCTTTCGCCACACTATTTTATATCTGTGTATATGATCTATGCATTTATGCATGCAAGTTCCTTGGTTAATCTCTTCCCCTCATCCCTCCTACTTCTGAGATCTGTCAGTCTGTTCCATGCTTCCATGTTTCTGGGCTTATTTTGTTCATCAGTTAATTTATTCGTTAGATTCCACATATAAGTGAGATCATGTGCTAGTTTTCTTTCTCTGGCTGGCTTATTTCACTTACCAGTATGATCTCCAGATCCATTCATGCTGTCTCAAATGGTAAGAATTTTTTTTATAGTGTCATATAATTCCATTGTATAATGTACCACAGCTTTTTTATCCACTCATTCACTGATGGGTACTTGGACTATTTCCAGATCTCAGCTATTATAAATTGTGCTACTATGAACATAGGAATGCATATATTCTTTTTTTTAATTTTATTGATTAAGGTATCACATAATTGTCCTCATCTCCCCATTCCCATCCCAAACCCCTCCTCACAGATGGCCCCACCCCCCTGTTGTCCATGGCCACTGGCTAGGCCCATTTGCATGCACACAAGTCCTTTGGTTGATCTCTCCCCTTAACCCCACCCTCCCCTACTTTCCCTCTGAGGTATGAAAGTCTGATCGCTGCTTCTCTTACTCTGGATCTGTTTTTGTTCATCAGTTTATGTTGTTCATTATTTCTTCTAGATGTGTGAGATCATGTGATCCAAGAAATACCCTTGTAAGAACCAAAACTGAGACAAGCCATAATGGTTATGCTGAGAGGCAAATGAATCAGTCTGTAGTGAGTTCCTTTCTGGGCCAACATTTCTTTTGAGTCCCAATTTCAATGTCAAACAGTTCCTTATGTGTACATGTCAGCCATGATATTTCAGATTTGGTTGGTGGACAAATGGTGGTTATGCAGGTCCAACTGTCCTGGTTTGGTCCTGGGCATCCTTCAGCAACCCGCAGCTGCTGTCTTTTGGTATGATGAGGCATCGTCAGCATCTTCCATATCTGAACTGTTTCTCTTCTGTCTTCATAGCTGGAGCACTTTTGTCTATTCATCTCTGTTACAGGAATCCAGATGGTCTCAGAGTTATTTTCTGAAAATATACAAACATATTCTCAACCAAAAGTTAAAGGGATATTTTCTATAAATTTGACTTGGGATCCTTTTTCATTTCCCGCCCCCACCCCCCCCAAATGATTTTCCTTTGGCTTGTTTTGACACCATGTGTATATTTTCTCAGAGGAAAATAATGTGGCTAATGGAAATAAATGGATATTCTAGAAAAACTGATTGTACTGTACAAAAAGCTGTTCCTAAAGTGTTAACAAAAATTCTTATTGGCAGAGCATCTTGTGGTAAAATTGCATAACATGTAATGAACCTAAAGCAGTCATAGTTTAGCGCAAATAATCAAAATGTAAAAGCTATCAAGAGTACATTATAAAATTTCCAAAAGTCTCCTATTATTTAAGTTAAAAAAAGGGGGTGACAGTGGAAGAATATCATGTAAGGAAAAATATTCTGTGAGTAACTTACATCTTAAAAATTTGTACTTTAGAAAATTAACCTTCATTCGAAGCTAACAGCAAGGAATGCATATATTCTTTTGAAATGGTGTTTCAGGATTCTTAGGATATATTCTAAGATGTGGGATTGCTGGGTCAAATGCCAGTTTCATTTTTAGTTTTTAAGATTTTTTTTAATGTTTTGCACAGTGACTGCAATGTTCTACATTCCCACCAACAGTGTACATCCTCACCAGCACTTGCTGTTTGTTGATTTATTGATGGTAGTATACATTCTGGCAGATATGAGGTGTTCTCTCATTGTGGTTTCCATTTGAATCACTCTGATAACTAGTGATGTTGACTATTTTTTCATGTCTATTGGCCATTTCTAAGTACTCTTTGGAGAAGTGTCTATTCTTAACCATCACATTTAAATTTTTCATTTTAGATATAACTTCTTTCTAATACATTTATTATATATGGATAGACACTCATTGTAGGTGTCATCTTTGTGTTTTATTGCCAATTGAAATAAATTTTACATGATTTAATATGTTAAACTCTATTTTCTTGATTTTTGGAGTATTTGAAAATCAGCAATTGTTTCTGATGCAACCAACATTACTTAGGGATTCTCTTAATTATTGTACAAAATAATTAAGAGAATCCCTAAGTAATGTAATAATATGCAGATGTGCTATTCTGTATAGGAATGTTGAGGGTGTGAAGTAAGCAGAGATTTTGAATGAATAAAAAGGTTTTACAATTGAAATGATATGATTGGTGATAATTTTGAGATTCTCTATGTGTTTTAAATTATGTAGAATCATTTTTACTTATTTCATTTTAGAGGCAATTGTGAATCATTTTCCTGTGCATAGAAATGTGTTACTTATTTAATTATAAACATTATATTAAGCATATTAATTGATACGCATTGAGTTAGATATAGTGTGGGTGGGGTTTGGACTGTGATTGCATTGATCATAAAGTCAAACCTTGTGAAAGAATTGACCATTCTGTTTAATTTCAAAAACATTTTGATTTATGATATCCCTTTATAGAATAGAATGGCCCTTTAATAGGGGTGCAATAACCATTAAAAAGCATTTCAGCTATTGATTGCCTTTAATTTATAAATTTTGCCTCCTAAATACACAAAATTATTTAAAAAAATTGTTCCAACATTTGGAACATTTATATTTATATTTTTGGACTTTAGAGATACTGATAACATAATTAATAATATGTTTTGCAACAGATAGAATCTGAGTGAAGATATAAACAAGTTTCAGTAGATATTCATTCTTTCACATTTCAAATTTTGTCATTTATAACTGGAGAAATCATAAGTTCTAAATTTTAAAATATTTGCTTAGCCTAAAGTTCTCAAATTTTCTGGAATTAACAAAGAAACAGCCTTATTTTTATTTATTCCAGTAATTATTTGTGGGCCTCATTCTTTTATAAATTGGGGGATAAAATTGGTCCCTCACTGGGCATAGAAGAAAAAACGTTTTTAAAGAACAAATTTACAATTTGGGAATGCATAAATCTTGATCTTATAGGTGTTCAATTTACAACAAAGGTAATGGAAAATGGTTCACTCTGTAATTTTGTTGAGCTTAGTTTTGTCAAAAAGACAAACTTATATTTGATTCCTGATAGTAAAGATAGTGGAACCAGGTCCTACTGTCCTTATGTAATAATGTCCTTATGATTTCTATGGAATTGTCTCTTTTATTAGGTAAAAATATTTTAGTTTTTTTTAAATTATTCTAAAGCATTGTCTTTTCCTTAAAATAATTTCATTTTTATCAAGTAATATGTATACAGGTTTAAGTGGTAAACAGTACCACACATTTCATAATAAAACAGACTTGTTCTCTGCTCCCCTCTCCCCCAATATTGCAAAGCCCAGCACCAGCTAATTTTATCCCAGACTCTCCTGGAAGTTTGTGTGCAGTTCATTCTTAATTTTCCAATATTAGACATTGTTTTTAGATGAAAAAGGAGAATTTTACCTCCTTGCACTTGCACATCTCTACACAGCCTCTCCCAGATCTTTTTCCTTCACCCAAATCTCTTAGTGCTTTGCTACCACAGGATTTAATTTACAGTATTCTAACTATGTCAGCATATTCCCCATCTAAACCACATGGCTTTATGATTACTGGTTTTTAATTTATTTCACAACTCTTTGTAAGCCTGGAGCTATAAAAAATGTGCTTAGTTTTTGTTTGGCTTAGTTTGCGATAAGTATTTCATTCCTAACTTGAATCATTTCCTTTTTGTCCCATATCTTTCTCCTCTTTCTTCCAGTTGTATCCAATTACTCACTAAGCCGATTGAATTTCGGGAGACTAGGACTTTGTGTCATCAGAATCTACTAAATCCTTTTCCTTTTCCTCTTTTTTTGGATGTCCTTTAGTAGTTTACTAAGGAAGCCTGTTCAGAAATTAAACATTCTGTGATGGTACCTATCTGACAGGTGGTTATTCTCCTTTCAACCTATGTATAGACCTCAGTAGAATCTATAGCCTGGCTATAGACTCTCAGGTGAAAATAATTTTCCCTTAGAATTCTGACGTTTTTCTATTGTCTCCAAGGTGTTTGTTGCAATTCCCATATTTAATACTTAATGATTTCTGATTTTCATACATTGCATGAAAACTGTTCCCTGCCCCTACCAATGCACTTCGAAAGTACAGAGCAATTTCTTAGCCATTTTGTATTATTAGTAATTTCTTAGCCATTTAATATTATTGTCACTTGATTTATAACTGTTATTATTATTGTTATTTATTGTGTTTGACTCTTGTTGATGCCTTTGAGACTTCAGTGTTACATCTACAGCTCTGGCAAATTTTCTTTGTTATTTATATGACTTCCCTTTATGTATTCTTTCTATATTTCAGTTAGCATTTGCTTTGCCGCAGACTGCCTCAAACTTAGAAGCTACTTTAGTGCTTCTTTGCTTTTTTCTCCCTCACCTCTTGCTGTGGCTCTGACTTGATGTGGCTTCTCTGCTTTACATCTCAGTATGTGAGTCAGCTGGAGTGGCTGCTCCAGTGCTCCTCAGAGCAGTGGGCTAGCCAGGTGTGCTCTCCACATGGCAGGGCACATGTACAAGTAGCCTCAGAATTAACACACTGTCCTCCCCATCCTTATGACACTGCCAGTATTCCACCCATTGCAAGTGTGGGCATGTAGAGGGCATTAAAGGATTGGAGTCAATCATGCAATCTGCCACACTGGAAATCCTTTTCATTGAATCTTGTCTCCTGCTTAATTACATTTATTTCCTCCTCCCTTTTTTTTTTTAAAAAAAATATATTTTATTGATTTTTAACAGAGAGAAAGGGAGACAGATAGAGAGCTAGAAACGTCAATGAGAGAGAAACATCGACCAGCTGCCTCTTGCACACCCCCTACTGGGGATGTGCCTGCAACCAAGGTACATGCCCTTGACCGGAATTGAACCGGGGACCCCTCAGTCCACAGACCGATGCTCTACCACTGAGCCAAACCTGCTTTGGCTCTTCCTCCCTTTTTATTCATTATGCTCCATTTGGAAGACTCTCTTCCATGGTCTCTTTTAACCATTCAATTTATTCTTTTCATCATTTAAAAATAGGTTTTTATCCATTTCAGTGAGAGGCAGAGAGAGGGAGCAAGATAAAGAAACATAAATGATGAGAGAGAATCACCCACCACTGGGCCACACAGCTGGGCATTTTTCATCATTTTAAAAAATTCTTAAGAATAGTGTTTTGTTCTGTTTTAATTTTGCAGCACATTATTTTTATTTCATGAAATAAATTATTTTGTCTTTGTAAGAATGTTAATTGCAAATATTCTTGCCTATAATATAAATATATACTATAATAGTATAGGCGTGTTTTTTTGTTTTGTTTGTTTTGTTTTGGTACTCTTTTGCTCCTGCACATGACATTTCTACAGATTTTTTTCCTTTTGGTGTAGTGGTTTTGCCTCTGTCTTTTATGTTAAAGGTCTTCTCAAGTATCTGGTGATCCTTATTAATCCATATTTAAGACTAATGCATGAAAAAGTTCACAGAAACTCTACCTGTACCAATAGGTATGGTGGCAAAATGATGGCCATCTGTCAGAGATGAATATTCGATACCAAGTTTGCAGGAAAAGGCCTGAGTAACTTGTCCTGTGTAACATGCAAGTTATAGCTGATTTACATTTTATTTCTGGAAATAGAAAGATATTGAATGGTATTTTTTTTTCTACTGGGAATTTTTTTTTTTTAATCACTTTTACTCACTATAATTTAGGTGATTCTTCAGGGATACAGAATAGAAGCAAGAAAATCAAGGTGTTCAGATACCAATCCAAAAATTTAAACAGACTTTTCTGCCTCATTAAGCAAGCATTGATAGCAGAAACGTAGAGAAAAAACAAGCCATTGACACTGATATTTCCATATTCACCATTTCCATACTTCTCAAGCTTAGTCCAATAGACATGATTGGGACTTTTAATTCCTTTCCCACCCTATTTTTTTTTTGACAGCTTCATTCATATTTAATCTTTATGTTGATTTTTTCCCCATTAAATGCTACTTATTCTTACCTATCAGGCAAATATAGAACAATTTATATTTTAAACATCATTAGATTAGCTTCGAACTTTTCTCTTTATTAGTCATTATACAGTTCTGTGCTTAAACATTATTTGGCACAGATATGAATGTTTTTCAGTGTTTTCAACTAAATTTCCCAGCTGATTTATTATTCAACAGTTTGTCATTTTTAAACAAACAGATAGAAGTCTGACTGTTGTCATGTTAAAAGCTCCGGTCTAATGAGAGACGGGAATTGTGGAGAGCACTCCAGCACATCTCCCTGTCTGCCACTACAGCAGTGCTGAGTTTACATTGTGGCAAGGGGTTGTAATCTCCCATGAACTTTGCCAATTTCTATGTTAAGGTTATAACCAAGGGTGTTTTATTTGTTTATGTTGCATGAATTAAATCAATTAATAATGACGCTTTTTCTTTTTCTTTTAGTATGATGAGTGCCGGTATGCAATGACTGGTTCTAGATTTACCTTCCGCATTCCTAAACATGGCTAATTTTAAGTGAACAGGCTATCACAATTAATAAGTGAATTTTAGGAAACAGGTGACTTTTATTGATTAATAGCTGTTTGTGTGTGTGTGTTTATAAAATAAAAAGCGGCTTTAAAACTACCACACTCTACCCTTGATTTTCTCTGTATATTCCAGATTTCATATTGCAGTAAAAATGTCTTCTATTCCTCTGCTCTGGAGTGTTAATTCCATTCTGCTTATTAATAGTGGGAAAAATGTGATATGCTTATCATTATACTTGTAATGATTCCAATATATTGTCAAGTTAACATTTTTATTTTTGACATTTTAAAACATGTAAAAGTGGAAAAATAGTACAATTTACAGATACTGGTTTTAACTGTTATTAACATTAGCCATATTTTCATAATCATTCACATGTGTCAAACACAAGGCCCGCGGGCCAAATCCAGCCCGCCAGGCCTTGCAATGTGGCCCGCACTGCGCTGTCATCACTGCACTCCGCTGTCAGTTTATGACATTGTCAGTTTATGACTGTTCAGTAAACCATTCGGGCCGCGATTTAGGCTGGATTTTAGATTTTGGCCCCTTCTCTGATTGAGTTCGACACTCCTAAATAGATAAATACATAAATGGATATATTTTGGCTGCATTAATGAAAAGCTCCATAGAGTTGATATTTAACTCATAGTTGCAAAGACCTGTCCTATTCACAGATGATAAAGATTATAAAAATAAATTTACCACAAATAAATACATTCTATCAGGTTTTTAAAAACTGTTCTTAAAAGACTGATTTCAGCTTACTGGATTTTTTATTCACTTATATTTATTTCTGTACTTCCAGTTAAATTCCATAGTATATTTACTTATGAACCAACATCCCTATATTTTAATTGAAATAGTAGAGAAAAGCTGTTGTTGATTTCTCCAGTTTTCTTTTTAAAAGCAATCTTTCCTCCCTTTTGTGATTATTTTCAGCATAAACTTTATAATCAACTTCTAGCTTCAGAAAATAATAAATGTAACAGTAACCATACACATGAGCACCTCACAAAATAAGCTTGTTGATATTGGTGTTAATTACTTAAAAACAATAACCTGAGGGAGAACTAGAGTTTTCATGATGTTTTCTAGTCTTCTGTAAAAATGTTTAATGTCATCTCATTTGTTGAATATTGTTACCATTTAAGACTTTAATTTTTCTGTATAGAGATCCTTCTAAGTCTGGCAGACTTAAAAATATTTTTTCCCTGGTAATTTTTTCTGCTGCCATTTATAAATTGGACTTCTCCTTCCGTTATATTATCTGTCTTTTTATGTATGATAGATTTTGACTTTGGTATGTTAACTTATTAGGCTGCTACTACTATATTGAGATATTTAATTTCCCCAAATAGTTTTCTATTTGATTTGTGTGTGTTTATTTTTTAATCTTATTTATCAAATTATCTGCAAATAACATTACCTCTTACTATCCACTATTCTATTTTTAGGTGTTTTTTTTTCTTTTCATATTGAATTGAATAATACCTCAAAATTAATTAAAAGTTGGTAGAGATTATGAATTTACTTTAGCATTGCTTTTGGGTTGGCTTTTAGGGGTTAAAACAATACTATTTCAAGTTTTGACATCACACTTTCCATTTTATTGAATTGTTATCCCAGAAATAAATTTGAGACATATCAGTAACTTGAGGAAATAAACATATGTCTAGATAGGATTTTTTTCTATATTTCATAATAGTATTGATTTCCTAATTTTGAACTATTCACAACTATCCTAGAATAAATCTTACTTCATGGTGATGTGTTTATTTTTAATCTGCTGATACTCTTCTTTTTAACATATTAAGTTTCTGAATTGGTATTGCTCACAAATCCTTTTTCTTGACATTTTTATCAAGATTAGATACTGTATTAGTTTCCTAGGCCTGTTATAACACATCACCACAAAGTTGGTAACTTAAAACAATAGACACTTATTTTCTCACAGTCCCGGAGACCAGAACTCCAAAATCAGGCTGTCAGAGCAACAATCCCTCAGACCCCAAGATTATCTATTCGACTTTCCCAGCTCTGGTGACTATCAGCATTCCTTCACTAGTGGCTGGCTCTCTTCACATCTTCTCCTGTGTACTTGTCTAATCTTTTATCTACTGCTTACCCAAACACTTGAATGGCATTCAAAGTCTACCTGGATGTTCTCCAATAATTTCATCTCAAAATGTAACTACTCCTGCAAACAAACAAACAAACAAACAAACAACAAACAAAAAACACCCTTTTTCCAAATAAGTTCTCAGTTCAGGTTTTAGGTTTGGGACATTGACATAACCTCCTTTGAACTCTACTCAGCCTACTGTACATACTATGATTCTTATTGTTTGTGTACAATAAAATTTTTAAAAGCAGTACTAAGCTTATTTGTATTTTAAAAAATGTTTTCATTGATTTCAGAAAAAGTAAGGAAGAGATACGAACATCAGTGATGAGAGAAGCATTGAGCAGCTGTCTCCCGCATGCCTCACACTGGGAATGGGGACCACAACCCGGGCATGTGCCCTGACTGGGAATCGAACTGTGACATCCTTGTTCTTGGGCCAGTGCTCAACCACTGAGCAACACCGCTGGGCAGCTTATCTGTTTCGTTGAAGTTGTAGTAGAATTTCCTCATGAAAATATAGGAGCCTGGGCTTTTTTTTTGAATGTGAGTAGGGTGTAAGTTCTTAAATAAACTCAACTACTTTTTTCAAGAAAATAAGAATTTAAAATTTCTTCACTGACTCACTTTTGGTGAATTCTGTTTTCCATGGAAACCAGTCAGTTTAATTAGGCCTCTCCATTTCCTCTCTCCTTTACTCCCCCGGCGTTTTGTTCCTTTCTTACTCCCTCCCATCCACTCTTCCTTCCTTGCTTCGGTCTTCCTAAATTTGTCTTTTTAAATTTCCAGGATATCAATACTTATTTCTTCTTCTTGCTTTTGTTATATTTCTAACTTCACCTCTTTAAATTGCACATTTTTCAAAGAGAACAGTGTACTTATTAAAAGTTTTGTTTTTAATTAAATATGTTATATCTGCTCATGTCTTTATTTTTTCTTCTAATTCAACTGATTTACTTTACTGTTTCTTTTCTAAAACTTGAGTTAGGTGTTCAATGGGATATTCAAAAGGAATACCTTATTAATTATGTTTCTGGGTTCCTCTATAGACTTATGTAATTTTTATCCACTTTTTTTTTTCACTGCGAGGAGTGTATAAAATTTTGCTATGATTAGTACATTTCTGTTGGCTTCTCTTTTTTTATCCCTTATAGTTGTTTTACTTTATTAAGAATGCTGTTCATAGCTATGCAATTTGGTGTCCTACTTTGTTACACATTATTCTTTGATGAGAATTCTAACCTGTCAACTGTTTGTAACACCACTCTAATTTTGTTCACATTTGTCTTACATTCCATTGACTGTTCATTTATTTTTAACCGTTCTGATTGTAAACAAAATATCTTTTACACAAGTAGAATTGAATGTCATTCTTTATGCAAATAAGAAAACAGTGTTTTTGAACTAGGCTAGCTAAGCTTATTTGCATTTATCAGTACAATTTTAGTACAAACTGATTTTAGTCTCAGTTTTTCAATAACTATTTTATGTTAATATACATGTCCTATTTTGTATACCCTGTACCATTAACTGTATTTCCTATTTTGTTTCAATATTAAATTTTAGACTTTTATTTGGATTTTTGCCTTAAGAAGGTCTGTATTCTCACGATTACCTTTATACCAAAACCTCTATATGTCACCTTATTTTCCCTTTATGTTATGTCTCCTTTCCTGCTCATCAGCTTTAAATGAGATTCTGGACTTCTGTGTGTTACCTATCATGTAATCACTGAGCCGTTTTTGTTTTCTTCTTACTTTCTCCTTCATCCACCTTTTAGTTCTATTTCTCTCTTGTTCTAATACATAGTGACACTTAGCCCCAACTTTAAGTTTTAAGTATTTAGCTAAATGTATTCATTTTTTTCCTGATTATGTTTCTTCAAACATCTTTTATGGAATGAGGGTCATTTTCTAGTAGAATCTATAGGTTGTTTCTTGGTCACAATATACATTGACTGGTGGCATATTGAAAAGTGTATTTCTGTAGCTTTGGTGGATATATACTTGTCTGATATTTCTTTCATTGGATTTCTTCTGGTCACTCCACTGCTGTCATATCCTGGAAGATGCTGTCCAGAATTGTGATAATTTGCCATTTTCTTTCCTTTGAGTGGGACTTGGCATTTTTTTTTTTTTTTTTTTTTGCTTGGAGATTGTTATATTTTGACTGGTCAAGGTAATTCTTCCCAGGCCTGTGGTAGAAGCTTTTATTATGTAAATTTAAGCCACTACCTCACTCAAGGAAGGTTTTCTTGAGTTATTGCTTTAAACATTAATTTTGTTATATTGGCAGGCTTCATTATCTCTTTGTTCTGTAATCATTTTAAACCTATAACTTTGTCTCTTTTTGTGGCCCTTTTTCTGTATTCATTGTCCATTACTGCACTCTTACATCTATTTGTTCTTAGGCATCTTCCATTTTTCTTGTACTCTGTTACCTATATTTTATCTCTCCTCTTGTGGGTTCACTTGTTGAAAATAAGACTGTAGCAATTATCTCAAGTCATTTTAACCAGTGCCAAGAGGACAAAAATATTTTACTTTAGCAGTGATACTTCAGGCCAATTAGCAGACTTATATCATCAAGGTATAACACAATGCAGATCCTAAGCTGGCTGTTGATATTCCTATTTTAACTTCTTTCCTGTTAATTAAAACTTTCTCTATTTTTACATATTTTGTTTTTAATGCTTTATAATGAAGAGGAAAATATATTTTGCATCCCACAAAGACTACTGTTAACAGTTGCAACATGCTCAGCTGGCACAGCAAAATACTATTTAATGAGCACTTAGGTATTTGTGTATGTGTTCTTGCAATTCAATTTTTTTCTTAATATAATTGCTTCGAGATTAAAAAAAGAATTTGGCCTATTTATCTTCTGTTTTCCTAATAGTGCTTCTAGTTATGCTTAATTCTACCTTTGTCCTCTTTATGTATATTTGTATCCATGGCTCAGCTATAGCAGGGAATATTATGGGGGAGGAAATAGATGACAGGCTTAGTTTGGTTCTTGATTCTATCACTACCTCTTTTGTTCTTGGGGAGAAGTTTAGTTTCTTTATAAATGGTGCTGTTTGTCTTCCTCTAGATTTTTAATATATGTATTAATAAACCCCTTATTTGTATGTTACCCTACATCATCCAGAAGAGACGGCACCATCCAAGGTACTTCCCTCCCAAATGAATATGCTCTTCTGGAGCCTATAAACTTTCCTACTCACTTTCCAAGCCTTTCAGCTTCCTAGTAATTATTTAACTCCCTAGTATCTATTTTTCTGAAACTCCAGAACTCAAATATGCTCTTAGTATCGCCCAATAAAGTGTGGGAATAAACTATTGTGTATAAAGTCTATCTTTATGTTCAGTGTTAGGAATGAACTAGAGTTGGAAAGTTGAGAGTTACAATTGAGTTTTAAGGAATGTGAGAAGATCTCTAAAATACATATATCTGATTTAAGGTTGAAAAGGAATTTAGAAATTAAAGTAAGTAAAGTGGGAATCACAGGTTTTCAGAATCAACTAATGCAAACTAGAGTATATCTTAGGCAGATCGAAGGTCAAATATTCAGTCAAATAAGGATGTAGGAATCCAAAAAAGACACAGGAAGGGAAATCCAGGCAGCAGTTATTTGTATATGACTATGAGAACAACAGCCTTTATTAAGGAAACATATGAAAATCTATATGATTTTTTTCTTCCTAACACAAGTTATATGCATTGGAAATAATGCAATCCATGTTGATTTCATAGTCTATTTCCCCATTACTTTGTTTCATTTCTGGAAGTGGCCAAAGGGTATATAGTTGGAATAGTCAATAGAATTCAATGGGGGAATGGATAAAGAGAAAAGAGTTCCTGGCAACTTGTGATTTTTTAGCAAAAAAAATGTTTTAGTTTTGTTTTTTCTCCCAGATACATACCCTCAAACTAAAATTATACATACCTGCTGCTAAATATATGCAGTGGCATTAAGGATGTATTATTTTCTGATATTTGCATACATGCAAACATTATGTTTAGAGCTTTGACCTCAATCTCAACTGTAGTATTTCAATGTATTATAGTATTCGTCAAAAAATATTATTATTGCCTGGTCAGTGTGACTCAGTGATTATCAACCCATGAGCCAGGAGGTCAGGGTTCAATTCCTAGTCAGGGCGCATACCCAAGTTGTGGCCTTGATCTACAGTAGGGACTATTCAGAAGGCAACAGATCAATGATTTTCTTTTATCATTGATGTTTCTCTCTCCCTTTACCTTCCTCTCTGAAATCAATAAATACACATTTAAAAATATATATTATTTTCAAATATAATAGTTTTGCTGTTTTACACATTTAATGTGTTTTAGTTTTCTGTTATCTACTCTTTATGATCTACCTTCATAATAAGTAAATATTAAAAATGATTAATTTACAGCTTTATGATAGTTTATAATGTGACCTCTTTAGGAAACTTAATGACTTCATTTAGGGATTATGCTTATGCTTAGGTCCATTTTGCAGCTGGTGAGAAATAAGAAACATTAGTTATAATATGTCCATACTTTATGCTGAGTAAAATGTCTCTTGACAGTTACGGCAGCAATATGTTGTTATTTTTCCTTTGCTGATTTATAGATATTATAGACTTGGGAAAAAATGATGAACTATGACACTTTCTTTTCTTTTAAAATTTTTCTTGGATTATTTTTCATTTAAAAATAACGTCTACATTACATAGATATTGGGATGCATAATATATGCTCAATTTCCTTCTTAATTTTCTGTTTTTTCTTTCTCCTACTCTGCACAGCATGCCACTGAGTTGCTTAAATATTATCTACCCTTTTACCCCTAACTGTGGGTTTCTAGATTAGAAAAGATCTATCATTTAGTATTACACTGAGGCATTATGCTGTTAATAATAATTTTTAAAAAGAATATTATTTTTAACCTTAAATTAGTTATGAGACATCTTTTGCCGATTAGTCATTTACTGAGGTGATTACCTTTGACCTACAAATTATACCCCAGAGGACATGACCTGGCCTATTTTAACCATCCCCTGCTAATATGCTAAAACCATACTTATATAAATCAGTGCATAGTTTATCTTTACTAGGATTTAAAGGAATAAAACTTGATGATTTCACATGCACAATGAATATGCTGCTCTTCCATGTTACTATCTTACTAACACTATGGAGTTCTCTTTTTTTAAATCTTCCTGCTTATTATTCTTTGATATCTTGGAGTAATTCCAGTTACAAGCATCTTCTTCCATGTGAATACCAACACTTTAGGCTGTAAACTCTATATAGTAATTCCATTTAAGAAGTTTTTTTAAATCACTTTGTTTTCCAATTTTAACCCTCAACATATTTTCCATCATATTACATTTTTTATTTGCAAATTCTTTAGATTTCCCAGATGCTATTTATTAGTGTTCAGTCTCAGTAAAATGTACCCAGTAGTCTTATGATTCTGCTACAATATATGAGCTACATTTAGCATACTCTGAATGATTTACCCATGTAAATCTATCTTTTCAAGAAAAAAAAAATAATTGCAAAATTCACCAGCTGATGTACTATTACAGTTATATATTCTTTTCTACTAACTAGAGGCCTGGTGCATGTATTCATGCACAGGTGGGGTCCCTCTGGGTGGTATGCAGGGATCGGTTGGAAACCCACAGTCTAATGCCGCCTGTAGCTCCCACCTGCCTCTCCTGTTCATCCCTGGCCCACTGTGCCTGCCATGGGCTCTTGCCCAATCAGTCTCAATCAGGAGAAGCTTGCGATTCCACAGCAGTGCTCACCAGCCATGAGCCCTACATCTGGCACCCTCCCAAGGGAGTAGATTGTGGGATCTGGCTGAAACTGACTTTCTGACAACTCCCAAAAGATCCTGGATTATGAGAAGGTGCAGGATAGGGCCAGGGAGGGACCATAGGAGGGCTCCAGGGTGTGTCTAGCCCATCTTGCTCAGTCCTGACCAATTGGCCACACCCCAGCAGCAAGCTAACCTATTGGTCAGAGCATCTGCCCGCTGGTGGACAGCGCAAGTCAGAGTGAGCAGCTGAACAGCCTTAGCATATCATTAGCATATTATGCTTTGGTTGTTTGGTTGTACTGCCTTTTGGTCTATTTGCATAATATCCTTTTATTATATAGGATTGTGAGACTCTAAAACAAAGTTTTTTGTTATAATGCTCTGGAGACTAAATAAAGTTAGTAATATCAGACAAAATCTCTTACCAATATTTACTTTGTTGTCTTTTTGAGTTAGTTAGCAAGGAATCAGATAAAGTTTAATATGGAGACTTTAAAGATTAATTATATTTGCAATAGTTTTAACTAGAGTATACTTTGTTATTGTCTAAGTATCCCTAAGCAACATCTTAACTTGTTCTAATTGTGTAATGAAATCAAACTCTATCATAGTGATTCAATGAAAGAAGAATGGATTTCCAGTCCCAGATCCATATACTGAGAAAATTTATTTAAATCATGTAAGCTATTTTCAGTGTTCTCACTAGCAAAACTGAAAATTTACCTTCTCATAGTGACAATGTTAGAAGTTGCAAATAAAGATAAAATTTACCAAGAAAGAGTTTCCTAAAATTAAATCATTTACCTCATTTAACTGAATGTGATGGTCATCATGCTTCCCAGAAATTACATTAATTTTGGTTTTGATATAACACTTTGACCAATAATGCCTATTTTATAGGCAAGGAATCTATTGCAATCCTATCTAATACAGAGGGAATATGCTAATTGACACTGTCACAAAAGATGGTGGTACCCACAGCCGATAAGGAGGAGTATGCTAATTGACTGCCGCCCTCAAAGATGGCAGCGCCCACAGCCACAAGACGGTGGCATCCAGTCCCTTTAGCCCTACAGGGGTGATAGGCCTGAGGCAAGGCTGGGCCCCTCAGCTGCCCAGGACTGGTCCAAGGCACAGGCAAGCCTCAGATGGTGGCTGCCCAGCCGCCCAGGGCCACCTGAGGCTCAGGTAACCAGGGCTGGCTGAGGCTTGCACTGCTGGCAGTGGCAGCAGCAGAGGTGTGATGGGGTGTGGCCTTCCCTGGATCACCAGGTCACCTACTGCCCCTGAGGGCTCCCAAACTGTGAGAGGGGGCAGGCCGGGCTGAGAGACCACCACCTCCTGTGCATGAATTTTCATGCACCCAGCAGTGTTATATAATAGAGGGCATAGGGTCATAATAATGTCATGAGAATTAAAAGGAGATCTTTCAGCAAATGCCAAGATCACAATCACTATTCAGTAAATGTTGGTTAGGAGTTTTATTATAATAGCTATGTTTTATCTATACTACTTTTTTTCTTTGAAAAAATTTTACTTGAATTTATTGAGGTGACATTATAATATCATCTGCATTTTGTGCATGCACCACTCCAAGTCAATTCTCCTTCCATCACCATTTATCCCCTCTCTGATCTCTTCTACCTCCCCCCAGCCTCCTTCATCTAGTAACCACCATACTTTTGAATGTGTCTCTTAATTTTTTGTTTTGTGTGTGTGTGATTAACTCCATACTAATTTTTGTTAGATATTATATTCAGAAGAATTAGGATTATCCCAAAGTATAGAGTCGCTAGTTGAATATGAATTCTTCTATTCATTAGCTACTCAAACGATTGGAATCATGGCAGATATTTAACCTTAAAACATGTTTCCACATGAAAACTAAATTAGACTGATATCTAGTAATGGGTCAGATATCAGATAAAAGAGGGAAGGAAAAAATACCTTAAAAAAACAGAGGAAAGCAGTAACTGTGTATTTATTATTTAAATTTAAGGTGAACTATGGTACTTTAAATATAGATGAAAACCTATTGGTTTATATTTTTTGGTAGTAAGCCGATATACACTCTTAATCTATCTTAGAAGCAGACACTTGGATGTATTTTCTATAGTGGGTTCACTTGATGTATCACACTTTATTTATTTATTTATTTTTTATGAGTTTTCTGTTTTTGTTTTTGTTTTTTTAAATGGGGACATAATTTTATTTTATTTTTTTTCTTTTACATGTTTTTATTAAATTATTATCTGTGTACATATTTTAACATTGCCCCCCTTCCATACATACCCTCCCTCCCTGGAGTTTTGTGTCCATTGGTCATACTTATATGCCTGTATACAAGTCCTTCGGTTGATCTATTATCCCCCCCAGATCTCCCTAACCTCCCTGCTGTAATTTGACAGTCTGCCTGTTGCTTTATTGTCTCTATATCTATCTTTTGGTTCATCAGTTTATAATGTTCTTTATTATCCATAAATGAGTGAGGTCATGTGGTGTTTCTCTTTCATTGACTGGCTTATTTCACTCAGCATGATGTTCTCCAATTCCATCCAGGTTGCTGCAAATGATGAGAATTCCGTCTTTTTTATGGCAGCATAGTATTCCATTGTGTAGATGTACCATAGTTTTTTGATCCAATCATATCACACTTTAAATATTAATCATTCTGCAGTGGTTTTATTTTTCATTTTCCTAATGAGTAAAAATCATGAGTTCTTTCTAAATATTTCCTAGTCATTTGGATATCTTCTTTTCAGAATGCCTCTTTGAGTCCTTTCACCATTAAAAGTGCCTTATATATTTTGTATATTAACCTCTTATCAGAGGTGTGGTTGGAAAATATCTTTCCTTTTGTTGGTTGCCTTTTGGTTTTGTGGTTGTTTTTGTTGGCTGTGCAGAAGCCTGTGGTTTGATATAGTCTCATTCATTTATTTTTGCCTTGACTATTTTAGTTTTTGAGGTTAAATCCATAAAATCCTCTTTAAGACCATGGTCTATAAATTCTGCACATATGTTTCCTTCAATGAATCTTATTTTTAATTTTATTAGAAGTCTTATATTTAGGTCTTGGACCTATTTTGAGTTAATTTTTGTGTATGTTAACACTTAGCAGTCTAGTTTCATTCTTTAACATGTAACTTATTTCTAACCCTTTTTATTAAAGAAGTTTTCTTTGTCCATTTTATGTTTTTGGCTCCTTTTTCAGAAATTGTTTGTCCATATATATATGAATTTATTTCTGGGCTGTCAATTTTGGTCTTTTGTCTGTGTGTCTATTTATCTGCCAATACCATGCTGTTTTGATCATTGTTACTTTGCATAATGATATAAAGTTAGGGTGTGTAATACTTTTGATTTTGCAAAACAAAATTTTTTTTCTATTGTTTAGTCTATTTTAGGTCTATTGTAGTTCTATACAGATCTGATGATTTTTTGTTCTATACCTTAAAAAAATTTTTTTTCCATTGAGATTTTGATAGGGATTACTTAAATTTATATATTACTTTGGGTAATATGACCATTTTAACTATGTTGATTTTTCCAGTTTATGAACATAGAATATTTTTCTATGGTGTTTTCTCTAATTTCTTTTAGTAATATTGTACTTTTCAGAGTTTAGATCCTTCACATCTTTTAGGTTTATTCATAAGTATTTTCTTCTTGTTTTGCAATTACAAAAAAAAACCCTAAAAAAATATTTTTCTGAAATTTCATTAATATGTGGGAACACCATAGATTTTTTGGACATTAATTTTGTATTCTGCAAATTTATTGTATTTGTTTATTGGTGTTAATAGTTGTTTTAGTGGTATCCTTCGGGTTTTCTGTATATAGAATCATGTCATCTATAAAAAGTGACAAATTTATTTTTTAATGTTCATTATGGCTGCCTCTTATTTATTTCTCTTGCCAGATTGCTCTGGCTAGGAATTCCAGTACTAAGTTGAATAACAGTAGTAAGAATAGGAATCTTTGTCATGTTCCTTATCTTAGAGAAAACCTTTCAGTTTTTCACCATTGAGTATATTAGCTGAGGATTTGTCATATATGGCCTTTAATATGTTGAGTTACTTTCCTTTTATAATGATCTTATTTATTTAATACTTTAATCATTAATGGATGTTGTACCTTGTCAAATGGTTTTACTGCATGTATATAATTATATTATCTTTTTTTAATGTTTGTCTTTATTGTCTTTAACGTTTGTCTTTATTGTTTTTATTACAGATTCTCCATCTTCCTTTCATTAACTCCTACCACCCCACCCCAAACCCCCACCAGGCCTTCTGCACTATTGCTTGTGCTCATGGGTCATGCCTATGTTATTTGGTTAATCTCTCCCCACCCTTTCCTCTGAGATTCATCAGTCTGTCCCTTGCTTCCGTGTTTCTGAATCTATTTTGTTCATTAGTTTATTTTGTTCATTGGATTCCACATATACGTGAGATCATGTGATACTTGATCTTTATCTAGAGGCCCGGTGCATGATTTTGTGCACATTGGAAAGAAAATTGACTAGAAGAAATATTTTTGTCCTGGTTGGCCACTTACTAGGGATATTATTTTGTCTCATACTCATCCTATGTTTTTTTATTTGCTTAATTGTAATCGGTGATATTTATAAAATTATTTCTACTGTACCAGAGATTCAAACATTTCATTCTGAATGAATAAGACATTGGCTTCTGAATTACTATTATGGGAATATTTTTACTTATCCCTCATGCCCTATTCAACACCTCTGAGAACTGCTAGTAACCATTAGTGTATTCTTTGTCCATGGAGTCTGTTACTATTAACATTCACTTCTAAAGAGAAATACAGAAAATCTTTCCTTTGACATTTCCTTTCACTGTTACAGTTCACATCACCTGGTATTGCTATTAAAAAAATAAATAAATATCTGCCATCAATATCTTAGCATGGTGCTTTCCCAGACAGAAAATGTATTTGGTACCCTAGAAACAAACTCCATTATTGTATTTTAAGTAGTTTTCACCTCTGCCCATCTCAGATGTTTTCACATACCTTACAAAAATAAATTTGCATTCTTAATGTTATAGGGTTTTGATTATGCTGTACTTTAATTTACACACTCACTTATAGATATACTAGAGGCCCAATGCACAAATTTGTGCATGGGAGTGGTCTGATTGGCCAGCCCCAATAGGGGCGAATTGGAGCTGGGTCTGTCAGGTGGAGGAGACAGTGAGAGGTTGGCCAACTGGCCTGCTCTAATTGGGGCCTGATCAGGACCAGGACAGCTGGGGGGAGGGGCCATGGGCAATGGCCAGTGGGCCCCGCCCCCTAATGGGGGAGGGGGCTGATCAGGGGCCTGTGGCCTTGGGCAGTGGCCATGGATGGTTGGCTAGGTGGCCCTATCCCTGATCGGAGTAGAGGTCTGAATGAGGTCAAAGCTGGCTTGGGGAGGGGTTATGGCTGATCAGGGTGGTTGGGGGCCCATCAGGGGTGGGGCAGCCAGGGGAAGGGGCTGCAGGAGATTGGCCTGCCAGCCCTACCACCTGATCAGGCTGGTTCATTGGCCACAGTGGGCATCATAGCGACTGATCATACTGGTCATTATGGTGTTATGATTGTTGGCTTTATATATAAGTACTAGAGGCCCAGTGTACAAATTCATTCATGGGTGTGGTCCAGCCAGCCTGTAGGGGCCGACCAGGGCAGGCCAACCTGGAGGCGCCCACATAAGCCAGCCACCCCAGCCCCCAATAGGGGTGGGGAGGCTCAGTGGGGGCATGGCCAGCTGTGGGGAGGGGCCATGTGAGGTTGGGGGGAGCCTATTGGAGCCCCAATCGGGCCTTTTGGCTGTTGCAGTGCGCATCATAGTAACTGGTCATTCCGGTCATGTTGGTCATTCTGTTGTTCTGGTTGGTTGGCTTTTATATATATATTAGAGGTCCGATGTATGAAGATTTGTCCAAGAATGGACCTCCCTTCCCCTGGCTGCTAGCACCACCTTTACTCTGGCCCAAAGCCACCTTTTCATACTTCCCAGAGGCCCATAGTGGCTGGGGCGGTCCTGCCCCACCCCCAGCTGCTTGGTGCCTGCATATGCAAATTAACCTGCCATCTTTGTTGGGTTAATTTGCATACTCCTGATTGGCTGGTGGGCATCACAAAGGTAAGGTCAGTTTGCATCTTACTTTTTTATTAGTGTATACAGAGATATTATACTTTTATAGATAGAGGATAAAATCTTTCTATATGTTAAAAGTCATTTTTCTATGTTGTCAGTAAAGTTTTTTGAAAACTCATTGTTGTAAAACAAATATAAATATGACTTTTTTTTAAATTTAGAATTTATCAATGAGCTCATGAGTAAAAAAAAGCAGCATTAGTTAGCCTAACATCTTTCCCATCCACAGAGGTAAACTCTGTCGTTTTTGCTTTTTATTGGGTTTACCTCCAACATTTCAGAACCATTTCTTTGATTAGTAAAATAAAGAGAACTTGTTGAGTCCCCACCATGAAAGATAAGGATTTATTTGATTTAATTACTTCTTCTCTTCCTTCATCTGATATTGTGAGAAAAAAAAACAGCCTTATATTGTTGTTTTTTACGTATCATAATATCATAGGCCTTGTATGGTATAGATTTTTGTAATCTGAAACACGAGTTTACAAAATAACATGAAAGAGTTAGAGTCATCATACCTATGAGTAGTCCACATCATATGTCTATATCTATGTCTATGTCATCTATCTGTCTGTATGTCTATCTCTCTACCTACTAGTATATCCTAGAAACGATTATTAAACCATCAGTGAAATCCTGGAAAAATGGAAAACCATTTATTTGTTTTGTGGTGACATGGCATATTAAGGACACTGGTATAGTTATCTTATGTTGGGAACTAAAAGTAAATATCAGACTTCTAATTAAACCACAATGTTCACTTTCTAAGTACCAAGTGTCAACTCTCACCCAGCAGCCAAGCCCTCAGGAGGCCTGAGTTCCACTTCACTGCACCTTCCTGTTAATCTCCCAGTTTAGCTTTTTTCCTACAGAGTTGATCCAGCAACTTGCTACATACAGTTTTCGTTTTTCTCAAATTTGTTGAATTTTCTATTCAGCTGATAACACCCAAGCCCTGAACATAATTTTCTTCTCTTCACTGTTGTTGATTTATTCCTTTTTTGGGCTTACGCAATTTTATTTCAGCAGGGTTAAAGAAAAATTGAAGGCTCATATATGTAATTGCAAAGTCACCTTGAATAAATGTCAACCAGCTCACATTTAAATGAGATTTATACTTACATGATAAGATGATAGATATCAGGCTTGCTTACAGTTGGTTGCAGTTGTTGTAATTGTTTGTTGCTCTGAATTGAGGCTAAATATGATTGTGACTAAAGTTCCAGAGCCAGGGCAATCTGGGTATTTTCTTATTTTGTTTGTTTGGTGTTAGGAAGCTTGTTAACACAGTAAAAAATATTGCATAAAATTTATTTTACTACTTCTAATATAAAACTATTGAAAATTAATTTTTAGCATGTATTTGTGTGTTATGTATGTCTTTGCAGGGGTCTAAGAACATTTTTTCATCATTGAACTTTTTAATAATGTGGCTTCTATTAAGTGTAGAATGTTGGATCTTTAAGACTTTGATATCTGCTATTGATATGAGAAAATATATGTAGCTAAGGCAAATTATTTTAAGAACTGTCTCATAGTGCCCCGATGCCTTTTATTAGGCAACTTATAACGTTGGAAGTGCATTCATGAATATATAACTTAATCTTCCCATTGAGATGTTAAACCAAGGTCCCAACCATAAGTCCTTATTATGTCCTTCAGTATAATTCTTGAGAGTATATAAGATAGCCAGAAAATCTTGGCCAATTTCCAACTCCAATATTTTACCTGGCAAGTAACATAACTTACTTTGATAGGAATATTTTTTAGATTTCATCATGTCCACTTATCCTGGTTTGTTATAATTTGTAAATCAGAGGCTAACTACTTTTGTTTATCATATGTAATTGGTGACCCTTGTTTACTATACTTGGAAAAAAGGAAATAAGAAGATTGCAATTATTTAATCTATATTTGAGAATAATAGTCAGTTCCAAACTTTGGTATTTTATCTTCTCTAGTTTTAAACACTAATATCTGATATATATATATATATATATATATATATATATATATATATATATATATATATATATATATAAATTAAACAAATCCAAAAATAGAATGGGGTGCTGGCCACGTGTTGCTTAGTTGGTTGGAGCATCATGTCCTGTACTGAAGGGTCAAAGGTTCAATTCCTGGTCAGGGCACCCAGGGTTTGGTTTTATTCCCCGTGGAGATATGTACAGGAGGAACCTGAGCAAAGTTTCTCTTTTTCTCTACCTTCCTCTTTCTCTCTAAAAAACAAACAAACAAACAATGGAATAATTAGAAGAAGATTTAGTCTTAATGTTTATATGACCAAAGAAAGGGGGAAAAATGGGAGTATTTTAGCACAAAGAGGTAGTCATCAGCCTATAAGATTCCTTCTCTGGAATAAAATGAGTTATTACAGCTGAAATAAAGAAACACAAGCATACAAATAAGCAAATATAACCTACAAAAGTTTGAAAATGGTTAGCCAGTAAAATTTTGTTTCTTTGAACACTGAGACTTCTGGAAAGATGGACAAATCATTGGTATGTTGTTTACATTATTCATTAATGGATATAATTAGCTTGCACACTGCAGAGAGTTTTCTTTCATTTCTGCTAAATGTCAGAAGTGATGTGGCTCAATAGTTCATATGCTCATTTTTTTTAAATACAAGTCTTAATTAAAGATGGTTAGGGCAGAAGATTGTTATTCTGGCACTGACACAGACATCGTAGGATTTTTTTACTGACCCTGTCTGCAAAAAGTGAAACATAATTCCTGAGGGTCCATTTTGCTCACAGAAAATGAAAGCTGTGAGACTCCTGCAGGGTCTGCATAGCAAGCATACGCATGTGGTGGTTATTTTTAATCTTGATGCTTTGATTCACTCAGAAAATATAAGACTGTTTCTGTGAATTATGCTTGTGAAACTGTAGTGAGGTAACTTGCCTGAAGTGTCTTTTTAAATGCAGAATCAGGAATTGCTTTCATACAGAAAAGAATCAATTTTCCAACTGCAAGTGGTTATTGAAGAAAGGACGCATTCTATAACTCACTGAGTATTCCGGGGAGGAAATGCTGAATTCTGGTGAGGACAGTGCAAAGGGAGACACAGATAAGGAAGAGAGTATTGATCTTGCTTAGGGCTTACTTCGTCTTTGAATCAGAATGACCAGAATTTGTAGCACACTGGTTTGAATCTCAGCTCTGATGCTTACTATTGTATGTTAGCTGATCACGAGGCTGGGTTCTGTTTATCCTCTGCTCCTTCATCTCTAAAATGAACCTCCCTGTGAATGCACTATGAATGTTAGGTATGTACAACAACTGATGGGGCACAGAACAAAATCCAGCTTAAAAGGAATACAATGAATAGCTTAGTCCTGTCCACTCCCCACAGTGATTCTTCTTTCCCTTCTATAACGTGTGCCCCACAGCAGGACAGAAGGGATACTCTATGGACTTATGTTGTTCAAATCCTCTCAAGCTGCTTCTATGGGGACACAGACATCTAAGAATTAACTCTGACCGCGGGGAACTCTCAGGAGGTAATATAGTCTATCTCGGACAGCAATTCGTCTCAAGTCTGTGGGCCCTACAACAATTGCTTTCTCTCTCTCTCTCCTTTAGTTTAAACTAGAGCTGTGGACAGAAAACCACGGCTTGCAAGCCGCATGTGGCCCTTTGGCCCCTTGAGTGTGGCTCTTCTACAAAATACCATGGCCTGGGCGAGTCTATTTTGAAGAAGTGGGTTAGAAGAAGTTTAAGTTTAAAAAATGTGGCTCTCAAAAGAAATTTCAGTCATTGTACTGTTGACATTTGGCTCTGTTGACTAATGAGTTTGCTGACCCCTGGACTAGAGGATCGCTGCTAAAGTGAACTTCAGCTCCAGCTTCAGGTGGCTTAATTCTGGGGATGGAGAAAATTAAATGCCCTCTGGGTATCTGTCACTACTTGATTGTGTTCAAGGTGCTTCCTTCTCTAAAATGTTAGGGAATGATGACTTCAGTACTAAGAAGGAGAATCACGTTGATTCAACGCAGAAAGAAAAGTTTGGCAAACATCTTTTTATATCTTGGCTAAGGAGCAAAGTTTAACAGAGTAGAGAGGATGGCTCACATGTAATATGCACAATGAAAATTTAGAGTAATCATTCTACTAAAAGTTTGTCAAAATGCATTTTATTTCCAAGAATTGGTTATTTTTTTTTCCAGAAGGCAATTTGTAAAATATAACTGCTGTGCAAAAAATAGATAAATCCACAGCAAATGCTAAGTTATAAAGACATTCAGAATAAAACACTTGGAGTTGGCAAGTATAGCATGCTGACTCTTTAGAAGTAGCAATTACATTTGCTGTATCATGTCAGACTGTACAAACAATTTATGGGACATTTTCATTGAAATTAAAAAGCATAGTATTCGAGTCAGGAATCATTTCCAAATGGATGCACATCTATCAGCGTTCACCTCCAAGGGTTTTGCTTTTGATTTGGGGGGAGTGTGGCTCTGTTTTACAGAATCAAATTGTAAATCTGTCCCTTCTTTTCTGTGTGGCTTGAAGAAAAATTGCTTGATAGTACTGAATGCAAGAGTAAAATAAGAAAGTTGAATAATTTTGTAGGATTTAAAATAGAGATTAGAAATAATACACGTATAACAAATATTGCCAGACCTGTCTCATCTGGAGATACATATAATTGAAAATGACACCCTGCAATACAGCCCTCTCCTGTGTAACCGCAAGGCTTTGGTCCCTAATTACTGTGAGATGATTGCTAGGCTTTCAGGGGTGATCTGCATGTACATAATTTTCCCCCAAGTTGTTGTGCTTCACATTTCCAATGGAAATCAGCTTCAGTCAAGCAAGGTTAGGGGAAAACCTTACTAATTCCACTTGCTGACAAAGGAACTCTGCTTTCCTGTCATCCCTGCTGAGTGCTGAGTTTCAGGTTCAGAGAAATACTGAGTAGAAATTAGAGATTTCCCATAACCTACAAATGCATAGCAGCCTACCCATTATCAAAACCCCCCACCACTCTCTGTTACAACTGAGGAATCTACATCAACACAACATCACCCAAGGTCTGTAGTTTTCATTACTGCTGCTTCTGGGGGTTGTATTATATTAGGTCTAGTAATAATTAATGTCGTTTTCTAATACTTTTTAAAATCGAATTTATTTAAACAATACAACAAAATTTAATCAACAATATAGTTGCCGTTGTTTTCTACTACTTGTGCCCAACGCTCAGGAAGCATTTTAATCCCTCTGTTGTAAAATTCTTGTGATTTTGATGCAAAAAATTCGGTCAATGCATTTTTGAGGCATTCTTCATTATTAAATTTTTTTCCAAGAAGAAAGTTTTGCAAAGAACGAAACAAATGGTAATCGGAAGGGGCAATATCAGGAGAATATGCAGGTTGAGAGAGAACTTCCCATTCCAACTGGCGCAGTTTCTCAGCAGTGATTCTTGCAGTATGCGGTCGTGCGTTATCGTGGTGAAGAATTACGCCCTTCCGATTAATCAGCGCGGGTTCTTTTTCTCTTAAAGCTTGGGCTAACCTTTCCAATTGGGCACTATACACTGCACTTGTAATGGTTTGGGTAGATGGTAAAAGTTCATAATGAAGAATTTCTTTAAAATTCCACCAAACACACAACATCACTTTTTTCGCATGCAAGTCAGGTTTTGGCGTGGGCTGCGGAGCCTCATTTTTGTCCAACCATTGAGGCCGCCTTTTCAAATTAACATACAGCACACATTCTTCATCTCTGGTAACAATTTGCTCTAAAAACGGCAAACGGTTTTGACGAGAGAGGAGCGAACTGCAAATTGTGACTCTTTGATTATGGTTGTTGTCGGTCAACTCATGAGGAACCCATTTTCCAAACTTTTGGACTTTGCCAAGTGCACGCAATTGATTGGAAATTGTTTTTTGTGAACAATTTAAAGTTGTCGCAAGCTCTTGTTGGGTAATTTGAGGATTTTGCACCAAAAGAGCTTGAAGAGCTTCTTGATCAAAATTGGACACAGGGCCTCGACCACTCTTGTCATCTAACGAAAAATTTCCCTCGCGAAATTTCTCAAACCAACGCTGGCATTTTCTGGCGCCAACTGCATCTTGACCAAGAGCACTACAGATGTTTTTTGCAGCCTCACTTGCTTTTCTTCCTAATTGGAACTCGTAAAGCATGCAGTGCCGAATATGCTCTTCATCCGCCATCTTCTTAGCCCTAGTTTTGCAACAAAAACCAAACCAAACACAAACTTTTTCAAGCAAAACTTGTTAATTGCACTTCACACGTTCTGTAGATACCACGTGTTTGAAGGTTATGTCAATACAAGTCAACGCCAAGCAAGATTTTAAACGAATGTTAAAAACGACATTAATTATTACTAGACCCTATACATCTTATGGGATGGGACAAATTTCTGATGGCATGTGTCACCATTATAACAACCCACAGAAGTGTTTCACTGTCCTAAACAAACTCTGTGCTCTGCCTATTCATCCCTCTCTCCCTTAACCCTCTGGCAACCTCTGATCTCTTTATTGACTTCATGGTTTTGCCTTTTACTAAATGTCATAGAATTGGACTTACACAGAATATAGCCTTTTCCGTTTTGCCTTCTTTCACTTTGTAATATATATGTAAGTTTCCTCTTTCTATATCTTGACAGCTTCCTTGTCTTTAGCACTAATATTCTAGTGTCTGAATGTACTTCCATTTACTTAACCGTTCTCCTAAAGAAGGAAGAGTTGGTTGCTTCCTAATTTTGTCAGTTATTAATAAAGCTGCTCTACATACCTGTGGGCAAGTTTTTTTTGTGGACATGCTTTCAACTCCTTTGAGTATTCTACCTTGCATGATTGCCAGGTAGTATGGTGAAGAATAAGTTTTATTTTGTGAAACACAGCCAAATGAACTAACAAGAAAACAATCAAGCCAATCTATTTCCCAAGGTGGCTGTACCATTTTGCATGTCAACACTCACCGGCAGTTCCTGTTGCTCCATATCCTTGAATATAAGATTTATTCTCAGTTATGTACTAGGCGTTATGATCAGTCTACATAAGTAATGCCATTTATGTTTATTTAATCTAGGAGCACAGACACAATTTTACAGATGAGTAAAGCAATATGTAGATATTTTAAATTGGAAATAAGTAGTAAAGGCAAATTTTTATTTTGTGTCTCTGAATTCAAGTTTTGCATATTTAAACACCTAGGATTACCACACACAAAGATGCATTTCTTCTTTTTCTTCATCATTTAACAAATATTATTTTCTACTCTTCTGTATCTCCACCTTTTTCACTACTAATTTTATTAGTGTTTTTTTTAAAAATATATTTTTATTGATTTTAGAGAGGAAGGGAGAAGGTGAGAGAGATAGAAACATCCATTATGAGACAGAATTCACTGATCAGCTGCCTCCTGCAGTATTGGGGATTGAGCCTGCACCCCATGCACAGCCCCTACTCCTGGGCATCAAACTGTGACCCCCTGGTTCATAGGCTGATGCACAAGCACAGAGCCACCATCGCTGGGCTAATTGTATTAATGTTTTCATAAAAGGTAGGGCTTTGTTGAATGTTGGGTTTTCAATTCACTAAAGATGTCCCGTACATCCAAAGTGATCACTGAAGGCTGGCTCTATGCCCACTGGAAAGGCCTATGGGACAGGGTGCAATAATGTCTTCATATGTAGTAGAAAAGGCACACTGGCTTGCTCATGGGTGAATGAGATGAGGGGTGGCCAAGAGGTCACTGCAGCTGCCTCCTTGCCTCACACCTGGGAGGCATTAATTACTGAGCAGCAGTGGTTTCAGTCCTCAGCAGACAGCCTCCACAGAGCAACGCTGCCAAGGGCAGCTTCCAAAGTGGAGCTAAACTGATCCAGTCATTGTCTGGCACAAGGAGCCTGAGCTTTCTGCCCTGGGAAATGTTACATTGTATTTTCTGGGATTTCTTCCAGCACATATCCCCTCAGAGAGAGAATGGCCTCATCACGTTATGTCTGACTGACTGGACCAAGACCGCAGGTTTTGCCTTTCTGGAAATCAACCCGCAGCAAATCAGCTTTGATTATCAATTGAATGTACAATGCTGTTTATTCTTCCTCCTAGCATTTCGTGGGCTCAGGAACTCTGGAGTACAATCCAGTAAGATAGCACATTATGCAATGTCATCTAGCTTCCAGCTTCCAAACCTGACTGAAGGCTTTTTAAAAGCACGAATGAAGATGCACTCATCTTGTTCATTCAAAAAGTGAACCTATTCCAACGTGCTTAACTATCCATCCTAGGACAACCAACAAGTATTAAAATAAAGAAATTGTATGTTACATTTCTAAGAGCAATTTCTAACAGCTTTATATTGTTTCATGTGATAATTTTAGGGGGACTTGGGATGATAAACAGCATTGTTGGAAATGTCCAATAAAGAGTAAAAACCAAACCAAACCAAAAAAAAAAAAAAAAAAAAAAAACCCAAAAACAAACCACACCCAGTATAATTCTATTCTATATAATAAAAGCCTGATATGCTAAGTGTCCATTCATTCGCCTGTTCCACCAGTCACTATTACACACATTGACCACCAAGGGGCGAACTCTCCAACTGGTGGGTTAGCTTGCTGCTGGGGGGTCTGACTGATAGGAACTGGGTGAGATGGGCCAGACACACCCTGGACCCCTCCCACAGCCCCTCCCTGGCCAGCCAGACAGTCTCCTACAGTCTCTCCCTGGCTGGCTGGCCCCAATTGGCCCTGTTTGGGACTGGGCAGGACAGCTCCAATTGGTACTGGGTGAGACAGGACGGACACACCATGGAGCCCTCCTGCGGTCCCTCCTCAGCCTGGTCTGCACCCTCTCACAGTCCGTGACCCATTGGGGAATGCCAGAGAGCCTGTTTTGGCCCAATCCCCACAGGCCAGGCCAAGGGACCCCACCTGTGCATGAATCCATGCGCCAGGCCTTTAGTACATTAATAAAGAATAATTTTAACAGCATAGTAGTTATTACTTAATATCAAACTGTGCTAAGCTCGTTAAACACATTTTCTAAATTAATCTTCTCAATATTAGGTAGGATATATGATTTCTATTTTTGTTCTAAGTACAGAAACTGAGATTTGATTTAACGATAGACTTCAGTTCCTGGCACACACTCATGATTGACCTGTGCCCACAAATCCCCCCTTTTCACTCAGCATACATTTTTAATGTTCTCTTCCTTGATTCCCAATCTGAAGTCCCATTTTCTCCATTCTGCATAGGCAGATTCACACTTTACATTGTTAATATGTGTCCTGGATAATCACACATTTATATTTTTGCTAAATACACAGAGCTGTGTTGTTAATTTATGTAAGTGTGCTATTGTGTTACAGAAAGCAACACTATGGTTCAAAGTTCTAATTTGGTGCTGAGTGTGTATCTACTCTTTGTTTCAAACCACCAAACAGTACTGTTATCTGTCGTATTTTACTGAACCACTCCACTAGTGATAGGCACCTGTGTTACTCTACTTCCCATGATCAAAGCTGCAGAATGGTGAGTAGACTGTAAATCACCACCTTTAGGTCGTGTATAGCTTAATATTAGCAAGTTTGTGCTATTTAAAATAAGATACATCCTTTATATCTGAGCAAGACATTCCCTGACTCACATATGCAGACTTTTCTAAAGACAATTTTTAGACCAGTTTTAGGTGCACAGCAAAACGGAGAGAAGGCAGCAGAGAGATGTCCATATATCCCTGTCTCTAACATGCATAGTGTCCTCCATTTATCATCCCCCAGATCAGTACTTTCTTTTTGTTACAATTGATGTGCCTCCACAGACAAATTCAAAACAGAGTCTCTTCAAAGTTATTGTTCCTTCACCATGCTGTTATAAATACTACACATTATCTTTAATTACATGCTACGTACAATTATTTTTATAAGTATATTATGCGGAATATTACACACACACATCAGAATGTGTGCATTTCTGTGTGAATTTATATGGGAATACATATTTGAGATATCTTAAGGACGCACCCACATAATTTGCTCAGTACCTCCAAGGTGTCATCTTTCTAACCTTGGGATTTATATTTTAGGTCCTGGGTACCAAAATCGTGCCAAAAGCAAAGTTTCCTATTTGGTTGTTTTTCATGTGTAATAATTCAAGTTCTGAACATACCATTTTTTTTTGGTTGTTTTGTACAACTTTGTAATGGCCAATAGCAAGCTGATTAGCTGAAGCAAGATTTGTAGCTTATCTCTGATTTTAGAGAACTAGAGAAATTTGATATTATTTGCTCGTATCTTCCTTATATGTTACATTTAAGTTACATGATATGTAGTGACTTTGCTTACATAGCTAGATATACAACCTTGCTTCATGAATATGAATACCCTACTTCTAGGCTTTTAAGTCTCTGTAAGTCTAATAACACATAATTTATAGATGCCATTGATAAAAAATTATTCCAGATTTAAAAATACAGAAAAGTTGTACTCATTACCTCTTAATCTCAATTTTAAATTTATTAATCTTTATACATTCCTAGTACAGACTTAACTATAACATTTTCCAGATGTTTACCACTAGAAATAGGATACAATGAAGATACCCAGTTATTTCCTTTGAGATGTATTATTTCACCCTTTTGGCTCCTGCCCTCATCCATATATCTGGGAAATTCATACTATAGGAGAGCCATGCTTCTCTACTTATATTCTGATCACTGCCTATTACATGTAAGTTTAATTGACAAAAAAGAAAGGTAGTTGACAACATGTTATTTAATCACCAGATTAGGACAAGTAAAATTCCCAAAATGATCATCTGATTCTCAAAATCCCAAAAAGAACCATTGCAAAACCTTATTTTTTGGCCGAGGGAGACAGTAATGGAATTAACAAATAATATCTGGCTCATCAGTCCTGACTGATAACTGTGATCACTCCATTGGTAGAGAATGTTCTTGATCTCCATCAACATGGGCTACTTCACTGGTTTGCTTAGTAAGTCTGTCTTCTGCTGTTGTCTTATTGTTGTTTTTTTCACGGCCTCTCCCAGTGACTCAACTCTCCTCTCTTCCTAGGTTCTCCAATATCCCAAAAAGGAAATTGGAAATGTTTTTACTGATCTAAGAAAAAAAAAAAATTGCAGTACACTTGGCCTGTGTCTGTAGCTTAGTAATTTCTCTGTTTGTAGCATGTATGACTTGTGGTGTGACACGACAATCCCCCAGCTTTAATTATTTTTATTTTTTTAAATATATTCTATTGATTTTTCACAGAGAGAAAGGGAGAGGGATAGAGAGATAGAAACATTGATGAGAGAGAAACATCGACCAGCTGCCTCCTGCACACCCCCCACTGGGGATATGCAAACAACCAATGTACATGCCCTTAACCGGAATCGAACCCGGGATCCCGCAGTCTGCAACTGACGCTCTGTCCACTGAGCCAAACCGGTTTCGGCCCAGCTTTAATTCTTTAGAGTAGAACTTCACTTAAAATTCTGTTACCAGACAACTGATAGAAAGTGACTGTTGTCAGCATAAAAAAGCAACACACTCTTCATCTGGTGTTTAATCTGGGAAAATACTGAGCAGTTATCATTGGCTCTGAAATTTGTTCAGTGAGGTTATCCATAATCTAGAGGTTTAAAAATCCCCTTGAAATAAATTAGAACTTCTCCACACCAAATGTTCATACCAAAGCACTCTATGAGGCATTAATTAAAAGCAGTGGGCTTTTACAAAGTAAGAATCTTTTTCTAACAAAAAGGGCCTGTATGAAACAACATGGATCACCCAAGTGTGAAGTGATAAATAGGACTATGTACCCAGCCAGAGATCTTAGCAATTAGAGAAAACATTTTTGCTTCATCTTTTTGCAAGGTCGGAATCAATTAGCATGTTCAATGGACAGTACAGCCCTGGCTTTTTCTTACAACCTGTAATACTGTAGACTCAATTATTTTTCCGGGTTGCTTCCATTCTGCAAAGAAGAGCCAGTATTGCCTGGTTTGAAACTAAATGTATTTTAATGAGAACTGGAGCTCCTAATCCCTCTCTTTCTGGAAGACTTACACAGTGGCAGAAATGTCATACCAAGGAAGATGAAATAGGTAAACAGAAAACTGTTTTGCCTAAATGTATAGTGTATATGAAATGTGTGCTCAATATATTTATATCAACCTTACCTTTGATCTATTTTACTTATCCTGAATCAGGATTATCATTTGAGCACATTAGCAAAATCAGGCAGATTTCTCCAACATAATGGATATTCACTAGGATTTAAGTAAGTCAGTAAGACAAAAAGTATTCCAAGGAGGTAGTGAGTTCAGTTGGTGATCCCCCCCCCACCCCGCCACCATCTTTCTCTGCTACATAACAATCCAGTGAAGATAATTGTCAGGGCATAAACCTTTGGATTTCAAATACACAGATTTGCTGTGGACAGGATCAGTATATGGCCTGTCACTTTTTTCTTTATCATTTTGAGGTCCAAATTCCTTCCAATGGCTGTGAATTATTTAGCATATTGACAGAAAAAACATAAGTGAATAAGTAAATATATATATATATATATATATATATATATATATATATATATATATATATAATAGGCTGCTCAGAGCGATAGTCTTATCATTATTAAATTACCATCCTTGTACACAAAGGATAGAAAACCTGAGTATGATCTCTTTGTTTCTGTGCCTTACTCATTTTCCATGTAGGATTCCACATTTTCAAAAAGAGCTGGTAGTGTTCCGGAAGTTGATTTGTGAATCAGTTGTTTGGAACTTGGAATATATTTTCCCGTAGAAACAATATTTAAAATAATAGTTAGGTTCTCTGGACAGTCTATAACATCCTTACGTAATCTGTAATAAACTTTAGTTCTAGAACCTAACATAGCAGTATAAAATGAGCTTGATTTGTCAGAGCTTCCGTGGGATATAGTTTTATCAAAGGAGGAGTCAATTATATTTCTCCCACCTCATCCCCTGTGTACACCCACTTCTCAGTAGCTGGCTTTTGAGAGTGAATAAGCAAGCAGTCTCAGTGCATCTGGTTGTTGTCTGACTGAACTAGTTTGTCTAGGCTTCCTCTGGGAGATACTGAGAGGAGGGGAAATTGTAAAACTCTAAGTATGGAAGCTTAGTCAAAAATATTCTAGTGCAAGTTTGCCACACAAAACACCAAATGGCAAACAAAACAAAACAACAAAGCATGTTCTAGATAGACTGTGGAGAGAAGACTAGGAGACCCTTTGTTTGACCTCAGCTGGGAATGTGCACACCAGGAGATACCAATATTAGCTGCTTCTGCAGATGTCTAAGAATGATCGTGAGAACATCCCAAGTATTGATTCTGGACATTTTTATACTTCGGAAGGTCTAAGCTATGTTACATAACATTCACCCACATATATTAATGCTGGAAAATAGCAAAATTTCATTTCTCACTCACATTACACACTCCTCACATTTGGGTGGCAAGAATATGGATGGGACTTTCCTGAACAGTATACTCACTCAGAAATCTAGGGTAATAGCATAGCCAACATCACAATATCATACCAGATAAAAAAGAAATCTCAGGAGGATTTCTCTCCAACAAAAGAAAAAAGAAAAAAAAAAAAGAAAAAGAAAAAAAGAAAAGAAAAAAAAGCCTTAGCCTGGAAGTGGCACATGTCTCAGCTCAGCCAGCACTAATCACATCATCTCCACCCAATCACAAGAGAACCAGGAGTCCAATCCTCCTATGTGTCTGAAGCAGCATGAAGTATGTGTGTAGGAAGAAAGTCAGGGATCTTTGTTGAAGCTTTTAAGACTGCCATACATAGATGGTTAACCAGCTATACTCAAGCAGTGTCAGTAATCTCTTGCAAACTCCTACTACTAGTTTCGCAGATCTCAGATAAGGGCTAGGACTGGAAACTCAAATACCTAAATACTAATTATTGAGGTTTGATGGTGAATGTGTTAGTATATGTCAGTGGCCGGCAAACTCATTAGTCAACAGAGCCAAATATCAACAGTATGACAACTGAAATGTCTTTTGAGGGACAATTTTTTTAAACTTCTTCTAACGCCACTTCTTCAAAATAGACTCGCCCAGGCTGTGGTATTTTGTGGAAGAGCCACACTCAAGGGGCCAAAGAGCCACACGTGGCTCTCGAGCTGCAGTTTGCCGACCACGGTTATAAGCTATTTTCATAAATTTATAGGAATTTATTTACAGGGTGGGACAAAAGTAGGCTAACAGTGGTTTTTGTGGAAAATAAAGCAAATAAGTAATAAATCATAATACAAGAAGAAACTGTTTCTCATACTCAAATGGTAAGCCTACTTTTGCTCTACCCTGCATGTGTCACACAAAACCAAACAAAGGATTTTTATCTTAAGAAAAATATGCTTGAACTGAAGGATTTTACTTGAAGTCTTTCCTCTTGCCAATTTGATTGGAGAGCCAGTTCTGTGATTTTGCTTTTGTCCCTGAATAGCACAAGAGGCCTCCTGTCCTGTATCAGATCTTCTTCAGGTGCCCTCAATCCATTTCCTTTATCCCACTAAATCAAGTATGCAGTGTGAAATGAGTAGCTCAAGATTTATTACAGTCAGTGGGTTCAAAAGCTCCCATCTCTCTGATTCTTACGCCTTCTGGGTTTTGAAGTGTAATTCATCATGCCCAGAGTACTTAGCATTTACTAGTTACATAATTTTAATTTTTTAAAAATAGGTGTATTGTGTGTTAATTATAAAAGAAAAAATATTTCATTCTAAAAATTCTGTGCTGAGTTGTTTATATTTTCCATAGTTTCAATTCTAGTTTTATCAGTGGAGGACTAGTTTTCTAATCCTAAAAAATAAAATAAAATAGTATTTGGATTAGATTTTAGAGAATTTCAAATCCATTTTATTTGTGTGTGTGTGTGTGTGTGTGTGTGTGTGTGTGTGTTGTTAAAATCGCAATGATTTAACAGTGGGAAAGATAAAAATCCATTAATAAATTATACACAATATTGTTTTATTGGTTTTCTTTTTTTTTCAGTTATATGTATAATAGTATTTTTAAACAAACCAAATATTCCTGAAAAATAGAGTTGGGTTTTTCATATACCTTACAATTTAAGATTGTCTTATCATAGCAACCTGATATTTTTGACAAGATGAATAAGTTTGCCATGCAGGTAATTTGTTCATTAAGTCATTTGGATATAATATAGAGGAGAGAAAGGGAAAACTTAAAATTTTTTCCCCTCTTTCTCATCTAGTAACATTGTTTTTTATTGATTAATTTACTCATTCTTCTATTGAGTACCTACTATGTAATTGCCATATAAGATATGTGCTACAGATGGTCCCTTTGTTTGTAATTTCAACAATAAAGATAAATTAATATAAGAAAATTAAAGAGGCATATATGTTAAAAACAAAACAAAACAAAACACACACCCACTCTTTGTTGGTACATTTCAGCGTGGTGAACAGGGAATGAAAGATGAATGGTAGAATAAAGGGAAATAAAACTGGAAAAGAGAATGTGTCTGTATATTTGACTTGATCAGTTACACTTAGGAAATTAGTAATTTATTTGCTTAGAAGCATTATGTTTTACTAGAGGCCCAGTGCATGAATTCGTGCATGGGTGGGGTCCCCCTGGCCTGGCCCCAATCGGGGCACATGGGGGCAATTGGGGGATATTTGGGCTGGGCCTGTCGGGAGGAGGAGATGATGGCAGGAGGTTGGCTGGCCAGCCTGCCCCGATTGGGGCCAGATCAGGCTGGGGGAGGGGTCATGGGTGATTGGCTGGTGATCCTGCTCCTGATTGGGATAGAGGAGTAACTGGGGGTGGGGCTGGCTACATGGAGGGGCTATGGAAGGTGGGCCAGCTGGCCCCACCCAAAAAAGTGGTGGGGGGCCAATCAGGGGTCAGAAACTAGGGGAGGGACCAGAGGACTTTGGTCAGCCAGCCCCACCCTGATTGGTGTTTGTGGGTGTGATTGGGGGTGGAGCTGGCTGGGAGGAGGGGCTCAGGCCGATTGGAATGGTGGGGGCTATTTGGGTGTGGGGCTAGCTGGTGGGAGGGGCTTCAGGCCAATTAGGGTAGGAGAAGACAATCAGGGGTAGAGCCAGGAGCCAGCTGGGGGGAGGGGCTTCATGATGGTGACTGACTGGCCCCACCCCCTGATTGGGCCAGTTTTCTGGCCATTGTCATAATGACCAGTGGTTCAGCTTTATATATATATGATTCTTTAAAAACAGGTTGAGAGAGAAAAGAGAATTTTCAAGTAAAACCTTGCACTTAACAACCTGATGTAAAAATACTTCATCCACATAGAACTGAACAGTTTCAATGTGTATCTATCAGAAAGCACTGTTTGTTGATCTAACCCAGTATTGGCCAGGGCTCTTCTCTAGAGAAGTGATAAAATTTAATACTTTAAATCTTTCTCACTTCTATTTATTTTATTTTTCTCTTGGGTTCATCCAGCAGACTAAAGAGTTTCCATGCTGAGCTCCAGTCATTCATTTTTCAAGTATTACAACCCAAAAGTAAAAGCCATATACATATATATATAGTGTGTTGTGTGTGTGTGTGTGTGTGTGTGTGTGTGTGTATACACACACACACATACATACATACAACTAGGTTAGGTCGCGAATTAGAAGACTATTTCATAACAAATTTATTCTAGCATATAAACTTTCTGCATTATATTATATAGCAGCAAATTGAAAAATATTCGTTTTACCATTGAGAGCATTAGAAATCAAAACAAAATCAGTTCCCATCTATCCTTTTAGTCATTACCATCCACCCTCACTTCAATCACTAGGCCTGTTCAAATTTGAAAGGCAATAGAGGGAACAGTCAAAAAATGAAACATACAGACACAAATAAAAGGAATAAATAAATAAATTATTCTTTTTATTTATTTTCTTAAAACACAAACACAGCACAATAAATGATAATAAAGTAATAGATTGCACTTACACCTAACAGTTTCACAGAAAGAGCATCCATTGACTAAGTAATTAATTGTGAGTTTCCTGCTCAGCCCATGTGCTTATAGTGTGCCTGGCCTTCCCTTTACTCCTTTCCTGTTATTAATACTAGAGGCCCAGTGCACAGGATTTGTGCACTGTTGGGGGTTGTGGCTTGCAGGGATTGGCCCTCTGTGGGCATGTCACTCATCCAGATTAGCTGAGTGGCTGTGGACCTGCCCTCTGAGCGGCTGCTCCTGCTGTGGGAGCACCACTCATCCCAGTCAGCTGAGCAGCTCTCCCTCTGTGGGAGCGCACTGACCACCAGGGCCCAGCTCCTATGTTGAGCATCTGCCCTTGGTGGTCAGAGTAGGTCATAGCGAGTGGTCAAGTGCTTGTCCTGGTCATTCTGCCATTCGGTCACTGGGCTTTTATTATATAGACTAGAGGCTTGATGCATGAAATTTGTGCACTGGGGGGGGGGGGGGGGGGGATGTCCCTCAACCCGGCCTGCTCCTCACAGTCAGGGAGCCCTCAGTGGATGTCCTACTGACAGCTCAGATCCACTCCTGGTGGGGAGGGGGCGTAAGCTGCAGTCTGGTCTCCCTTTGCCGGAGGCAACCAGCTGATCAGGGAAAGGCACTGCTGCCATCACCCCTTTGCTGCTGCTGCCTCTGGCCTCCCTCAACAGGAGGGGACCTGGAGATCAGGGGAAGGCGATGACCCCACCATGCCTCTGCTGCTGCTACTGCCAACCACGAGCCTCCGCCTTTGCAGCCACAGTAGCTTGCCTGATCCTCGCCAGCCTTCATTGCCTGAGCCTCAGGCCCTCGCAGCAGCAGCAGCAGCAGCAGCTATTGATGGCTTGCCTGAGCCATGGGCTGGCCCTGGGCAAGTCCCTGTGCCTGCTGCACACACAGCCTGCTGATCGGTCATAACTGTGATGGTGTCCCAACCAATTTGCATATTACCCTATTACATAAGATTATCTTGCTAGTTATTTTTTTTAAAAAATATATATATTTTATTGATTTTTTTTTTACAGAGAGGAAGAGAGAGGGACAGAGAGCCAGAAACATCAATGAGAGAGAATCATCAATCAGCTGCCTCTTGCACACCCCCAACTGGGGATGTGCCCGCAACCAAGGTACATGCCCGTGACCGGAATCGAACCTGGGACCTTTCAGTCCACAGGCCGACGCTCTATCCACCAAGCCAAACCAGTTTTGGCTATCTTGCTAGTTATAATGGTAACAATTAAGTTTGAAATGAGAGCATAATTCCATGTTAAGAGATGAAGTTATTTTTTAAAAATGTTCAGTTAACCTAAAATGTAACAGTTACAGAATTATTAACTAAAATGATGTAAATGATAACAATTCTCAGTATGGGACACAAATGCTGATCGGTTTGTTTACTAAATGTTATTTTGATTGTGTTTTCAATTTTTTTCAAGCTTAAGAATAAAAATGAATAGTAATCAAGTAGATAATGTCAGAAACTGATCTTTGATCATTTATATACATTATCATTTTTGCAAATGAGCCTAGTTCTCTCATTGTAATTGTTGAGTAATTTACATATACACTAGAGGCCAGGTGCATGGATTCGTACACTGGTGGGGCCCCTTGGCCTGGCCTGTGCCCTCCCAGAATCCAAGACCCCTCAGGGGATGTCGGAGAGCCAGTTTTGGCCTTGTCCCTGCAGCCCAGGATTTGTGCACCAAGCCTCTAGTATGCATATAATCTCTGCTTGCCCTTTACCTAGCCCCAGTCCCTCTGGGATTCATCAGTCTGTTCCATGTTTCCATGCCTGTGTGTTGAGTGTCTGCCCCTTGTGGTTATTGCACATCATAGCATGTCATAGCTACTGGCCGTTCAGCTGGTTGGACAATCACTTAGGTTTTTATATATTTATAGATATATCGGTCTCATTTTAAAAATAACTGGTTCAAAGTATAAAATACTAAGGTGGCTGATCTTAAAACCCCCAATACTGGGACATTTCAGTTCTAAGAATACCGCTAAATGATGTATTGCCAGAACCCATAATGTCTCTCTGGGTGGGTATAATTATTAATAGGAAAGCAGTTTTCCTGTATTTTAGGTGGTCTTCCTTTTCTGTCATTGACCAGCTACAAAATTATTAAACACTATGAGTGTACATTTCTTTATTTGTAATATGAGCGTTTAGCTGAGTGTTTTCAAAATCTAAAACATTCAATAATTTTAAGAGATCTTTTTAGGCCTCAATTACTACATATTTTAAAGAAAGGATGGATTGCATGATCTCTGAGATCTTAGGAAGTTCTCCTTGTGTCTGTGTGTATGTGATTGCCATTGTGGTTTTGTGTATCCATGTGTCTATTCCTACTAGAAAATAGACTTCAAGAATAAGTTACAGGATATCTTATAAATAAGTAATTTTAAAATCCTAAAGAGAAAATAGAGGGACAATAAAATAAAGCCAAATTAGAAGATGTTTACACCATAAAATAAGTTTATTAATTTTTAGATATTAAGATATGCATGGAGTCATCAAAGGTATTAACAGTAAAAACAAACAAGCAAACAAACAAAAAACCCCCAATTAAAACACACACACACAAAACAAAACAAAACAAAACAAAAACCCAAAAACAAAACAAAACAAAACAAAACAAAAAACAACAACAAAAAACCCAGATGGTGATTTTTGGAAGCCAGGTTTCTCAGTGCTGGCTTGGGAAGTTACAGGTAAGCAAGGAGAGCAGACTAGAATGGTCTATGTTTAAACTCAGGTTTAGCTTAAAATAGATACAGTGGATACTTATAGAAATACAGATATATGTATATACATTAGTTAGTGCACACATCTATTCTTTTTGCTCAGTCAGCTGAGAGGGCCTGGGAGCAGCAAGATTACAGTGGCAATGAAGCCCTCATGATATCCGGAACTTGTTTTTTTAGACCATTCTCCAATAAAAGCAACTAGAATTCCTTGGAGAAATGGCTGGTTCCATGGCTCATCCAGAAAACACATAAGATGAGGAAGTTCTCAAAATTGACAAAATCCATCACACATGGGATATGTCAGAGAATTCAGGAACAACATGTAAACATGCAAGAGCTCTTGATGGCCAAAGTTGGAATAACTTGAGCAACATAAGTAAGTAGTGTTACAAACCATGTTATAAAATAAATATCCTTGAGACCCCACTGACATGAGTAAGTGACTAGATAAATAAATACATGGGGCAGAAAAGACAAACTTCTCAATGTACAAGAATTACAAATATATGTTTTAGATGCTCCATCTTCAAGAGGAGGAACATAATTTCTCATTCCTTAAGTATGGGCTATACATAGTGACTTTCTTCCAAAGAGTCCTGCATGAGAAGAGGGGCAGTGAATTTACATTTGGCAAACCTCAAGGAAACTGCCTCAGTCAAATGATCAAGGTAAACATCAATAACACTGTTTTCTCAATAGTGTTGACCCTTAATAAATGATAAAACTGGAACTTTACCTCTGTGGTCTTCCTCCCCCAAACCAATAATCCCAATTGGACCATGGGAGAGACATTTTTAAAATCCCAGTTGAGAAACAAACTACCAATTACCTGACCAATATTCCAACTGAATAAAAAGCAAAGTTTGAGCAACTCTCATATCCAAAAGGAGCCTAAGGAGATAACATAATAGAATGTGGGTGGCATGGTGAAAGAGTAAGAGAAAGAGGACACTATGTATAAACTAAAAAAAAATCTGAACAAAGTATGAACTTGTTTAAGCTAGTGTGTCAGTACTGTTTCAGTAGTTGTGACAAAAGTGCCATTGGAATACGAGATGCTAATGATGAGGGAAACTGGGTGTGGGGTATGTGAGCTGTCTCCAATTTTTCTATGAATATAAGAGTATTCTAAAATTAAAGTCTTATTAAATAATTCAATATTTTAAATGTGACTACCCAATCAAGATTTATAATTTATTCAACATTTTTGATATATTATCAAGTTGGTTTTTTTTTTTTTTTGGATGTTTTCTTTACAATCTTTTACAAGGCACTCTTTTTTCGGTCTAGTTTCTCTGAGGTTTCAAAGACAGGACATTAGAACAATTTCACATGTTGCCTTGACATATGAATGGGAGTGGCTGACTATTAGAGTTTAATGTTCAGAGGCTTTTGTAGGTGTATTGATAATATGTTTCTCTCTGGAAGGTAAAAATAAGGCACATTGTCACTGTAGGATTGCAGAGACATTGGGGAAATCTGGTTTAATAAGAGATACTTGTGGATTTTGATACTTGTGGATATTCTGTAAGGATATCACACATTCTATTTTTAACTTCATTTATGGCTGTCTTCTCTATCATTCCATTTGGGTTGTATTTTATTAACTTGATTTTTATGCCTCAGAGGAGTGGCATTGTTGCAAATTAGCAACTGCAAGGCTTAGATTGTAAAATTGACTATAATAGTGATGGTTTAGAACTAAGTAAAAATAATGTATTCTGAGGATTGGTTATCTTTTTTTATAGACACTTTAAAAATGTTATTTTTTTATTGATTTCAGAGAAAGGAAAGGAGAGGGAGAGATAGAAACATCAATGATGAGGGAGAATAATCTATCAGTTGCTGCCTGCATGCCCCCTATTGAGCCAGCAACGCAGATATGTGCACTGACTGGGAATCAACCCATGACCACCTGGTTCATGGGGTCGATGCCCAACCACTGAGCTGGGCTAGTTTTGTTTTGAAATGAAAAAAGAATAGTAAGTTTACTGGCTTGTCTAAAGTTGTAGGAGTACAGTTGGTTTGCTAGAATATTTTATACATCCCCTCTCTTTTTCCATTTCAGTTGACAGCTCTTCACCTTCTTTCCCTCTTCTCTGACAGCCTGGTGACATGCATTGGTATCTCACCCCGTTCACTTTCTTTAACCTCTCCCTTAGGGAAACTAAAATGTCAGCCCTTGACTCTGGGGGGGAAAAAAGATTCTTCATTGGTAGTTTATTTCTCCTTCATCTCCTTCATACCATTCTTTACTATATTGTTTGGATGCACATATGCCATTATATTAACAAAATTATAAGAAGCACAATTATTATTTTCCATCCCCCCCCTTTTTTTAAAAAATATATTTTATTGATTTTTCACAGAAAAGAAGAGATAGGGATAGAGAGCTAGAAACATCGATTAGAGAGAATCATCGATCAGCTGCCTCCTGCACACCTCCCACTGGGATGTGCCTGCAACCAAGGTACATGCCCCTGATCGGAAACGAACCCGGGACCCTTCAGTCCGCAGGCCGATGTTCTATCCACTGAGCCAAACCGGTTTTGGCCATTCCCCCTTATTTTAAAGTACATTGAGGGATCTCTAAGAATTAGCATTCAGAAATTTAACTGATTAGGTAGCTTCTTATCTCTGATTTCCTCTAAAACATGATAGCTTGTAAATTTCCAGTGGCTATGTTCCAGTTGATGGGGGAGATGATGGGGTTTACTAGTAATACCTCCACAGAAATTCCTTTCATGCTCTACCCAATATATTAGTTAATTTTAGACTCAGAATAGGTTGTATTACTGTAAAAACCTGTGTTGTACTATAATTTATAATGGAAAAATGTACTCCCATTTTTTTTTTTAATTTCAAATTTTTAGTATGTGTGATTTATGAGGATGTGGGTCTTTGGTAAATAATGTTCAGTTCCCCATGAATATCTAATCAGCTTCCAACAAGGAGTCTCTGTGATTGTACCTATTCAATAGATTTTAGGATTTAAACCATTTCTTCCTGTAAACAGAATCTCAAAACCACTTTAATATTATTTTAAAATCCTATTAAACACCTCCCTCCAGGTAGACAATAGGATCTCAATGGAGCATAGAACAAATAGAGCCATCAGTTAGCCTAGAGATAGGGAAGTCCAAGAATAGTCATTGAGGGATAGCAAATGGAAATGGGTCTGAGAGGGTAATGTTGCTGAAAATTAAGACCAGAAATGAAAATCAAATAAAAAAATAAGTCAGTTTCTAGGCATTATTAGAGACATGGGTGGAATCCCATGGAGAATCCAGTAGACAAATATGGCTAATGAGAGATTAAACATATAGGGAAGGGGCCATAATTTATAGGAATGTGAGAATGTGTATCAGAGCTTTAGAGATAATGCTCCAGCTCAAGTCACACAAGGCAGGAAGTCACAGTGTCAGTAACATCTTTTTTTCCTGATATTGAAGTGGAAGTAGACGTGGTCTCTGACACACATAAGCAAACGAACTGTTCATTCTGCAATAGATATTGGGAGCCAAATGCCGTTTAAATAGTATCCAGAAGTGAAATGAGGTAGAAGACATATTTAGTTGCAGTTAGAAAAGGAATTTAATGATCCAAGCATAGAGATTAGAAACTAAGCCCAAACTGGAAATCTGAAACCTATCCTTACTAAAGAAAATACCACGTTGTGTTCTATAAAGTTGTAGATTTTAATAATTGGCTCCTCAATAAATGTGACAAAGTTATTAAGGCTCATGTGAAATTACTCCAGACTGTTACATAAAACACAAGAAATCTTACATAATTGAAAAGAAAACTTCTGGGAGTTTTGTTTGTTAGGAAATTGGGCTCATAAATCGCTAATACCTTTTCTAGATATTGCCCATAGTAAAAATATATTAAAACAAGAAAGGTGTAGGAGGCTTAATTATACACATATACAACTGCCTTACATCATAGAAGTCTTATACTGCTATGGAATGATATGAATAGATTAATGAAAGAACTTACTCCTATATGCATAACCCATGGACAGACAATAGTTCTGTGAAGGCTTGGGGAAGGGGCAGGAGTGGGATGGTGGGCGGCAATGGTGGAAAGGGGGGCGGGATGCACATCTCTGATATTTTTAGCAATAAAGACAAATTTAAAATCTAATTACCTGTCTCATGCATCCCAGTTGACAGGTTGGGGATGTTATTAATGCATTCCCATATATCTGAAATGTTCCATTCAAGCAGAGCACTTTCTGTATCATCAATGTATAAAACAGGAAAAGTGGACTGGTTGACTTAGCTGGTGAGGGATAGCCAGCATAATTTTGACCACATTACCTTTTATCAGCCTTCACAGTGGCACCAGGTAATGGGAATTCTAGGTTTCTCTGGAATGTAAAATAAATCCACTGTTGTAAACCACATCACCTTCAATGACAAATACTACCCTCTTGGGTCACATTAGTTTTCTGTGTTTTGTTTTGAATTTTTTTTTGCAAGTCATTTAGAAGCATTGGGGAATTACTTATCTTTGACTACTTCAATAATTTTAGTGAGAAAATAAAGTCAGGTGTTTTAAAAATAGTAAGATTATAGTTACATAAAAATAAATCAGTATCCCATTATTATTTTCCCATTATATTTTCAAGATATATTCCTGTTAATAGGTTCTTATGAATGCTTCCAAAGATATTTTATGCCCTTGCATATGCACATGCACACGATTCTCTTTATACATATGATAATGTAAATAACATATCAGACACCTGATGTGTTAAGCATACACTTGTATCTTAAATATATATTAAATCTATACTTGTATCTTATTAAAGGCTGCGTAGGATTTCTATGTTTGAATACAACATTATTTTACCAACCATTATTTTTATTTTTAAACATATTTTTATTGATTTCAGAGAGAAAGGGAGAAGGAGATGGAGGTAGAAAACCAGTGATGAGAGAGAATCATTTTTCAGCTGCCACCTGCATGTCCCCTATTAGTGAGCGAACCCCCAACCTCAGCATGTGCCCTTGACCAAATCAAACCTGGGACCCTTCAGTCTGCAGCCCATCACTCTATCCACTGAGCCAAACCGGCTAAAGCTTACCAATCATTATTAATCATTACATATTTTACCCTCGGCTACATTTTATTGAAAACTATTATTTAATGACCATCTTTATAGATATGTTTATAAATGTGTGTACATGTTTGTGTAGATGGAGCTCTAGAGATGGAGTTATTGCAGAATTGCTGTCAAAGAGCTATAGAGAAACTCATGTCAACAATGATTTGAAAGCTACTGTCCCCTGCTTCCTCCACTATGTGGTAAGTCATTAATATGATTTTATCTTTATCAGAGATTTGAAAATGCTGTATATTTTTAAATTTTATTCTGCATTTCTTAATAGTAGGCAGACTGAAAATATTTCCATGTATTTCACAGCCATTTCATTATTTTTATAAACTGTTCATATAAGTTGCCAATTTTGTATTTAATGTTAAGGAAATTGCCCTCTTTTAAATGGCTTGAAAAAATATCCCAAGTTTGCTATCTTAATTTTTATTAATGAATTTACACTTGATATTATTTTGTTATGGATTTGATGTAAAAGCTAATTGTGAGTAGTTATTAATGTTAGAAACTCTGCTTTCTACATTATCTAGGTACCTGCATTAAATGCACCTTTGAAACAGAATTTCCCTTTGTTTCCGTAAATATAATAAATATCTTGAGTAATTAGTTTCTTCTCATTTCAATAATGAGATATATATACAATTTTCCTTTTTGATTCATGATTGCTGGAATTTCAGAGTTAAGTTAAAAAAGTTGTATTTGCTGTCATTTTCAGTATATTTCCATCCTTTATTTTGCAATCCACTTTTTACTTTAGATCCCTATTTTATATGGGAAATCTGAAAATAATGCTATTTTTATATGTGTGTATACATATATGTGTATAGATTTAGCTGAGTATATAGGTGTGTGCGTGCGTGCGTGTGTGTGTGTGTGTGTGTGTGTGTGTGGAGGGAGGGAGGGAGGGGCAGGGAAAAAATCTGTTCCAAGCAGTTGTGAAATTCTTAACCTTGACAGAAATGTCAAAATTTGGTCTTTCTGGCTATATATTTTTCCATAATAAACTTCCACAGAATGTAGTGGCATAAAACAACATGCTATCTTTTATAAATTTTGAGATCCATGGGCTGGACTAGGAGGTTCTCATTAAGTTACACTTAGATGGCAGCTAAGGTGGGAGTCATCAGAAAGCCTTCTTCACCTTCTTACACTTAGATGGACTAGGGGAGAGGGGGGTAGTCATTTCTCTCTCTCTCTCTCCACATGACCCTGTCGTGTGACTCACTTGACCTCTTTCTCAGCCTCACAGTCTCAGGAAAATTGGGTTTCTTACATGGTGGCTCAGAATTTCAAGAGATTCAAGGAAAGATATATTGATCTTGAATCTCACTGAAAGAATTACAAAAAATTTATACCATCCGTAATTTCAAATGCCATCTAATAAGGGTATATTTCTTTGGATAAAATTACTTATATTGATTCATAAGTATACGTATCATGCAATACAGCTGATACTTAAACATATATCCATGTATCCTGTGCTATATTGTACTATAATTCTGTGCATTTCCTATTTTCTATATGAAGGTGTTTTATTACTCTTATCTCTTCCTCACAATTCTATAGGTTGCTATTATAATTCCCTTTAGTACATAGTTGGCAATAGGCACAGAGTAATTTGTTTTAAGTCAGATTGCTAAGAGTTAGTGTTATAACTGAAATTTTAATCTAGTGACATAAGAATTTTTATCCTGGGGATTGCTAGGATGGTGTGATTATCTATAGGAGGGGGTTCAACAGGAATTGTATGTAAATGCTCATAGATTCACATAATCATAGAAAATACAGATGCAACTAAAATTCCTTTCTATACAAGGGAATAAAATTACTTTTAACACAGAATATATAATTTCGTGATAAATATTGTATATGTACCCTTCCTTCTAATTTCTCTTTTATGAAGTTAGCTAATGCAGGTGAAGATAATTTATCTCAACCCCCAAATTACACTTAAAAAACTATGCGTTTTTATTGATTTCAGAGAGGAAGGGAGAAGAAGTGAGAGATAGAAAGATCAAGGATGAGAGAGAATCATTGATTGTTTGCCTCTTGCATGCTCCACACTGGGGATTGAGCCTGCAACCTGGGCATGTGCCCTAACTGGGAATCAAACTGTGACCTCCTGGTTCATAGTTCAATGCTCAATCACTGAGCCACACCAACCAGGCTAAATGTTTTCTGAAAGTAAAGAATAGAATGTATGTGGTGTGATTTTTCTCCCCCTCATGCAATGTTTTTACCCCCATGAAATGTTTGGTGGTGTCTTGGAAAGTGAAGAGATCTTTAAAGACTGCTTTTCAGCCATAAGTAATATCACTAACACAGTCTTGTCTTTTCTTGATTTATAAATGTATTTTTTATCAAAATTTGAAAATAGAGCTATGAGGCAGGTAGAACACATATAAGGATCCACTTTTTTTTAAAAAACACACATACATACATACATACATACATACATACATACATACATACATTCACACATACATACATTTGCCGAAACCTGGTTGGTTCAGTGGATAGAGTGTCAGCCTGCGTACTGAAAGGTCCTAGATTTGATTCCAGGTCAAGAGCATGTACCTTGGTTGCGGGCACATCCCCCAGTAGTGGGTGTGCAACGGACAGCTGATTAATGATTCTCTCTCATTGATGTTTCTAACTCTCTATCCCTCTCTCTGACTCTCTGTAAAAAAATCAATACAATGTATTTTAAAAACAAACACATTTGAAATACAAATGATGAGGTCCAGAGAATTTATATCATATGTATAAGTCACGTAGCTAGTCTGTAACTGAGCTAGGATTGGAATCTGTGTGTTCAGACTTCTAATCCATGGGTTCTCCTACCATATCAATCTCTTCAGGCTTGACCCTCATCTATGATTTCATAAAATCTTCACAAGCACCCTATAGAGTAGGTGTTTTTAGCCCCAAATTTTAGATGGCAAGGTTGCTGTTAAGTTAGAGTAAAATAGCTTGCCTAGTCCATACCTAACAAGTGTTTGCCTACATCTATTATAAATTATTTCCTTCATGCCAGTGAACCCTTCTCAGTATGTGATGTGGACATTCATTTCTAGTAGTGTTTTAGCAGTTTACTAAATTATTATTGCTCTAAGGTTAAAGGATTGAGCATACATGGAGTTGTTTATGCACTGTCTATAAATAACCCTAAAACCCCATCTCATTCTCTGCAATTAAAACAAAATTGCCTCCATACCAACTGCTACCAAATCCAAAATATCAATGTGTTATGGAGTCATTTGCTCTTTCCCAGATTTCAGGTGCTCACATTTTTATTCTGATTGAAATTCTCTCATTGATTTTTCAAATTTTGTGAAGTGAAAAGCCTAAGATAGAGTGAGAATTCACCACTGGGAGCCATGACTTTAAGATGATTTGTGACTGTTCTTCAAATAGAACAGAGAAGATTAGGACTTATTTCCTGTAAGGATGATGCTGCTTTTCATCTTTTTAAAATCTTACCAGAATAGAAGCTATATTCATTCTTCACAAGCCAAAATACCTTTCTCATATATATGGGTATTAATGTAATTTTAAAAAAAAATCATATTTCTGAGAACTGATTTCAGCAAGAATTAGAAATAGGCTGCATTTGTGACTAAGTGGCTATGTTAACTCTAGTTACTCTGTTTAAGACACTGAAATAGAGCATCCTAGTTGCATTCTATGTGTTTTTATATTGAAATAGCAGAGAGATAGAAATAACTGTATCCCTCTTAAGTTATAGAATCTAGCTCTTTTGAAATAATATAGGAAAGTTTTCTTTTTTATCTACTCTTCTTGAGAATAAATATATTATTTTGATTGCACAAAAATAGATATCCTAATTTTGATAACACATTAATTCTCCAACATGAAATCAAATGAAATTTGTTTAGGGCTTTCAGTAAAATATTAATCGGCAGGACTTTAAAGGCTTAAGATTATTGACGTAAAGGGAAATAACAAGGACACCTACATTCAATCAATCATTTTATCAAATGTGGACCTTTAAATATTTAAATTTAAAATACATAAAAAATCTGAGTTTTTTGGGGGTTTAGGAAAATGCAGTGTTATAAAAAGCAAATGCTTATAAACTCTAATTTATAACATAAACTTTATCAAGTGTCTATATTTTACACACATGTGGTTGTTTGACTAAGCAAATTGTTTTACTTAAATGTGCAGAATTTTTTCTTTCATGAAATTCTTTCACAAATTTGAGCTTTATCAAAATACCACATGCTAAACTTTCCTACATAAAGGCAATTTAAAGATATTTGTTTATTTTGTCTGTTAACAAGTATCCTTTAGAAATAACTTTGACCAATTGGTATATTGAATTACCATATTGAATAGGGAATTCCAAGACTAATCTGTCCTAAATCTTAATTCCATTTATCTTTTAACATAATATCAACAATATTTTTACTGTTAAAGGTTGGAATATTATTTTTATAGGCAGCTTGTTCAGTTAGATAAAACTAGGGAAAAAGATCAAAGGATCAGAAGAAAAGGAGATGGTAAGAAGAAAATATATTATTTTTTTATTTCTCACCAAAAAAAAAGATTATTTGAGTCAGAATATGGGTGTTTAAGTTTCCAATTATTACTATTAAGCACACAGTTTGAGTGTTTTCTATTTGAGATAGTCTCAGCTTGAGAAGTTTAATTACCTTTCTTAAAATGAAAATTCAAAATATAAGTTTATTAAAGTGAAATATAAATATAAATTACAGTTATACAGTGGTAGTATGGAATTTTATAAGTCCATGTTTGCATTTTTGGAAACTCATTTTCTTCAAAATCCAAAGAGTTCAAATCTCTTCTAACTCTTTCCACAGTTCCTAAAAGGAATATTCAGGAGGAGTTCTCAGATATTTAATAGTTGTTAAATAGAGCAATATAGTCTAAGGCTGTCCTGGAATCCCATTCATTACTTGTAATGAATATAAGTAAGACAATGAATTATTATTTGTTACCTCATTATCTCTTCAAAGAACCATTTTATCTAGATGAGTATTTTTTGAGACTATGAAAGGTTCTATACTCTTGATGCTTCTGTTGTATGTGCTATCATTTCATATGGTTAAAACATAATGACACATATTTTGGCATGTGCTTTTTTATGGTAATTCAAGCATATTCACTCCACAGTTCCCTATCAACACAAATGTCTGGCTTCTCCGTATATAAAAGGGAGTATTTCTGGAGTTTTATGGGAAGTGGCTCTAGTTCCCTTTAGTCCAATCAGGATAAGAAATAGTTCAGAGTAACCAGAGATGGACACAAATACATGGTGTCTATAAGCATCATTGAAAGACTGAAGATTTAACAGCTACATAGAAACTCAGTGACAGTGCATGAAAAGCTTCAATGGAGCTCAACTTCTGGAAAACAAACTCTTAAGTCACTGTGCCATGGCAGGTGTCACATCATTCCATAATCGGTATTGTCAGCAGTGCCAAGATGAAGCTCCTTCAAGTAGATCTGTGGTCACAAGGACTGAATTTAGGTGGGCCTATTAGTTGTATACAGTTTTTCCAGACTTTAACAGCTTAATAAACACACATTTATTATCTTAGAATCCTATAGGAAAGAAGATAGGTCCTATTGAGCTACAATCAAGGTGTCAGCCAGGCTATAGACCTTCCTGGAGACTCAAGCTGAGGATATTGCCTTTTGAAGCCTCTAGAACAATGGTTTCCCAACCTTTCTAATACCTCGACCCTTTAATACAGTTCCTCATGTTATGATGATCCCAACCATAAAATTATTTTTGTTGCTACTTCATAACTATAATTTTCCTACTGTTATGAATCGTTAGGTAAATATCTGTGTTTTCTGATGGTCTTAGCAACTTTGCTATGGGGGTAGAGCCTAAGACCATTGGAAAACACAGATATTTACACAAAGATTCATTAACAAAAATAACCTTATGGTTGGGGGTCATCACAACATGAGGAACTGCATTAATGGGTCATGGCCTCAGAAAGGTTGAGAACCAATGCTCTAGAAGCTCCCTGAGTTTCTTTTCTTTTTTTCCCTTTATTTAAAACATTTTATTGAGATAAATGTGCTTTATTACATTATATAACTCTATATCTGTATACACTATGGAGTGCTCAACACCAAAGGTCTAGTTTTTATGCATCACATACAATTTTTTTACCTTAATCCATTTTGCTTTTTCTCACCCTCTCCCATTCTGGTAATCAATCTGTTGTTTCTATTCACTTGTTTTTGTTTTTGTTTCTTATATTCCCCATGTAAGTGAAATCATATGGTATTAACTTTAAAAATTGACTGTATTAATATATAATGTACATACCATAAAATACATTCAAAGAGTTCATAGAGTTTTGATGAATGTATATGCCTGTATAACCAACACTACAATCAACATGTAGTAAATTTCCATAACCTGAAAAATACATCTGTGCCCATTTGCAATTAATCATACCTCCTAATCCCAGGAATGCATATCTACTGACCTAATTCCTATCAGTATAGATTATTCTTGCTTTTTCTAGAATTTTACTTAAGTGAAGCCATTCAGTATGTGGACTCTTAATTTGACTAGTTTCTTTTAGGTAGCATGTTTTTGGATCTATCCATATTAGTGAATGTATAAATACTTGTGGTATGTAGAATTCTAAAATGGGCCTCAAGATCTCTGCCCTCTGGTGTACTTTCTCCAAGTTATGCAATCAAGCCCTGATCTAGGAGGGACTGTGAAGGGATTTTGCAGACAGAATTAAAGTACTAAATCAATTCACCTTAAGGCAGTGAGGTAATGCTATGTGAGCCTACATTTAATTTAAAGTCCATTTTCCAATTGATTGTTGCCAGTATATAAAAATACTATGATTTTTACCTATCCAACTTATAGCCTTTGTCCTTACTAAAGAACTTATTAGATCAAGGAATTTTTATTGTATTGCTTTTAAAAATTAAATGCATTGGGAGGTGACATTGATTAATAAGATTATATACTTTTATATAATCTGCATTTGTTAACTTGTGGTTTCTTCCTGGTCAAAGCCAGAAGTGGTGGTTGAATCCTTCTCATCTGGCATCACTTAGAACTCTTCTCTGTATTCCTCTTCCACATCTTGGGATCCCTGTGATTATGTTGGGCCCACCAGGAGAATCCAGGATAATTTCTCTATTTTAAGGTCAACTGATTTTCAACCCTTAACTCCCCACCTTTTTTTTTAAGTAAGATATCATATTACAGGTTACAGAGATTAGGGTGTGAGCATCTTTGGGGACTGTTATTCAGCCTATCTCCTTTATCATTAATCATCTGGTTTATACAGCAGATAGTTCTTAAACTCTTCAAATGGTGGTCTAAAACCAGTTTGTTCACAACTTTTTATGCTATATTTTATATATTATTGGTCATTGAATATATACTGGATGATTCTAAGACCAATCATTTTCCACATTTCTTCCTGTCTCTATAACATGACTGTGACTTCATGAGAAGTTTATAAACAAAGGGTAATAAAACTGCGTTTACTTTTCTCTTGTGAGTGCAAGCTCTGATTATAGTATTTTTCCCCCTCCATAAATGTTTGCATCAGTTTGTCTCTCACATTTTTTATTCCTTCCTTTTGACAGCAAATTACTGGCTTTCATTGGTTCCTTCGCCTACCTTTACCATGCTTTGATTTTCTTTGTTATCTAACACCATTAGCGCTTCTAGAATGACTGCCTTCACTGGTAGAAAGAATATGAGAAATCTACACTTGTAGAACCAAGGTGACAAAATTTGGGCTGTGTTGTCTACTGTTGTTTCCCCCTGTTTGATAGTAAACTTAATGCTGATGCACACTGATCTAGCCTTTTGGGAACCCAAAGCTACACATCCTGTTTGTTTGTTTTGGTGAGCCTCACTCAAGTATATTTTCCATTGATTTTGTTATAGAGAGTGGAAATGAGGGGGAGAAATAGAGAGAAACATTGATGTGAGAGAGGATTGGTTGCCTCCCAGGAGAGCCTTGATCAGAGCCGGGATAGTGTCTGCTGCAACCAAGGTATGTGTCCCTGAGCAGAATGGAACCTGGGATGCTTCAGTCCACTGGCTGATGCTCTATCCACTGAGCAAACCAGCTAGGGCCATCCTGTTTTTAAACAGTAAATATATATGCTTTTGTAGATAACTATATTATTTAAGGGTCTCAGCTTTGAATCTAGACTGCATTGGCTTGGACATTAGCTCTAATGTTTATTTAGTTACATAGCCTTTGGCAAATTACTTAACTTCTTCCTGCGTCAGTTTTCTCATATGTGAAGTAGGCTCTTAAAAGGATGAAATGAATTGACATTTGTAGCTATATTATGTGCTAAGTAAGTTATTCTTTAACAAGAGTTTATAATGTACCAAGTAAGCTACATATAATTTACCAAAGATAATCAACATGTTTCTACATATTTTTTTCCACACACATAATCAACTTTTACTTCACCGTTAATCTTTAATTTTTAAATAAGTATTTCCTTACCTCTGGTTCCAGGTAGTTAGCACTTTGGCATCAGGTGAGTAAACACTGTGAAACAAGCATCCATGAATATCAAAGACCATATTTAGACAGTCAGAGACCTAAGGGAAGTAATTTTTTCACAGTTGTCATTTATAAAGAAAAGTAAGTTATTGATAAGAAAGCACAAAAATGTTCTATCAACAAAAATATTTGTTTTCCTGATGAAAATATTAACAGACACTTCCTCTAACATCATATAGATGAATACCTATGTCTGGCACTCTGATCTTCATTAAAGGTTTGTTTTTAAAAGTAGATTCAAGTGGCCGAAACCGGTTTGGCTCAATGGATAGAGCATCGGCTTGGGGACTGAAGGGACCCGGGTTCGATTCTGGTCAAGGGCATGTACCTTGGTTGCAGGCATATCCCCAGTAAGGGGTGTGCAGGAGGCGGCTGATTGATGACTCTCTCTCATCGATGTTTCTAACTCTCTATCTCTCTCCCTTCCTCTCTATACAAAATCAATAAAATATATTTTAAAAAAATAGATCCAAGTGACTCTTTCTAGAATATCAAAACAACTTATTAGTCAATGAAAAAAAAAAACTGGTTAAGTTTTTTGTGGATGTCTTATAGGCAATTGAATATATTTATTTTCCTCTTTTAAGAACACAGAAGGGTTTCTGTAGAGAGAGGCAGGGGACTGGGGAATACAAAGGGAAGGATAGGAAAATAGAGGCCTAGATAAAGAGATGGGGCTGGGCAGACTTATGTTTCTCTTCTTCATAGACTCTCAGCTCCCCTGAGCATTGAATCATGCACCAGGGAGAGGAATATAGTCTCCTTAATTCAATGTTCATGCCACCAGGTGAAGACCAAAAATGATATACACTTTTTATGAACAAGATGATTCACTTGCTATTAGAATAAGTAGCATGAAAGTTTTAAGAAAGCTAGAAAAATGTACGCATCAGAATAGAATTTTGTTATGTTCAATATATTATATTTAATATATATTTTGGCCAGAAATAAAAAATCAACTAAATATTATATTCAGGGAGATTGAATATAGGAACTGGATTTTAGAAAACAGTAAGGGGTAAAGCCCAGGGTTCAATATAAGAGACCCCCAAAAATCATCTAAGGAGGATGAAGTTAGGAAAAAATGTTACGCATAACACAACTATGGGAGTTGCATAATTCAAAACATGCATTTGATCTAGAAAGTAACCTGATTGCACAACTTAAGTCATGTCAGGGTCACAACCTGGAATGTGGACCACAATGTCTGCAGTGAATATGATGTTAGGCTTTCAGTTCTCTTCATAAGAATTCATCATTGAAACGACAACAAATAAGATGATTGATAGACAGATAAGCAGATAGAGATGTGATATATGTATTAAGTTGAAAAGGTAGGTTGGTAGGCTGTTATGATTCATTTGACCAAGTTTATGGATTGTAATTGTAATTATATATATATATATATATATATATATATATATATATATATATATATATATATATTCTTTTCATTGATTTTGGAAAAAGGGAGAGGGAGATACATAGAGAAAAACATCGATCAGCTGGACCTAGGTTTGTCAATATTATTTCAGATTTTATCTGAAGACTTCATTAATTGGGTGTATTTTCTTCCAAAGAAGAAGAGTATAATAATTAATTCTTGACTTAATTGGAATCTTGAGCCTGTAGAGAAATGTAGTTGAAAAAATCCAATACAATAAAAAATTGATTACTAAAAGGTCATCCAGGAATATTACATCCCTCCTTCTCTGAGTAATCAGAACTAACATTGGCAGAGTTTTTGGCAAACAAAAGCAGAACATGATTCACATTCTATAAGTCAAAAGCCAGATGAAACAATAAACCAAGGACAAAGAGATAAGCTTAAATGCAAGTCAAAATAATCATCTTCCAAAAATAGTGTCTCTTGTGATGAAAGCTGAGAAGCCAAGGGCAAGAATAATTTTGAGATCCAATTTTCTCACAGTATCATGGCTTAAAGTAATGCAGGTCCAGTGGGATAACATAACTATACATTGTCTAAATTAATTACAAACTGGATTCATCTATAAAAATAGAGAATTAAAGATCAGTTTTTTAACCTGATATCTGGTTGTCTGCAGAGTTCTACACAATATCAGATTTAATTTAGAGCTACACATCCAAAAGAAGGGCAGAAAAGATGAAAATTTCAAGTAGTAAAAACAATGATAATTTAATAAATACTATTATAATCAGTCATTTTTAATAGCCATTCAAGGGATGCATTTATAAAAAGCCATGATCTCTATTTGATAAATATGCACCTCACATGTTATATTGCCCTTTATTTTTATAGCCCCTTAGGGATAAGTGACTTTAAGCTTCTCTTTTAAAAACTATCACATTAATTTACATTTTACTTTGGAATGTTACATATTTTTCTCTAAATATCATGTAAAGAAGTATACTAAAACCATTTCACTGATTTTTCTGTAATTTTTAAGTGCAAACGCTAAAATCAAGTGTGTTAATTAGGTAGGAAGCGGAAAAATTACCATGCTGATTTAGCAAGTGAGCATCACAAGGGATTGGAGGTAACTAACAAAGGGTCCTTATCTTTTTTTATTCTGGCTGTGGAAGGAAAGCAGTACAGGTGCTCTGAATTATCAGCTGCATGCAATTTGGGGAACAAAACATGATAGGTACATTTGGCTTCCCAGAAAGCAGAGATTACAGATGACAACCTCCCCTTTGCATGTAAGCATGCAACATAATAATGATGTTAGAAGTTTCATAGCAGTTTTCTATCTAGAAATTGTGATGATTCAGACAAAATTTAACAAAGGATTTACAATTTCAGACAAACCATATTTACAAGAAGCAATGATTGAAGGTCAGGACCAATGGTGAGTTACCAAACTAGTGTTAGGAGATCACAACTATTTATAAGTATGTCCTATATCATAGGATTTGTTAATTTTGGCTAATTTTGATTAGAAAACTCCTCCCTTAAAATATATATAATATTTAAGCATCACACCAAACCATTTTTTTTTTATTCTTCCTTAATGAGAGTTGGCAACTTTCAAGCATGCTCACTACAAAAGCAGCCACATATTCAGTGATGTTTGGCAGAAGAATATAAAAAGCTTTAAGTATTAGCACTTCCTGTGGCATACTCAGAATCATCATTGACACAAAAGTCAATACTAACAGAAGTCATTTGCCTGCTTCACATAACCTCTATATAACCAACACATGTGTGATGATGAAATGGCAGGGGGGGAATGTTTCAACAACTGTGACTAACACAGTTATCCATATGGACAACATTCTGAGGTGAATGTGTAACCCAAGTACTCAGACTAGGAAAACGAGTCAAGAAACATTAAAAAGGAGGCCAAAAATTACAATATTTTATATCACATAAAAACTGTATTACGAATGTCATTTCCTTAGATATATTAGATTTTTTAAAAAATAAATGGTGTTTCATTGTATTGCAATTCATAAAGCCCCCTTTTATAGAAAATACTACTAGAATTTATAATAATGGTTTTGACATTTTAGCATTACATTTTATGTAAAATTTTTAAGACATCCTGTGCTTCATAGAATTTTTATCTCTGTATTTCTGTCATTGTTTGACATAATGCTTTGCATATGGAGTGTGCTTAAAATAATTGCTTGCTTGCTAGATTTAATTTAAATTAAAAGTTCAGGAACTCAATTTGTATAGGCACCATGCATGGTAGAACTGTAGACCCTTCAGCATAGGAAGGCCAATATAAATATTGACTTTGGTCTGACTTTAGTTTTAGAAATTGTTCAGTGCCAACAGGAAACACTGATAAACGTCCCACTTGAGGAATTACACTTGTTTTTTTCTAAAGCTTTAAATAGATTTTATGGCTACAATGATCTATATTTATCTATCTACCATCTATCTACCACCTATCTATCTGTCGACTTACCTATATTTCAAATGGAAAGATATATTTACCATATACCTACTGTATTTGCTTTAGTATACGCATACTTTTTAAAAAATTGTAAGTCAATTGATTCATTTACAATTATAAACAATCCTTACTATAGACATGAACAGAATTATATTCTTATAAGGGAATTTGAGAAAGTCTAATCTCTGATCACATTTTATGAGGAACTTTAAATCATTAAAATCAGAAAGCAAAAAAGAGCCAAATTCAGTCTGTCCAAACTAAACCACTCTATTTCATTCATAGATTTCTCCTTTTTATGAAGAATGGAATTGCTTTCAAAATATCTCTGTAAAAAGACTCAACTCTACTGTCTTTGAGGATGAATGTACTAATCCCAACTAAACTAAGCAATCCTCCAGATCAGTCAGCCTTTATCATATTTTTAATTTTAATATCTAGCTCAGTACTAGGCTCAGAATGGCTACTAAAATATGCTTATCACTATGTATCCCTCCTCTTTGCATTTATTTAGCAAATATTCTATATTCTTTAGAAATGGAGCAAAATATGTGCAGAAACTCCAGAGTAGTAGTTTTGAGGTGTGTTCTAGGAAGTGCTAATCTAGCAAAATGATTGCATTAAAAATATTCCAGTTTCACCTTGAGAAGTAACACACATTAATTTGTATGTTTTTGCATCGCTTCCCCATTTGGTTTAGAGCCATTTTCTGCACAATACTCACACATCCTTTGGAGAAGAGTAGGAACGAATGGGGTGATGTTTCAAGCAGGGCATCTTCTTAAGTGAGGCCCTGATAATGTAACAAAAGAGGTTGAAGATGTTGGAAAGAGACCTATGTGAGCACATTGCTAATAATGTCATGATTTTGACTAAGTTTTATTGCTCCACAGTGAGGAATTTGGAAATTGAATGTAACATTTAAAAGTCCTCTCCTCACTCTGAAAACGTATAACATTTCTTCTCTGTAACACAGTTTTAAGTATTACCTCTCATATTCACTGGATACACATGCCTACATGTTTGTGTATTCCTGACCTCCCTAAGTTGTAATCATATTGAGGATATCTGCTCATTGTTTGGTTATTAAGTGATTGTAAAGCAGTTTTTTAAACAGATTATTGATGTCCTATATAATTGATATGCAAAAATTACAGATATGTAATATATGCAATTTGATGATTTTGGACATATGCATAAATCCATGAAACCATCTTCACAATCAAAGTAATAGATATATCCATCACATCCAAAATTTTCCTTATGCTGCCTTGTTTTTTTTTAATGGTAAGAATACTTATAATACTTTTTAAAGATGTAATGCTTTAAATTTTTAATACTTTATACAAGATGGTGAAATATATTACCCATATTTCACACATGCAAGAAGTTTAGGCTGGCACCTACCCAGGGTAAGAATTGGTAGTAGGTGGGGTGTGTGGAGAACATTTGAATTAACATGAGAAATTATGGTTTCAGAGCTCTGTCATTTAAGAGCTGCGTAATCTGGGATAAACCAATGCATTTCTATATAAAATATATATTTAAAAAGTACCCTGTATATTTCTTTGATTTATTATGAGGTTTAAATGGGAGCATGGATGGGATGATTCTATTAAGGCCTCCATTATTAAGATTTTATTTAATTTCGACAAGTATTTGAGGATTGTTTGAATGATCATCTTTCTTCCAATGGACTAAATTGCTTTTCATCCTGCCAGCTTGCCTGAATGTCTTTGAAGCTGAATGATCCAACTTTTTTTTTTTTTTTTTCTCTTTAATAAATTTTTTTTTTTTATTTATTTTTTATTTTTTTATTTATTTATTTTTTTTAAATCAATCTTTATTGTTCATATTATTACAAAGGTTCCTCATTTCTTCCCCCCTCCACCAGGTTCCCACCCCACCCTCTGCCCCCTCCCCATCCCCCATTGTCCTCATTCATAGGTGCACAGTTTATGTTCAGTCTCTTCCTCCCTCCCTCTCCCCGATAGTAAATCCCTTTTCAGATAGTAAATCTGTTACTTAGCATTTTCTCATATCAATAATACCTCCACATGCCCAATGATACACTTCACACAAAAGACATTTCCAAATAGGTCAACCAGCCTCATCCAGGCCCCACCCAAGGCACTCACAGATCAACACCCCAGCGCTATACTAACTCAACACATCCAGATCTAAGCCTTCATCACTTGATTCAGCAGACCCTCAAGTTCCCACAAAAGTTTCCAGCCATGTCTGAGAGGCAGCCGTGGGCAGGTACAGGTGAGGAGCGAGCTGTTTCGGGCCTGGCTGCTCCGGGCCTGGCTGCTCCGGGCCTGGCCTCTGTTGCTCTGGTTCGTTCCACAACCAGCTGCTCCGGGTCTGGTCACTGCCGCTCCCGACCTAGTTGCTCTGGACTTGGCTGTTGCTGCTACAGGCCTGGCCGCACCCGACCCGGCTGCTCTGGGACCGGTTGCTCCGGTCCCGGCCGCTCCGGGCCTGGCCGCTCCCAGCCTGACAGCCGCTGCTCCGGGCCTGGCTGCTCCCAGCCTGGCAGCCATTGCTCCTGGCCTGGCCGCACCAGACCCTGCTGCTCTGGGCCTGGCCGCTCCCAGCCTGGCAGCTGCTGCTCCGGGCCTGGCCGCTCCCAGCCTGGCAGCCGCTGCTCCGGGCCTGGCCGCACCAGACCCGGCTGCTCCGGGCCTGGCCGCTCCCAGCCTGGCAGCTGCTGCTCCGGGCCTGGCCGCTCCCAGCCTGGCAGCTGCTGCTCCGGGCCTGGCCGCTCCCAGCCTGGCAGCCGCTGCTCCTGGCCTGGCAGCACCAGACCCGGCTGCTCCGGGCCTGGCCGCTCCCAGCCTGGCAGCCGCTGCTCCGGGCCTGGCCGCTCCCAGCCTGGCAGCCGCTGCTCCGGGCCTGGCCGCTCCCAGCCTGGCAGCCGCTGCTCCGGGCCTGGCCGCTCCCAGCCTGGCAGCCGCTGCTCCTGGCCTGGCCGCTCCCAGCCTGGCAGCCGCTGCTCCTGGCCTGGCCGCACCAGACCCGGCTGCTCCGGGCCTGGCCGCTCCCAGCCTGGCAGCTGCTGCTCCAGGCCTGGCCGCTCCCAGCCTGGCAGCCGCTGCTCCTGGCCTGGCCGCACAAGACCCGGCTGCTCCGGGCCTGGCTGCTCCCAGCCTGGCAGCCACTGCTCCGGGCCTGGCCGCACTAGACCCGGCTGCTCCGGGCCTGGCCGCTCCCAGCCTGGCAGTCGCTGCTCCAGGCCTGGCCGCACCAGACCCGGCTGCTCCGGGCCTGGCCGCTCCCAGCCTGGCAGCTGTTGCTCTGGGCCTGGCCGCTCCCAGCCTGGCCGCCGCTGCTCCAGGCCTGGCCGCACCCGACCCGGCTGCTCCGAGCCTGGCCGCTCCCAGCCTGGATGCTCCGTGCTTGGCTACTGCTGTTCTGGGCCTGGCTGCTCCCAACCCGGCTGCTCTGGGCCGGGCTTCTCCGGGCCCAGCCACTCCGTGTCTGGGTGTTCCTGGACTGGCCACCCTGGGCTTGGCCGCCTCTGCCTCAGGCCTGGCTGCCACTGCCCCAGGTCTGGCTGCTCCAGTGCTGGCCGTTGATGCTCTTGTTCTGGCTGCTGCTGCTCTGGGGCCTGGCCACTGCTGCTCCGGGCCCAGCTGCCACTGCCTTGTGCCTGGCCACTCTAGGCCTGGTCGCCGCTGTTCCAACATTCTGTTCCTTTTTTCTCTCTTTTTTTTCTTTTAAAAAAACAAAACGCATTTATGTTGCAATGTTGGCTGGTGCGTTGAGTTCTGACTTAGTCTTTGATTTTTCAAGATCTTCTTTGTATTCTTTCTTAAGTAATTTTACTATCATTTGCTCTCACTTGATTTCTTCACATTGAGAACTTCTTTGGTTTCTTCATCCTTGTCCTGGGAGCTCAGCAGGTTGGCCTGTGGCACCCCTTTGTTCTCCGGGGGCTCCCGCGCTGCTCCAGCCTGTTGCCGGGGTCAGTGCCGCCCAGGAAGCAGCCCCCGTCCTTGGCTCCGTTGCCAGCGCTCAGCAGTCGAAGGCTCAGGGGCACCCCCCCCACTGGGGGCCCCGTCGCCCGGCTCCTTGCTGGCGCCCGGCTGGCCGGTGTCCGGCAGGGGCTCCTGCTCCTCGTGGCGTTCCTCCAGTCTGGGGCTTTCTTTCTCCCTCCCACTAGGGGTGTCCAGGATCAGAGTCAACAGACTGTCCTCTGCGCACAGTGTGCGCGACTCCGGGGGCTCGGCCTTTCGCCGCGCTCCCAGGACTCCACCTCACAGCTCCGTCTCCCCCTGCCCGAGCCTGGGTCCCCAGGGACTGGCCCAGACCTGGAGTTCGGGGCGGTCTGGACTGAGGCTCAGAGCTGCCGCCGAAGGCTTTGTTTCTTCCGGCTAGGGCAATCCAGCATCAGAGTCAACATTCAGTCCTCTGCGCGCCATGTGCGCGCGACTCCGGGGGCCCCGCATTTCGCCGCCCCCCGGGATTGTCTCCCCCTGCTGGAGCCTGGGTCCCCAGGGTCTGGCACATAACTTGGGGCTCAGCGCTGCCGGTTCGGGGGTTCAGCCCAGGCTGGGGGTTCTATTTCCTTCCTGCTAGGGAACGCCAGGCAGCACCCAGCCCTCTCCTCCTCTCCGGCTGCGACCTCTCCGCGCGCGCGTGCGTGGGAGCGCGCAGCATGTCTTCGTACCTTAGGCTTTTTTTCAGCTCCTCTGATTTTCCTTCTGGTTTTCTCCCTCCTTCCTATTGTAGAGTTTTCAGTCAGTCGACTACCTGTAGCTCTGGGCAATGTCCACTCTACATTTTAGTTGTATTCCCTTGAAATTGTTGTGAGCTGCTGCGGCTAGGTGTATACCCGAGCAGCCATCTTGGATCCTCCGGATCCAACTTTTTATATAGGGATTTACCTTTTGACTTTATTACATTTTAATACAGATACAAATTTAATTCCTCCTTTTTTTTTTTTGCCACATTTAAACATTTCCCCTTTAGAAACATTCAGTAAGTGAAATTACTTTAAAAACCTTTTCTCTATGTATTTGGGTTTGGAACCCACACACCTAGCACGGTGGTTCTTAGTAGGTTGGCAATGCAGCCAACTCACCCGAAGGTGCTGAAAAGAGGCTGTAGTGGCCCTTCCACAGAGTTTGATTCAGTAGGTCTCAGGTGAGGCCCAAGAATCTTTAATTCTAACAGATTGCCATGAGACGCTACGGTTTTCTTTCTGAGTCAGTCTGTAATTGATTTCTCTGACCTTTGTTTTCCATCCTGTCAGTCCATACCCTATCTATTGCTGTCACATCATTAAAAAAAGTATTCTTCTCCCAATTATATCTACATAGTTATGTTTTACCCTATTATGATGTGAAATGTAAAAGTAATTTAAAACCATGATGTAATAAAATAATAATCGTGAAGAAATCAGCCTATCCTCCAGACCCCAGGAACTTAACTAGCCTTTCTCTGTTGTAGCCAAAAGTCAGTGTATCCTCAAATTTTATCTACATGCCATTTGTCAGGACCCATTCTTATTTTCAAGAAGTGATACAATAATTGGAGATCAAGACCCATTTTTCACATTTGTCATGGTGGGGAAGTAATAGGTAGGCTACTTCAAAACAAGTCAGGTGGATGGATTACATGTTAGGGAGACTGTGACCTGGAATAGGGCTGGGTTTTGAAGATAATGAGGAAAAACTGTTCTGGTCAGCAGCTCCAGCTGAAAGTTGCACTTCTGATGGATGTACTTTATAGATGAGTTCCTTATTTTACTTTAAAATATATAAAGTGTACGAGGGAAATTAAGATGATATTAGTAAAGCACATGAAAGATAATGTTGATTATGAATCTGAACATCAGAAGTAAATCTGAATATAAATTTTATAATTTAGGAAAGGATACATTAGCCCAGAAGAAGTGTTGGTCACAAAAACGATAAGGATGAACACAAACAAATCACTAGTTGTCTTTGTTCTTATAAACTCAGAAAAGCTGTGTTTCTACGTGGCTGTAAAAAAGGAATGTATCACACAAGAAACTGGCATAATTAGCAGTTAATTCAAAGTAACTAAAGTGTATTAGCCCTAGTCAAACAATTTTATTTTTCTTGCTGTCTTTAGTAGTCACACATATGTGAGCCTTTAAAAAGCCAGTCTGGTTGGTTTGGTGCATACTGTTTTATCACTTTTTCTCTTTGCCAGCACTCACACTTACTCTTAAATGGTTCACATCTGTTCTTTGAAATGTAGTGATATCTGAAGATCTCTGTGCCTCCTTGTTTATTTTAAAGGGACAATGGAAGCTGTATTGTATGAGACTTAAGGAAAAAAAGTCTTGATTTCTGAGGCTTCTGGGTAATTTGCAGATTTCCCTTACAAGTGGGCATCAACTCCTTACAAAATGTTAATCATTTATTTTTTTAAAATTTTTAAAATTTATTTTATTGAGTTTTTACAGAGAGGAAGAGAGAGGGATAGAAAGCTAGAAACATTGATGAGAGAGAAACATCAATCAGCTGCCTCTTGCGCACCCCCTAAGGGGGATGTGCCCGCAACCAAGGTACATGCCCTTGACCAGAATCGAACCTGGGACCTTTCAGTCCTCAGGCCAATGCTCTATCCACTGAGCCAAACCGGTTTCAGCCAAAATGTTAATCATTTAGAATCTATTTATTTGTTATGATTATGCCAGGTTAGCTGATAAAATTTGATGAACAGTCCCTGATATTTTTCCAAGTTAATACTTAATCATTTTGCTTCCTATCCAAAAATAAACCTGGTTCATGAGGATAAACATATATCCCACTCCCAGGGTAGTGCCAGGTCACACTTGTGGTTCTAATGCATTCATTACAAATGAATGCATTAGAGAAGTAGAGAGAGGGAGATTTCAGAGAGGTAGAGAGAGGGAGAAATATATATTATAATAGAGAATCATTATCACCCGTCTCCTGCATGCCCCAAACTAGTGATGGAGCCTGGAACCTGGGCATTTGCCCTGACCAGGAATTAAACCATTACCTCCTGTTCATAGGTCAATGCTTATTCACTGAGCCAAGCCCGCCTGGCCTGATGTATTTTTTGAGATTCCTTTTTATACTCTCAAAATTGCACATAATTGTATACCAATAATATGGCCACCCTAAATATGAAGCATAACTGTGGAATCAGTAAAGTGATAGAGTAGCTGTTGTGGGAAAAGACCTTAGAAAAGGGGCCACTAAGTTAAATTTATAAGAATCAAATTAAAGGTTTTAAAATTGATCAATGCTTTAAACGAGGTATGACATATAGCATGTTCCGTATAGGCTATGTTTCTATATTTTATGTATCTTCTGGTCTATTTTAAGCTATTTGGTATGGTAAAAATTGGAACACTATTTAATCTATTCCACTGTTACTCCAGAGAGATGCTCTTTTACCTGCATCGAGTCTACTTTTTTTCCCATTGAACTCATTAATATCACTTGTCTTGCTGACTGGGGTTATTCAATATATACTTTAGTCCAGCTGAGTGGCTCAGTGGCTAAACATAGACCTATGAACCAGGAGGTCATGGTTCAATTCTCAGTCAGGCTCATGCCCAGGATGTAGGCTCAATCCTCACTAGGGGGCATGCAGGAGGCAGCTGATCAGTGCTTCTCTCTCATTATTGATGTTTCTCTCTTTCCTTCTCCCTTCCTCTCTGAAATCAATAAAAATATATTACACACACACACACACACACACACACACACACACACACACACTTTAGTGATTTTTATCTTTTTCTTTGCTTCTACATAGAAGGACCAATGACATCTTTTATTTTATTTGAATCAATTAGAGAGCCAGGTGTTTGATAGTGGTGAAATTATTAGCCTTGGAAGTGAATAGAGAACTGTTTACCTAGCATTATGAACAATTTCTTGTGTTAGTTGCAGTGCTGGATTTCCTACTGAGAGGTTTTCCAAACAGAAGTCTCTATGTCAATATTCTCTATACATGCTTTAGTTGATAAGGTTACATCAATAATTTTTTTTATCTAAGAATACTGTGGATATAAAAAGATCTGGTGCTGTGCGATGTAAGAATAGAAAACAGCACTAGGAATAAGCAAAGGGATTTACCTTCTGACCACAGACTTGTTTCTGATGTTCCTGCTGTGTTTCTTTTCTTTCAAAAATGAGATTAGGGTTTCTCTAAGCTGCATCATAAGTAATAAATGACAGTTTATAAACTACCAGGGATACAAAAATTTTGTGTCTGCTTTTCAGTTAATGATATCAAAAGATATTCTCCTTAAGCAACCTGTAGTTCCCTACATTTAAGTAATATATTTATATGGTTTCAGAAAATCATTCAGTGAGAACTGTAGCTGATTCAAATGTGAAATAGTGACATTTTCCAGACTTATTCATAGCAACAAAAAGGGTATATTATACTTACAGGGCTTTCAGCCAATACTCATTAAATCTTACTGTGTAGACTATGGTATTATTCTTAGAACTACCAATATTATAGATGTCATTAGCTATCTGTTCCTCAAATTGCAAATAATGACAAATACCTTTTAGAGTTTAGACCGTACATGCTATCAGACATAGACATTCCCAAGTGTTTCTAAGAGATGTCTGTTCTGCAGGTAGAGCAATCAATATAGAATGCAGACATATTTTAAGATCACCCATAGTTGCTGAGTTTCTAAGGCTTCCAGGGTGACTTAGGTAATTTTTAAGGAAATCTGGTGTAGAAATTCTTAAATGTGGTCAGTTTTTAATTTGCAAATATACCTAGTTGAATGTGTGTTTGTGGTTCAAGTGTGTATACACACATACTTTGGTTAGGACAAAGCAATTGATGTTTAAAAAAACAATATAAAGCCATATAATTTGGACTCTTAAAATGTATTTTTTTGTCATTGTTTATATAGAACTATTAACAAAAAGTCTTTTCATCAAAAAAGAGTCATAGAATTAATACATTTTTGTATGCTCTTATTTATTGCTTCATGATATGATTTCTAAGATATTTTGACTATATCAAACAACCATTAATATCTAGAATATCCAATTATAAGTCATAATCAAAACACACAGAAAATAATCAAAGGTATTAAGTAGATTTAATTTTTATGTGTCAAGAAGAAAATGTATATGTAACAGGAAACCCTAAATTTAAGAGATGTAAGTAGATAGTGGACCCTATTAAAATAATTTTCAGAAGTTAACTGAAATTTAAAAATTGCAAAGGAGAAAAACTGAAAGGGAGAGAGAGGAGGAAAAGAAGAAAAGCTCTGAATGATCTGCAATAGATGGGACACAGAAAACATTCCCTCCCTCAATCCTTCTAATCCAGTCAAAGTAAGCACATCACTCTAACTCCTCCCCTATGACATTTCTGTAGAGTCAAACAGAGAAAACACACAAACACACCCCCCCCCTCCCCAAACGGCTAGAAAACACCTTTGAGAAGAGGATGACTATGTTTTATTTTTTTAAATGCTAAATTCTGTATTCTGGTCTTCCCAGGGTTTTATTAAATATTTTCTTCAATTAATTTTCTGAGCCAAGGATCTTTTGAAAAGAGAATCAGATGCTTTTATCTCATTGAAATGGAGATTTGGAAGAAATGATCATTTAAATTACTTAAATTTAGGAAAATCTAACAACCAGTGTTGCAAAAGGGAATTGACAGCCAAATGTTCTTTGGAATTTTAAACTGGTTCCTGCAACTTTTTGGAAGTTGAAGTATCTTCTGGTACATAAGCAAAGACAAACAAACAGAATTGTAGAATATGCCATAAAAATGCTAAGACTACCCAGCATATTTTAATTCCCACTTCCTCTTTTTTCAACATGAAGTACATTCCACTTTAGTTAGGAAGGTCTTACGTTTTCTGATAATACATGTTTAGTGACATCCTGCTCATCTATCCTGATTATTAGAGTTATAGTCTAACCAGAATATTTTAAATATTTCTAAGTTCAATTCTAAGGAGTAGAGAGTTCAATTGAATTTTTAAGTCAATAAAATACTTGTGATATCACATTTTTAAAAAATATATTTTATTGATTTTGTACAGAGAGGAAGGGAGAGAGTTAGAAACATCGATGAGAGAGAGTCATTGATCAGCTGCCTCTTGCTCACCCCCTACTGGGGATATGCCTGCAACCAAGGTACATGCCCTTGACCGGAATCGAACCCGGGACCCTTCAGTCCCCAAGCCGATGCTCTATCCATTGAGCCAAACCGGTTTGGCACTTGTGATATTTTTTATCAGGTAAAATTCAAAGACTGTGAAATGCACAAAATTTAAATGTACAATTAATAATTTACAGAAATTTATATACCCATGTTATTCATTGTACTCAAAGCAATTAAGATATGTAGGTTATCACTTTCTGATCAACCCCCTCCTCAGCAGCCAGAACTTCTGTTCTGATTTTATCAGTATTGATTAGCCTTTTATTGAAATTTATATAAATGCATATTAAAGTTTGTATTATGGGTGTCTGACTTCTTGCATCCAAAATGAAAGTTTGAACTATATCTATGCTTTGTGTGTAACAATTATTTATTCCTTATTATTGAAGATTGTTTGATATTATGAACATATCTTGATTTGTTCACCAATTGATGGATACTTACATTAGTTTTGTTTATTAGAAATAAAATTTCTTTATTCTTGGAAATATCTTTTGCACAGATATGTATTTTCCTTTTTATGTTACTTATCTAGAAATAAAATCACTTTGTCACAGAGCATGTTAGTTTTAGTTTTATAGAGAAACTTAATGATACTTTTTATTTTATTTGCATTTTTTATTTTTAATTTATTTTTATTGATTAAGGTATTACATATGTGTCCTTACTCTCCCCCCTTGATTCCTCCCAGACATATGCCCTCACCCCCCTGATGTCTGTGTCCATTGGTTATGCTTATATGCATGCATACAAGTCCTTTGGTTGATCTCTCCCTCTTACCCCCACCCTCCCCTGCCTTCCCTCTAAGGTTTGAAGGTCTGATCAATGGTTTTCTGTCTCCGGATCTGTTTTTGTTCATTAGTTTATGTTGTTCATTATGTTCCATAAATGAGTGAGATCACGTGATACTTCTCTTTCTCTGACTTATTTCGCTTAGCATTAATGCTGTTTTTTAAAAAGTGGTTGCAACATTTAAAAATTTTGCCTTCAATTTTGAGACTTCTTATTCACATCCTCTCCCCAAGTTTAGTATTATTATTATAAGGTTTAGCTGTTCTGATGGTGTGTGGTGGGGTCTCATCTCATTCTCAATTTAACTAGTAGTCCCCCAATTAGTATCAATGCCATTGACAATCCATTCATAGACCTAAAGTGTATGTGTATGTGCCTGTATTTATTTCTGAAATGTATTAGCCATATATGTTCTTTTATAATTTTTTCATTAAAAATATTGTTTTGCCTATCCTACATTTTCTTTATTTTCACAACATGTCTATTTCTTTAAAAATCATTTTATTTTTTATATGGATTATATGGATTACTTGAATATTTAATCCACTTGGGTAGAATTGCCATCTCTATATTGTTTTGTAGTCCATGAACTTAGTATATTTCTCTAATTATTATGTTGTTTTTTTCAAAATCATAGTATTTAATGGTGTTTGCTATAGAAGTCTTACATATTTTTGTTAACTTTATTTCTAAATATTATATGTTTATGCATTTTCCAAATGGATTTTAAAATTTGTTTATCATATATAGATAAAAATAACCTTTTAAAAACTATGTACTCTATTGGGATCTATAAAATAAACCTTTTATTTCCTAATTAACAATAAGGTGACACAAAACCAATAAACCCAGATTATGGGTATTACTCATAAATCTATTGACCAATGAGGTCCAAATTATAGGTTTTAAAGTACTGTTTGTGCCATTTATTTGAATGTTGCTTGCTCTGGTGCTTTTTAAAAATTATAATTGGCCTGGATTTTCTTTGTTTTCTCTATATTAAGTACATCAGAAACTATTAAAATGGCTAAACTGGTATGTACTAGTGAAAATAAAATAATTGAAATAACTCTAAGCAAATCAACAATGTTTTAGTTGCAGAGGCATTGCAACTTGTCTCTCTCAAAGACAATAATTCTTAGAGATTGATATCGATATAAAATTAATCATTTGAGTATCCCTTGACTCACAAGTTTTAAAATTAGCAGAAAGGATCTACCTTTTAGAACTCACTTATCAATGGGGAAAAAGGCTTATGAAAACAGATTTTTATTCAGGTAGCTCTTTCGAATATTATGTAGGCGTTCTCTCAGAACTGTATTGGTTAGCATGATCTTTAGATGCATTGCTATTGTTCACTGTAGGCATAATTTACTTTTTCATCTAGAACAGCAATTCAAATTTAAATAAAATATCATGGGAACTACCATTTTTCTTTTAGAATTCACGTTCTGTGGGCCACAATTTTTCTTTACTGAAAAATGAAAATGTTTGGAATTTTATTAGATTTAGCCAAGATAATAGTTGGAATATAGTAAATAGATTATTTTCAATTTAATTCATAGCTGTTATTATAAAAACTTGTCTGTAGGAGATGCGGTGTATGCTGTCAAAATTCAGTATAGTAGAACATGATTACATATGTTAAGTATTTTGAATATCGTACCATCTAATAACAAGGAAGAATGAGAAAGACCATTCATAGGAATGATAAAACAGATTGGTCCAGCAGATAATTTGCAGGAGGAAAAAAGAATGTCTGAAGGTCATTTATATTATTGGCTGAATTAACCTGTATTTCTTCTTTGAAAATCCAACATTTCTCACATCACTGCTAATAGTGGACCAGCAGACTGCCTGCCATGCAAAATTTTCCCTCTTATTTGCACTTTCATAATATCTTCAAAGTGCCCTTTGAGAAGTGAAAGAAGCATTATGTCTTTAGATTATTTCTCGCTTGCTTAATTTACAAATCTGCAGGACCAGTACAATGATTGTTAACAAAATCAATACTTGATATAGAGGCATTGGCCATCCCTTCAAAGAGGTAAATTTTCTTGTCCTCTTGTGTTGGGTGATTCCATGCAATATTCTCTTCACAAGTGGAAATCCAACCAATGTTGGTGATCATCTTGTCACAAAAAGCTTCCTGTCTCTGTTGGACTATAATTGGCTTCAAAATGATAATCATAAAATTTATTTTCTTTAACTTTGGAAACACATTGAAATGTTGGGGGGGAGAAGTATATAAACTGTAGTTTTTATCATTTTGAACACTTTATATTTAGGGTTACTGAAGCTCAGACAAATACCATCAAAAGGATGTTTGTCACAATACTTACAACTCACCATAATGTGTATGCCAGTGTATGATTATTCTATCCGAGGGATGTCATATCTATATCTATATCTATATATCTATATATCTATAATATATCTATATATCTATATATCTATAATATATCTATATATCTATATATCTATATATCTATATGCCTATATGCCTATATGCCTATATGCATATATGCCTATATGCATATATGCCTATATGCCTATATGTCTATATACCTATATACCTATATACCTATATACCTATACCTATATCTATATCTATATCTATATCTATATCTATCTATCTATATCATCTATCTATATCTAATATGCAAATAGAGCGAAAGGTGGAACAACCAAACAACTAGTTGCTATGACATGCACTGACCGCCAGGTGGTGCCTGTGGAACATAGCAGGTGCTGGTCTCAGCGGGATGGTGGAGCAGGTGAGTGGGGGCACCAGACCAAGGTAGGGCGCAGGTCACTGTCAGGTGAGCCACTGGTGGTTACTGAAAAGTCTTTGCTCTAGAGTGCCGCAGTCCTGCCAGGCGCTCTCCCCTGCTACCCGTGCCAGTCCTGCTCACACCCTCTGCTGGCACTGGAGCTGCCAGCTCCTGGTGCTGGTGCCAAGGCGGTTGCAAGCAGCTGCTGCTCGCCCTGATCATCCCTCAGGGCTTCTCCACCTCCCCTGCTCCTGAGGAGTGATTGGGACCAACAGCCACCTCTTGGACCTGCTGTTAGCATTGGTCCCAATCACTCTGCACTGTCAGCAGGACTGAGTGGGGCTATCAGCTTGTAGGGGCAGAAGTGGGGCTGGTAGCAGACAGGGGACTGGGGTTTGTGGTGGGAGGGGCCGGGCAGGGGCATGGAGGATGGGCCAAGACCCACCCCTGTGGCCACCACAACCTTGTGGCCCACAGTTCCTTTCAAGGTGTACGAATTTGTGCACTGGGCCCTTAGGTAATATATAAGTATGTAGATAGAATAGTAGATAGAATAAATGAAAAAATTGACACATATTATTTTATTATGGAATAATTAATAATTAGAACTATTTACCAGACATTTGCAAAAGAGATTTAAATATACTATTATTATTATTCTGAAAAAGAAGTTACTATTACTTATGACAATTTTGTTTTGTTTTGTTTTTTAATAAAATGAGACAGTTAGGTAACCCAGTTTGCATAGCTGACAGATGCAAAAGTCAAAATTTGACCCCCAATGTCCACTATTAACCGCATTCTATTAGAAGTTTCTTCCTGGTAGAATTAATTCTGATGCATTATGTGTTGTATACCAAAAAAGAGGAAAAATATACTAATTTAATTGTTTTTTGTGTTTGGCAAACCTATGTTTTATTCTAGAATTGATGATTTTTAAATGCATTAAACTATTTCCAAATATTTTGATCCATTTTTGTGTTCCCCTGATAAATTTAAGAAAACAGGTTTATTCATATAATTTTTAACTTTTCAATTTGATTTACCTAAGTATTATACTTTTGATTTGTTTACATCCATTTTTGGTTAAATTGCTCAGGAAGCCTTTTGTTCTAACACATCTTTACACCTATTCATATGGCTCCTTTTTCTGAATCATGTGTTTAAATCATTCACAGATGAAGCAGTATTATTATTATTAGTTCATGCTTTTACCCTTTAAAACAGGAAATTGACTATACAGCTCATTCTTGCCTGTATCTACATAGACTAATTTTTTGTTACTTCATTATCTGCAAATATTTTTTTCTACAAGAAACTTTAGTAGATAATTTCAATAATTATTGATTGCTTTAGTGTTCTACTTTTGAATAGATAAGTTTATCCGATACAATTATTTCCTCACTTGTTTATCTCACTGACTTCTTACAGATGCCCATCATCTCCCCACACCAAAACATAAATTATTAAAACTAGTCAATTCTCATTTCCTCATCTTCTGTTGAATTAATCCCATTCAATTCAGTAATGGAGAAATTCAGACATTTTGAAGGTATAACACATTTCCTTGTTTTTTAATTGTCAACATAAAATTTCTAGTTTTGCCTGTGAAAATTTATATTTTATGGCATTGTTTATGCTGTTTATATGCATTTTTCATTTTTAGAATTTATGTTACGAAGTGCTTATATAAATTATAAGTATTTCCATTTGATAACATTAAATAGTGATAATGTAGAAAATTTAAATTATTGACTGTTACAATGCCAAACATTTCAATTTTTTATCACTGTCATTCAGGTTAAAGACCCTTAAAAAATAAAACAACTTTTCTTCAGAAATGAACAGTCTGGAAAATAACCATATATCTAGGTATTCTATAGTTTATAGTATTTTCCTCTATTTTGTTTAGTTAGTGTTTATTAGCCATTCCATGCGATTATAAAACAACTTTGAAAGATGCTTTTTTTCTATTCTTCTGTAATTGTCCCATTGCATTTCTGATCAACAGAATTTTAAATTTATTTAGTCTGTTCATTGAAATAGCAAATTGTTCAGGTGTTATTTCCTTTACATCTTTTCTATGACATTTATATATTGTTAGAGAACACTTTATGTTTCCTTATTTGCAAATTTCCTGTGGAGGCTTCCTCGAAGTTCCAGAGTATTAAAAATGTACTGTCACTGAAAAACAAATACACAACTAAGGTAAAACTGTGTGTGATTAAATGCACTGCCTTGGAAGCAAATAGAACGTGACTTTAATTCTCAGTTTTCTAGTACTCAAGATGTGATCTTGGGAAGTTACTTATTTGTATTACAGTACACTTATCCTCCAAAATAAACACAGTAACACCAATTGGATTACAGGGTGATTGTAAAAATAAATTGAATAATACCTAAGAAATATTTAGGACAACACCATATATATAGTAAACATCAATAGCTATTATGATATAATGCAATTTCATAGAACTGAAATTATTTTTTAAAAATGAATGAGTGAGTGAATGTATATATGAATAAGTGAAATTTGTGGTTCTTTTGCTCAGTATATACCTTTCTATTATAAATAGATACTTAATGTTTTATTATTCTTTTAATTCAGGCTGATTAAATCAGCAAAAATCTCACCAGGCCATTAATTTGATGTCCATCCTACTCTAGAAACAGCTGGATGAGGTAAAAAACTAGGAAGGATCAAGGAAAACCTTAAGGTATAATTTCTTTCCCTTTCTCTGCTATGTCTTTCTTTTCCTCTTTTATTCCTTTCTTTCCTTACTTCTCTTTCTTATTTCTCTCTCTTCCTATCTCCCTTCCCAAAGCCTGTCTTTTCTTTTTTTCTTTCATCCTTTAATACAAATTATTTTCTTGTTTGTTCATTTGCTGCTTAGTTTTATATCCCATTCAGTTGATTGCCTTTTTATTTTATTGACAGTTTCTTTGGCATGTAAAATATTTTTAGTTTTATTTTTTGGTTCCATTCATTTATTGTTGCTTTTACTTTTCTTGTCTTTGATTCAAATTTATAACATCCTCTCTAAGATTCATATGTGGGATATAAAATTGAAAGCAACAAATGATCAAACAAGACAAACAAAAATTGTTAGACACAGACAATAGTGTGGTAGTTACCAGAGGAAAAGGGAACTAGGAAGTACTGAGGGGTAGAGGGGCTCCAATGTATGGTGATAGAAGGAGATTTGACTTTGATTGGTGGACACACAATGAAATACACAGTTACACAATTTATTAACCAATGTCACACTAATTAATATAACAAAACATGTAAATATGTTAAGTCACTCACCCCAAGCTCAAAGCTCTCCAGTGACTTCCTATTGCATTTCAATGTGTAATCCACAATCTTAACTAGCACTTTAAAGAAACAACACAGACATAATCTGGCCTCTGAAACCAGTTTCTCTTCAGTCAAACTGGGTTGATTGCTCTTTCTTGACTCACAGTAAGAAATATCCTGTCATGCACCTTTGTAGTCATTGTTCTCTCCACTTGGGAGGTTCTAGGTATTTTCAAAGTCTTAACCTCCCTGCATTTATGTCTCCACCCAAGACAGCCATGTCATACCTTACTGCCCAGCCTATCTATGACAGTATATCTAAGTCACTTACTATGACCCTATGATTTTAGTATCTTCAAAGCACTTACCACTATAAAACACTGTGTGTTTATTTTCTCGTCCACTAGATGCAAGCAAGCTATGTGAATTCAGGGACTTATTTTGTTCAGTACCAAATCTTAGTGTCTGGAAAGCATTGGGACCTAAATTATTATTTTTTCCCCCTCCAGTGTAAGAATGAATGGGCAAATGAAAGAATGGAGAGCTAAGTGTTTTTTAAACACAAATAACTGGACAGCACTCTCCAATATATCTCTCCTTAATGGTGAAAGTGTTCTATATTTGTGCTGTCTCCATAGTAGCCACTAGAAAAATGAAACTATTAAGGGCTTAATATATGGCAAGTGATACGGAGGAATGCATTTTTTATTTTCTTTAATTAAATTTGAACAGCCACATTTCTATCATATTGGACAGCACAGCACAGGACAGTAGCAGAGGCAGGGAAATTACTAGGCCTACTAGCATAGCATATTGACCCAAATATTCACTGTGCAGTTAGCTTTTTAATGCCCACTGAAATGTTCGTATTATTTGAAATGAATGCCCTGGTGTTACTGCATTATCAAAAATTTTAATTTCCATTCCAGAGATGTCATTTTCACTTAAACTTATAGTTCAATTATGTGATATTGGAACTTACAAGCACATGAGCAAACATTTTTTAAGTACTGAGAATAAAATGAAAATAGAAATGAGATAAATTTTGATTTTAACAATTTACAAAAATTTAGTAAACAATTATTTCTAGTGTTAGCAAAGGTTTGAATGTATTTAAATAATTAAAAATTAAAGAATTGCCCATTTGATTTCATGTCTAATAAAATAATCAGAAAACTATTAAATGTGTTTGGTGTACAAGTATTTTCAAGGACTCTCTTACTGTTATCAATGTAAATTGGGGATATTTTTAACACCCAAGAATAATGGATTTACAGGAACTAGAAATATACTTTATCCTATTGTTGAAGTTCATATTTGGGAGTAAGCCACTTGTCTTAAAAATTATAACAGAGTATAATATAGTATGTGTATACAATAACGCGTGTATAATTTATAGCTGCTTAAGCCGTCAATAATTATTTTTTATTTATAGGTTTCTGGAGAGCATACTAACAATGACTGCATATTGATAAGGTTAATGAATAAGGTTTATTTCTTTTTTAAGTAAAAACTAATAGTTCATTAGTCCTTGGCCTTTTAAGTAATGTAACTTCTTCCATATTGTATAACTTTGCATTTTCTTTGGTAAACCTCCTTTGGCTAATGCAAAAAAAAATATTATACTTTCCATTCTCTTCTTAGGTTATAATAATATATTCAGACTCTTTCCCTAATTTGCCAATTTCTCCTTGAGCCTCTGTTCTCTGACACCTGCATTTCAGCTCAAAACCCATAAACAGTAAGGGTGGTCCTACCTCAGCTAAGTCGGTCTTGTTTGCAAGAAAAAGAATGTACTTAAACTAAAGTGCAAATATACTGATTGCAGAGTTTTTACAAAATGTTCAGAGATGAGGGTACCTGGGCTTGGTTTAATGCACACCATGTGATTCAGAAGAAAGTGGTTCTCCTTTCTTCTTTCTGCATGCAGTGAAAAGGTTCCGAGATACAGTCCTTTGCGTTTGGTGACGTGTCCCACACTGAATCACTCAGTGCAATGTAAGTGGTTAAATTATACGGAATCTACTTTAACTTTGGAGTGAATACACTTTTCTGGATCCACATAGACTTCAAATTAAAATTGGAGTCAGTTAGAAAGGAGGAAAATCAATCCTAGGAAGAAAATCAACAAAGCCAACTATAAAACTGGATTGTTGCTTTCTGTGTTCCTTACTGCTGTGAAAAAATAACTCAGACATAATCTTCTGGAAAAAGGAATGCTTATTCTTTTTAAAAATATATAATTTTATTGACTTCAGAGAGAAGGTAGAGGGAGAGAGAAATAGAAAATCAATGATGAGAGAAAATCATTGATTGGCTGCATCCAGATAAAACCCAAAACCCGGCCATGTGTCTGACCTGGAATGGTACTCTGACCCCCTGGTTCATAGGACCCTCAACCACTGAGCCATGCTCCTCAGCCAGGAGTGTTTTTTGTTTATTGTAATGCATAGAAGCAGAGCACTTCTCTATCTGTAACCACCAGATTTACTCATTTATCTCTGAGACTTTTTCACGTCTACAAATGTTTAGCTCTTTGATCAGGGCCATTATTTACCTCTTCAACATAAGTATTTATGTGTTTCATCTGTGTGGTTTAGAAGTGATGAATGAGCTGTTGTGTAGCCTTAAGTGTCAGACAACAGCAGGTTATTTGTCATGTTAGCCACGATTTTGTAACCTGACATCATTGTTCTTTATTGTAGGGTTTTAAAAAAAAATAGTTTTGGGTCTTATTTCATAGTAACCTGGTTGCTTATCAGCATTTATTCAGAGTTTAATCATGATACATCCTCTAATACCCATTAATATAATAAATAATAGATATAACAAGTGCCATTAAAAATTACTTTGTTAATATAACAAAACGATGCATTAAAACACAATTTATGACTTAAATTTATGTATATTTTTAAAAATGTTATAATTTGCATGTTACTTTACTATGTAAGAAAATAAAAAATATATATATTTTTATCATCTTTTTTAAAAAAAATATTTTATTGATTTTGTACAGAGAGGAAGGGAGGGAGATAGAGAGTTAGAAACATCGATGAGAGACAGTCATCAATCAGCTGCCTCTTGCACACCCCCTACTGGGGATATGCCCGCAACCCAGGTATATGCCCTTGACCGGAATCGAACCCCGGACCTTTCAGTCCCCAAGCAGACGCTCTATCCATTGAGCCAAACTGGTCTCGGCAAGAAAATAAAATATTTTATAAGGCAATCTGAGCTATTTTAGAAATCACTAGAGGCCCGATGCAGGAAAATTCGTGCAAAAATAGGCCTTCCTTCCCCTGACTGCCTGCACTGGCTTCCCCTTGGGCACTCAGGACGCGGGTTTCCCTTCAGCCACCAGCAGGCACCTGGGACCCGGGCTGCTTCCCTCAGTCTGCCTGTAGGCACCTGGGGCCTGGGCTTTTCTCTGGCCCCCGCTTCTTCCGGAAGGACGTTTGGAATGACGCCCAGAAGAATGTCCAGTCTGATTAGCATATTACTCTTTTATTATTACAGATGAGTATCTTCAATATAGGAGAAAAAGAGCATTCTGAAACAAGAAAACAGGAGTGACATCCCTACCTACTTTACCATTGCAAACAAAATCATTGGAAAAATTGTGATTTTTCCACCTGTGAATGTTGAAAGCTGTGAGTGTAAATTATAGCTTAGTGGCTTCTGAAATGATATAATGATTTATAGAGTTCAGGACTGACAAGGGGGTATAGATGTGGCTACAGTTCAACTCTGGCTCAGGGCTTTGAAGTGGTGTTATAATAGTTATTCTTACAGTAAAATGCTTCCCCTTTCATTTTACAGAGCCTGATGATGGATGGTTCTGTGGGAGTTTTGAAGTGAAACGTAGTAGCCCCAAAGACTGAGATAACTTCTAGTGTTTAAGTAGCAATTCTCCGCTGATCACCCTATATATTGGCTTTTTGTATGTTTTCATTAAGCCACGAGCAGCAAATGGAATTTTCCTGCAAAGATTGATTAAACTTTTACAAAAAGTAAACTTATCTATCAATATTACATGGCCATATTTGTAATAATGTGGCATAAAAATGTGGAGCTTTTACATGAAAAACAAAATAGAAAGATATTATATTGCTGGCATTGTGAAAGAGAATGATATTGCCTGTAAGTCCTTCACTGGGTTACCTTCAACACATAACTTTAAATAATTTAACCTCTCTCAGCCTTTTCCCCCTTATAAAATACAGGCAAAAGTACCAGCTTTATTTGTCATCATATGTTTATTTTAAAATAAAAATGAGATAATACGTGCAAAATCTTCTATGTATTGATGCTATTTCAATATTTTCTGTTTTTCTTCGCTTGATTCCATATTAAATTATTTGACCTTTATGTGCTATTTTTCTTTAAGTTTCTATGCTTGAGCCTCTTTCTTTCACCTGTTATTTTTTTATACCCCAGTGAGTGATTTTACTCACTTCCCATTAATATAGATTTCAATACACATTTATGATTTTCCAGCACCAATTTCACTTTAAGCTCCAGGACTCACATTGGTAATCCTTGCTCTTTTCTATCACTAATTAGCTATCTATGGTAGCAGGTTCAGTTGCTATATACATGTCCTGTCCATTTTAACATTCTTATGTCATACTTTTTGTTCTTTATTACTTATAGTTTAAAATTGGAGATATTCATAATATCTTACTCCTTTTTTTATTAGGGATAATACATTTTATCAAGATATTATATTTTCCTTGTTAACTATTATGTCAAGATACATTTTATACAGACAAAAAGGATATGCCTTGTCCTTTATTTTAGTTTTGTGATTGATATGCTAGCATTCTCCATATATGAACATTAAGATTTGTTTTAGTATCATTTGAAGTCATAAACTGTATCTGCTTTAATCTATTGCAATTGTTATTGAATCACAGATTGCCCTTAATAGAGCCTCTTAATCAACAGGGCCTCTTCTAGCTCCCACTTTAATCAAGTAGTTTTCTTTGATATCTGGCCTTTGGTTTGACTTTTAAATAGAATCAACTGTCCACTCTCTGCTGTAATATGTAAGAACTAGAAAATATTAACCTCAAGTGTCATATTTAATTTTGAAATATATATATATATATACACTATATATACACACATATACACAAAATCTCTACAGCTTTTTCACTTTTTGCTAGCCTTATGGTTAAAATCTGGGTAAGAATAAAATAATCAAGTATCCCAAATAACAGATTTGGGATACTTGATTATTTTATATATATATATATACACAATGACAATAATAACATGTAGAAAGACATATGTCATTTGATTCCATTCTTGCATGTCAAACTTTGAAAAGTTAAGTTTTTTTTTTTTTGTTTGTTTTTGTTTTTTGGTAGTGACTGTAAAGGACAGTTTTGATGTAAACTTACTATGTTTTTAGTGTTCATGGTGGTCTATTCTTCATGCCATCCTCACTTTCTTTTTCTTCTCTTGCCCTTTCATTATCATGGAATGCTGTTGAGTCAATATGTAAATCACACTGTGTTATGTGCTGATTATAGTATTGGGTATTTATTTTACATCTCTTAAATCCCACTGCTTTTTAATCTCTCAAATCATGAGTTTCAAGATATTCATTAGGAGGTTACTAAATTCCCAACATAAGTCACTCTTTCAGCCCTTATAATGAGCAACAGCAGAATGGTAGCTATACTGCCCCAATTTCTTCCTAGAGATCTACCCTATTAGTTTCCACAAAGAAAGCTGATGTGTTTCGTATTAGAGGGCATGCTTGTGCACACAGCTATACCTTTGTGGATTCTTTCCTTCAACTTCTGGGTGTAAATTCTCAAAAGAATTTTCAAAAATCTTTGCTTTTAGTTTTCAAAAGACATATTCAGTGAAAAGTATTTTGAGTTTTTGGAATAGATACATGTAACTTTTCTTTTCTTTAAAAATTCTCTTAGCTACTCCCAAACTAAAGAGTACAGTGAACTTTGAAACATTAAATATATTAAAAATGGTTCTGAGGGAAGAAAAGTTGACCTAAAGTATATGTAAAGGCTACGGTTGCAGTCATAGTCTTGTGCATGGTCCACATAACCTACGGTACTACCGAATATATCTTAAAATATCATGAAGAAATACCCTAAATTATGCCCAGTAGGCATGGCTCAGTGGTTGAGAGTTGACCTATAAATCAGGAGATCATAGTTTGATTCCCCAGTCAGGGAACATGCCTGGGTTGTGGGCTTGATCTTCATTGGGGGTATGCAGGATGCAGCTGATCACTGATTTTCTCTCGTTATTGATGTTTCTATCTCTCTCTCCCTCTCCCTTCCTCTCTGAAATCAATAAAAAAACACACACAAAACATTTTTCAAAGAAATACAATTCTGTAATACATACGTTTCTGGGTCCAGAATGCACACTATTCATATGTTGACACCAATTATGCATTGTTTCTGGGAAGTTCTAAATATACCTGAGGAAAAATTAAGAGATGAAAGAAAAACGCTTTTTTGTTGTTGGCATCATTTTTCTCTAGAGAAGAGTATCTCTTAAGAAATGCTCAGTGTGATGGACCAAATGTCAGGAATAATTACACTCCGTGACAATGAATAGGACAACGGAGATGCTTCATCCTTCAAAATTTCCCGACTCCAGGTAGTTTTTTTGAGAGTTTAACATTAACACCTTAGGAAGACTACAGCTGACAGTATTCACTCAGATTTTTATATGTAGGAAAATTGATGATTCTCACTTATTTTCATTCGTAATATAGAATCTTTTGGCATCAGGAGCAAAAAGCTAAACTTTTCTGGTGTTCCTTTGGCATGAACACTATAATAATAATGATGAGTTACATGTGGATACATTTATAAAGGTCTTCTGTGATTCTTCTCAGTGAACAATTGTAAACCTGCCATGTAAAATACATGGATTGCTTAATTTGGGTTTAAATACCAGCTATAATATGCAAATAATGTATTAGGACTTGACAACCCTGTAGATGTGTACTCATTAATGGACCTGCATGCAAAAACTGTGGAGAGTAATTTAAATGACATGTAATTTTTTAGGCAAATTAAAAAGAAAATCAATCACCATGCCCACTGATTGTAAAATACCTTATAAAATATACCTCACAATGGTAATTTTATACTAACAATGTTGCTTCCATTCAATTATCTTTATGTGTATTTTAGGTTTCTTCCTGTGCCACTGTTCACAGTATTGTCTAATGTGGAACCGACAAATACTGTTTCTGAGGCAAATAAAGCTTGGTTTTTAGCCCTTTGGTGACTTGAAGAAACTAGAATCATGCATTAAATTTCAAATAACTAGATATTAAACTAAAGAACATATATTTTAACTCAACTTTTAAAAGAAATTTAATTACAATATATAAACGTATAAGGAAATGTGATATTTATCCAGAATTTAAAATTCTATTTTATGATATTGGAGGTATCTCATTTACAATGAAAGAAATCAGTGTAAAGCAGTGAAAAAAAGTTTACAATATGGCAATTGCATCATTAAATATCCACATCAGAGTTTGCTTTGCCTTAAGAAAACAGATACTTCCTACAGTCATAGGTCTTTAGAAGATATTGGTGACATAACCACGTCTCTATCTAACCTCTTCTTGCATGGCCTTGTAGCTAAAAGTTTCTACTTTTAGTCCACATTTACCATTTAATTCTGTATTCTTGAAAACTATATTGCGATGTTATCCCATAATCTTTGATGAATCTCTTCTTTCTTTGAGGCCTTTATCTTCTCTATCGGTTTCCATGTGATTGGGAGATCTAAGGTTTAATAAAACAGAAAATCTTTTCAGGAGTAAATCCCATTCTCATTTAGGAGTCCCTTATCTTGATGCCTTAACACCCTGAATTTTTTTCTCAGTATTTTAAAATATATATATATATATATATATATATATATATATATATATATAATTGATTTTTTACAGAGAGGAAGGGAGAGAGATAGAGAGCTAGAAACGTCGATGGGAGAGAAACATCAACCAGCTGCCTCCTGCACACTCCCCATCGGGGATGTGCCCGCAACCAATGTTCATGCCCTTGACTGGGATCGAACCCAGGACCTTTCAGTCCCCAGGCTGACGCTCTACCACTGAGCCAAACCGGCTTAGGCCTCAGTATTTTTTTTTATTAGTTTCCCAAACACCTTGTTATTTCTTCATAGAGTCAATGGTTTCTATATACAAGTGGTTCTCATTGCATAATGCCTTTATACTCTCACAGTTATTGAGGACCCTGAAGAAGCTTTCTGTGACATAACTGTTGACAGTACCCCATTAAAAACAAAACTGAAACAAAATTAAGCACAAGTATACACAAATTAATATTTCATCAGATAGTGGATCCATGATGCCATCAAAATACATGTAGCCTTTGAAGAACCAATGAGAAAATGAGAGTTAAAAATTGCAAATAATGTCCTAGTATTATATGAAATGTTGTTGAACTCTCAGATCCAATGAAAGGGCCCTATACCACATTCTAAAAATGCATCTTTGCCATAATTGTTTTATGGGTCTGCCCTCTGCTCAATGATTTTTTTTTTCCTTGGATCTTGTATCATTTTACTTTATCTTTCCAAAACCCATTAACATGACTTATTTATAATAAAAGCTTGGTCAATATTTGTTAAATAAATATATATGTTAAGTATTACATAGCTATATTTTCTTAATACTTTAATACATATGAAATATATTACTTTGTCCTGTAATACTATTTATAGTTGTAAATATATACATTTATGCATGTATATACTTATATATGCACAGTTTTATACACATCAGTATTACAGTTGTGCCTAAGTTCGGGTGATTACTATTGTCTCAACAGGCAGAGCACCTTGGGGAACATCATTTTTTTCAATAAGGCTTTGATTTGCTTCTATCCTGTCTATACTGAAGTGAAAATTAAAAAAAAAAAAAGTACATATAGTTTCATTTTGTTCCATAGAGAACTCTGGAATATTATAAGGGAGTCGTGGCAAAGCCAGGAATTCTGGAGTAAGAATAGCTACACAGGGTCTTTTGTGGTTCCATAAAAATATGTTCTAGTTCTTTTTTAAAAAGTCATTGTACACTTGAAACCTATATCTTTTAATTAACCAATATCACTGCAATAAGTTTAATTTAAAAAGAAGGAGAAATGGCTACCAGCTCTGGTAAACTAAGAATTAGTGCCTTGGACTTTTCTCTCATCACACTGAGGGCCAGGGTTACAGAACTCGGTCTCTGCTCAGTGATCTCCTCTTGCCTGTTGTTATTTTCTTCTTCCCTACAGTGTGATGTCTCTTGCCAACCATAAACACTGAATTAGCTCTGTATCACAGAAGGATATCTAAAGAGAGAGGTAGCTATAATACATAACACTCCAGAAAGAGGGGTTGCGCATTAATATGCTCTTTATTATATCAAAATACTGATTCTTACATAATAAAAGGTAGTTAAAAACAGAATATGGGGATAGGTTAAACCTAAGTTTAAATTTGTTTTTGCCATGAACTGGTTGTGCATCATCAATTCAATTATTTAAATTCAACAAGTTACAATATTCTCTAGTCTAATAGTAAGATGATGTTCCTAATGTATTAAAATGTTTTGAGGATAAACAGATGACTATGTATTATGTACTTAGCATAGTACTTGACACAAGGTGTTTAATTACCTGTGGCTATAAACCAGATATTTAGGCAAGGGTAAAGGTAGTTACCAATTGTACATATGAATTGTAAAAAAATTCCCACCAGTGATTCTGATCTCAACTATCCCTGCACCCCAACACAGTCTACCGCCCACATTGAAAATCATATCTCTCTTCATAGTGCACACATGGTGTATTTTTATGGCTATGCATATTTTGTTTTAATAAAATATAATTATTGTACATTATATTTTTTTTGTGTCTTCTTATAACTTAATTATGGAACATTCCCACCCACATACAGAAGTAGAGAGAACTATACAATGAACCCACATTCTCAATAATTAACAACTTGTGGTTAATTTTGTCCCATCTATGTTCCCATTAAAATAAAATCTTTTTTATTGAAAGTATTACGTATAGCTCTTTTTCCCCCCATTGATCTCTAGCCTGCCCCTGCCCCCACTCTAGGCCTTCACAACCCTTTTCATCTGTGTCCATGGCTTATGCATATATGCATACAAAAGTTCTTTGCTTGGTCTCAACATAATTGCTCCGACAATTTTTTGAGGTCCCTTAAATGTAAATAGCCAGTGTATATGCTTCCATTTCACTTTTCTATATAAACACAATAGTATCACACGTAACATTTTATTACAGAATATATAATGTACTAAGTAAACAAACACATGGTATATAACCTAAAATATATGAAGGAAATCCATTTTCAATAAGTCAAAATTACTTGGAAGCTTCTATCTATCTATTCATTCAATGACTAATTGTTAACCATGTTAGAGAGTAATGGGGTCAACTTTAAAAATATAAACCCAGAAGCTTGAATTTTCACTATTCTGTTTTAAACAACTGTTCTGCTATCCTATGGGGCAGGGGTTTGACAAAATCATCTATTAAGATGTCCATTCTCCAGTTTCACTGTTAAATGGTTTTCTAAGCAGAGATTGAATGGAAAATTTGGATTCCTAATAAAGGACTAAGAACCTTAGTTTTTGTTAATGCCCCACCTATCAAGCGTGTCAGCCTAGAACTGCAATAAAGAGGGAACCTCTGTAGTAGAAGAGGGGTTATTTTCATGATATTCAAAATTACTGATTTTAATGACTTGTGATTAAGTTCTATGAAGGCAGAAATTTTGTTCTCTGACACTTACAGGAATTATTTTTAATTCTTCTTGTTTAATTGTGAATCCAGGTATACTTCCATCTTTCTAGTATTCCATTTTTTTAAGGCCAAAACTATTGATAATGAATTAAATCTAGTTCCCAGATGTTAGAGTATGGTTGTGTATTAAATAAAGCATAGGGTATAGCATAGCATAGTGGGCCCATGATAAACTTTTAAATATTTCTATTTATCAGAACAGTAAGAATCCATGATAAAGAGTCACAGTAAAGCACGGAAACTCACATTTCATCATTAAAAAAATTGAGACGCACAATCTGCTACACCTGTTCTGTAGTGGGTGCCACATGTGGCTTGCCATCTACTCAATGATGAATCATCTCATTATCTTCATACTTAAACATGGAATCCTGCCTGCTAACATTTCTTAAAGTTTTAGAACTGTTTAGGATACAGAATTTTTTCTTCTTCCTTTAAAAATGCTTTTTCTTATTTTTATGAAAGACACCCTTTTTATTTTGGATTCACATGGTGGGTTTTTTTTGTTTGTTTGTTTGTTTTTTTGCTATAACTACAATAGAAAACCCCTAGAATGCATGAGTTAAATAGTTAGCTGGCACAGTAAAATTAACAGCTTTCCTTTATTTTGTTTTTTATATGGCAAGAATGGGTTTTTATACTAATTGCTTATTTACAATAATTTCCTTTCAGCAGCTTGCCCTGAACAACATGAAAAAACAGTATCAAAGTTTATTATCTGACTAACAGAAGATAAAATTCACAATCTCCTATTACAAGCTTTTTTAGTAGTGTTGCTCCCTTGATTTACAGTGTGTAAAAACCAAAAGCCCTTTTGCAGTTGTGTAGAAATCTGCTTTAGTAGAGTTGAGTGATTCATTAGTTTATCATCAAATGTCCTCTAATATACTTAGTACATAAATATTAAAAGCAGACCATTCTTAGATATAGGACAAATATTGTAGAATTGTGACTTTCCTGCTGTTGTAATAATTTTGGCAAACATTAAGTTTCCATATCTTATTTAATGGGCTCACTATAAGTTAGGTCTGGTGTGGGCTAGATTTGCTTTATGAAAGGGAAGCAATGAAAGGTTTTGAAGCTAAAGTGAGACATGAACCAATATACCTTTTTGTAATATCACTTTACCCCGAAGAGAATAGACCCACGGGAAAAGAACAGGCGATAGTGTTGGGACACTATTGTCATGAACTGAGTTTTATTTATTTATTTATTTATTTACTTTTTATTTTTTACAGAGAGGAAGGGAGAGGGAAAGAGAGTTAGAAACAGTGAGAGAGAAACATCCATCAGCTGCCTTCTGCACACCCCCCACTGGGGATGTGCCAGCAACCAAGGTACATGCCCTTCACCAGAATCGAACCTGGGGCCCAGGAGTCCACAGGCCAACTCTCTATCCACTGAGCCAAACCGGTTAGGGCTGGTCTGAGTTTTTTACTCTCTAGATTTTTGCTACATGTTGAATAACAAACTTTTATTTGTTTATATGATAAGTGCCCCTTGAATCATGTGTTATATCTTTATAGCCAGTATTATTTCTGGCTCCTGAAAAATATGGAGATTAGTACAAGCACCATATCAAATAAAGCATCTCTTAACTTTGCTTATCATCATGAATAGAGAATATTATACAGCCTGAATATATTAAAAGTGAGATTTGCAAATAAGCAGCTAAAAGAGCATCCATTTTAAGAGATGTGTAAGTTATGACTGCTTGATTTTACCCAGAAAATTGAAATATGCCCTAGTTGCAGGATACTTATAACATTAAAATAGATTGGCTCTTTAGCTTCTTTCTTCAAGCTAAGCAGTTTTTGTCTTAGAGAGTTAGCCTATTATTTATGCTCCCACCTGCACAGTCTGTAATTCAAGTTGCTGATATAAAAAAGAATAAATATATTGCCTTTCATGTCAATAAATATATTGACTTCCACATAAAGCATGGCCACCAGTTCAAAATAGCTGGAACTGATATTTTCCTATTTTGCTTACTTTAAAAACTATAACAAATGTAAAACTTTAGACAATAAAAAACAACTATATTATCATCCTAAAAAAATAACCATAGACATCTTAAGCAAAGTAGCTTTGCTGTGCCAAAACACTCTGAAATAGAAGATTACTGTTTAATAGAAAATTAGATATAACTTAGTCTTCTGGGCATAGTTGTTTTCAGTTATCATCAGGGGAAATAGGAAGAGGTGGTTTTTAGTCTCTGTAGGAGCAGAGACAAAGCATTTGCAATATGGGCAGATTTGAAGTAACTAATTTTATATTTACATTAGAGGCCCTGTGGAATTAAGCTGAAACCAGCTCTCCGACATCTCCCCAAGGGGTTCCAGGTTGCAAGATGGCACAAGCCAGGCCTAGGGACCCAACCGATGCACAATCAGGGCCAGGAAGTGATGCAGGAGGTTGGCCAGCTGGGGAGGAACCATGGGGGGGCTACAGGGTATGTCCAGACTGTCTTGCTCAGTCCCAATTGGCTAGATCTCAGCAGCAAGCTAACCTACCAGTCAGAGCATCTACCCCCTGGTGGTCACTGCACATCATAGCAAGCAGTTGAGTGGTCTTAGCATATCCTATTTAATAAAAGAGTAATATGCAAATTGGCCATCACTCTACAAAACAAGATGGCTACCTCCATGTGGTCAAAGATTGCTGCCCTCATGTGGATAAAAGATGGCTGGCAGGAGAGGGCAGTTGGGGGCGATCAGGCCAGCAGAGAAGGACAGTTGGGGGGAACCCAGGCCTATAAGGGAAGGCAGTTGGGGGAGACCAGGCCTGCAGGAGAGAGAGCAGTTGTGGGAACCAGGCCTGCAGGGGTGGACAGTTGGGGGTGACAGGGCCAGCAAGGGAGGACACTTAAGAGCAATCAGGTCAGCAGGATCGGGCCTAAATGGGCAGTTGGACATCCCTTAAGGCAGGGGTCCTCAAACTTTTTAAAGTGGGGGCCAGATCACGGTCCCTCAGAGAGCTGGAGGGCCGGACTATATGAATTACTAATTCCTACTGTAACACCTTGGCTGCGCTCACTGCCCAAAAAACCTGGCGTGCAGGATCAGACTCCCCTGGGGGCTGCATGTGGCCCGAGGGCCGTAGTTTGAAGACCCCTGCTAAGGGGTCCCAGATTGGAGAGGGTGCAGGCTGGGCTGAGGGACACACCTCCTTCCCCATGCATAAATTTCATTCACCAGGCCTCTGCTCATTAGCATATTATGCTTTGATTGGTTGAACAGAAGACTGGATGACAAGACACTTAACATATTAGACTTTTGTTATATAGGATATATTTTAAAATATTTTCCTTGACTCACAATTTAATGTTCTGATCTCACATTTGGGGTAAGTTCACAGATAGCACGTGTGTATAGATAAAGTGATTTCCCATTCAGAACAGTGGATCCTCAACAGACACAATGCTCAGTGGTTCTTCTTGGATCACCTTTACTATCCATCCACTATTTTTCCCAACCACTCATCAACCTAGAAGGCAGAGGTGTGGAAATGGTTTCAGGCTAAAGTCTGAAGAGGATGCATTTTAATGCCTAGACAGGCCACCCATTTCTCACACTACTTAATTTGTTCTTTCTTCTCCTGAGTCCTTTTATTTTCTCTTTCTTCTTAATGTACAGGGCTGCCTCATAAGTAATTAGTCATTTGTGACAGGGACACAAATAATAAAACCAAGGCCATGAGAGTATCTTACTGCTTATTTCTTTTTAAATCCAGTCAGGTTAATTAGGACTCATTATAGTCTGCTCAACCTTTTATCTTATTTATAACTTATTTGATGTATCAAAACATTTTCTTTATAGTTCATGTAGACATTAAATCTTAATTTTAAAATTATTTTTAATAACAATAGGCTTGTCAAATAAGAACAGATGGTAATATGAATCTCTCCCTTTCTCAGAGAGGTACAATTATTTAATTAAAACATTTCCAAAAATTATACTTAAATTATTGTATTTGTATCCAATGTAAGCCAATTATAAGGATAATTTTACTATTTCCAATAAAGATTTTAAGTGCTAAGTTTACAATATTGACATTTTCCCATAATCCTCTATAATTTCAAAACTCATAACTTCAAAATGATTTCTATGACAGATATCTAGAATTTGTAATAGGATGTATGGTTTTTACAGTGTCTGAAGAAAATATATAAATGTTATTTGGTTGGGGGACAAGTTGGGTCAACAGGAATATAAGAAGGTGGGTAGTAGCTGTTGACAATTTCTTGGTTACATATAAATGGAAAAGAGAGAGGGAGGGAAAGAAAATATGTAAATGGAAAAGGGCCAGAGGAAAAATGTAAAATTTTATAAGATGAGGTCAATATTAACTTTCATTTTGTGTAAGAAAACATGAATCTCTATAAGGGATCAAGTAAGTTAAAATATTATAACATGCTCCTTTAAAATTTTAAAAACTGAAATAACAGATTGTTATTACCTATAAATAGTAACCAAAATGAATGTTTATGTAAAGGTAAATAATCTCCTTTTATAATATCTGATCTATCAAAGAAGATTTAAAAAAGTGCAAAAATCTATATAAAATATTCATTATATACCAGAAAAATATTCTAAAATGCATTACATATGTTTTATGTATACATTTATTACATATTTTATATATTATACTAGAGGCCCTGTGCACGAATTTGTGCACAGGTGAGGTCCTTCTGAGTGGCCAACAGGGATTGGGCCAAAACCCATTGTCCAACACTGCCTACAGCTCTTTATCTGCTGCTCCCATTCATCCAGCCCCACTCTGCCTGCCACAGGTTCTTGCTCAATCATCCTCAATCATAAGAGGCTCTCACTGCTGCAGCAGCACTTGCCAGCCATGAGCCCTACGTCTGGTGCCCTCCCAAGGGGAGTGGCCTGTGGGATTGGGCTGAAACCAACTCTGCAATATCCCCTGAGAGATCCCGGATTGTGAGAAGGTGCAGGACAGGCTGAGGGACCCACAGGTGGACGATCAGGCCAAGGAGAGGTCACAAGAGGGCTTCAGGGCATGTTCAGTCCATCTCACTCAGTCTTGATCGGCTGGACCCCAGCAGCCAGCTAACCTTCTGGTCGGAACATCTGCCCCCTGGTGTTCAGTGCACATCATGCGAGTGGTTGGGCAGCCTTTTTATATAATTAGCATGTTACACTTTGGTTGGTTGGTTGGTTCTGTGTTCAATCTATTTACAAATTACCCTCTCATTATATAGGATAAAGACAGCTTTTTTTTTCTAATAGGAGGGAAATATTATCATACTACTAAGTTAAGACACACTGATATATCTTCTTTTTTTCCTTTAGGAATTTTTAAAATCATATTTTATATACATACTTCTAAACATAATTAACAAAACCTTTTTTATGTTAATCTTTTAGTTTCTCTAGCCAGGAACCTATGTGGTCTGCACTTTATCTACATCTTTAAGAAAGTATATTTTTCATTTTGCCATGGTATTTTTTTCCCTCTCATATTCTCATTTTTAAATGTGAAAATAATTATTTCTAATTTCATATCTCAATTCATCTAAACCTTCCATTCTGAGATTTCCAACAGGCCTAGGGTATGATTTGACTTCACTCTGTCAGTTATGGTGATCAATAGAATATTATCCTCTAGAGTTTCAGTATTATCTTGGGAGTTTATTAAATCTATGATGTTTCTATGAAATCAAATGGCAACTTTTCTTTTCCTTACTTCCAGGCTGTCCTGACACTATGAATGTATAGAATACCCCAAACTCTCCCATTCTGAGAATGCTCTATTGTCACAGTTTTTACTGCCACTGCCTCTATTTTTAAAAGATATTTCCTGAGGACTTGATTCTCCAAAAGGGAATACACCATGATTTATGTTCTTACAAAGCTCATCTTCTTGTTTCTTAGGAGGTTTAGATTCTGAATAAATGTAGAAATGAAGCACTCCTATTAACTGTGTAGGGGGGAAAGTGTTTTATCTCATAACCCAGCAGGAGTATAAAATTTTTGGTTGGTAGAGAACTTATATTTTCATTCTAGAAAATTGGAAAAGAACTTGAATTAGTGGTATATATCTAAACTTTCAGGTGGGCAAGCTCAGTGGCAATAGAAAAATATCAAATGGTTGATATTTTGATCTGATTTCAATCATTTGCCTCATGAAAAATTTATTGATTTGGTAGGTTATCCACATTGATTGATGTAATTGATTATCTATATTTTCATAACTTTAGAGACAGTTTGGGTAGATCTACAAACACTATTTTATATTATATAAATTCATGAGTTTTTCTTTAATTTTTTTCGAATTCAGTAATTATCAGAATAACTAGTTGAAGGCTAACATTGTTTCTAAACTTAAAATATTACTGTATTATATCTTAAGTGGGATCATTACAACTTAAGTATTAAAAAGATAATAGATGTGATTTTTTTTTTTTTTTTTTTTGTTCTTGGTCATTTTCACATTTGGTACAAAATGGAAGAAGACAAAGTTGATAAATTTTATTCTCCTACATTGTCAACCACTCTAGAAAGTCACAAAGTGTACTTATGAGTATTGTCAACTTTTATCCTGGTAACACTTTCTTTTTTTAATATGTTTTATTGATTTTTTACAGAGAGAAAGGGAGAGAGATAGAGAGCTAGAAACATCAATGAGAGAGAAACATCAACTAGCTGCCTCTTGAACACCCCCTACTGGGGATGTGCCTGCAACCAAAGTACATGCCCCTGACCGGAATCGAACCTGGGACCTTTCAGTCTGCAGAGCGATGCTCTACCACTGAGCCAAACCAGTTTCGGCTATCCTGGTAACACTTTCATAAGTATTATTTCCCTTTCTCCATTTGACACAGTTAAAAATTGATGTTTCCATTAGTGAATTGCCTTAGGTGATATTGTTTTACACTTTTCCAAGATGTTACTATTGGTAGAATAAAAGGCACATACAAACCCTCTGGATTGTTTCTTCAACATGTAAAGCTACAGTTATCCCAAAATAAAATGTTTACTTAAAAATTGCTTAAAACATTAAAAGATCAGTTTGTCTTCAACTATTATAATGTGATGTGATATGAAAATGCCTGATAAACTTGCTAAACCAATACTTTTCTTAATAGAATTCAATTTAAATGCAATACTTAATCTCAATTAAAAACAAACAAACAGTGCCTAAAGAAATACCTATTTAGATACAAATTGCAAGTTCTGATTTAAATATTAGGTATTAGGCAGAGTTACTTTTTTGTATTGATTGCTTTTAGTTTTGTTTACTTATGGGAGTATGCCTCTATAAGTGACACTGTCAGTGTGACATGCAGAGAAATATAACGCCTGACAGAAAATATGACATAGAGTTTTCAGAATCTTTCTTCTGAAAACTCTATGTCTTGGAATTACGCTGTCCCTACAGACTGTATTTCTTTGGTGAATGTTGCTGAATAGAGTATCCTTGCTTGTTATGCATGTCAACATGTCACTCACGGGTGAAGACTAAAATTATCTAGGAGGCAGTTTAGATGCTGCTTGTATGTGCTGAAAAGAAGCACTTGAGCAATGGTCTCAAAGAAAATGTCAGTGTTGAAAATAGCTTGACTTGGGTTGCAATTTAGTGGACAGCAGCACACAATTTTCAGAGGCTAATAGAGATTCAACTCTGGATTCCAAGTGGAAACTCTACGGCACAAAGTATTTTTAAAAACCCTTGTTAGACTTGTGTAGTTGACTAATTACATTTGCTGCCAATATAAGCGATTACATTTAGTACTAGTATGAAATCATTACACTAGAAATGTATTTAGATATTTCTTCCCTAAAAGACTTATGCAATTCCGTATTATTCAAGTGACATATTATATTCATCTCCTTCTATAATCATTTTATGTAAACCCAACTTTATAGTCCCAACTTAACTAATATGTTTCTTGGAGATAATTCTGCTTTGCAAAGAATTCTGAAACTTCCTCTCCAGGTTCTCTCTGGTTCAATTATAATTAAAGACTTGCATCAGTATCAAGTAGCCAAAGTATTTAATTGTCATCTCCGGATTGAATTCAGTCCAATTCTGAGTATTAGCATCTGGATAAAGGTCTATCCTCATGGCTAGAAACTCTTCCATTGAGAACAGTAAAGGAATCTCAAAGAAATTAAACTGTAAATAGTATGAATTTACTAATTAAAGACCAATTATAGTTAGATAGAGATTTTGCAAACCTATGCAACAGGATTCCTCTGCTTTCAGGTCCTTCCCTAATTAAGTGCTTTTTCATTGATTGCTAGCCAGCAGTTCAACCCTGTGCCATGCATTGAGAAGGACATCATTTTCTGATTTGCAGAAATAGGGTCATAAGGTAGTGCCTGAGTTTTCTTTTAATTTGCACAGAGAGTAATGCCATAGCATCACTTATCTGTGGGTTAAGTAACCCCTTTAATTAAAGCAGTCACATTGAATTGGCTGGGCTTTGAAGTGTCATTTTAATGATCACATGACATCCTGTTTCTACATGAGGTGAGAAGGTTACCACAGGTCTCAACTCATCAAGAAGGAGGAGCTATCTTTTGTAGAGACAGGGATACATATTAAAAAAGAGCCAACCCAGGAGTTACTTAAGCGTTTTTTTTAAAGGATTATTTCTATAAATCTGTTTTCAAAAAGTAAAATGCATCACACAAATTACAGAATAGAAACAATGAAGTTGGCTTAAAAAGTTTGTACTTAAAATTTAAAGATTCATAAAGGGACAAAGTGATATGATTTTATTTTGTGGGATTGATAACATTATTCCTTATCTTGTCTGAGGTGATAGTTACTTGAATGTGTGTTTGTCAGAATTGTGCACAAACAAAAAGGAATAAATTTTGCTATATATAATTTTTTGAAAAATAAATTTAAAAAGCTCTCCAAATGGACAAATGCCTACAAATCTGTGTGTAAATGCTTCAAATATCTCTGACTGGTTTTTCTCAGTGGTCAGAGTATCAGCCCAGAGGCCTAAAGGTCCTGGGTTTGATTTCTGATCAAGGGCATGTCCCCAGCCCTAATCAGGGTATATTCAGGAGGCAATCAATTGATGTGTCATCGATGCTTCTCTCTCTCCCCTCTTCTATTCCTTCCACTATCTCTAAGAATCAATGAAAATATATCCTCTGGTGAGGACTAAAAAAAAAATAAATAAAAATAGCCTTATATAATATTCTATGGAGATAGAAGACAAAAGAAAGAGTTGAAGCATTTACATCTAAGACCATGTTTAAATAAAGTAATTTTCATTACCTTTCTTTCTCTCTCATCTGTGAAGAAGCTGAAGACAATGGAAATTTTTAGAGACTTTACCTTGCTATATTTTGTAAATAATTCTTGTTGATTACATTGCTGGCTCCTCTCAGCCCTCCCTCTGAAAGAAATCCTTCACCCGACTCTGACCTTATGTGAATGGGTTTGTGGAAGTGTTCAATGCTGAAAACATAAGGAAGGAGGAAACCTTGGTGTGCTCTGTGAAGGTTAATGCTAAAATTGTAGTTTCAAACCAGCTTTGCTTTTAAACTTGAAATGGTTTTACTGATTGTACAGAAGCAGTAAATAAAAATAAAAGAGGGAACAGTATAATTGAGACTATATTTGTGTACATGCATAGATAACTGGTACATTGAAAGTTACATGTTTTTGTTGTTGTAATATGTGTTGACATAACATTACTCTCATGTTTATTTGGATATTACTACAGAAAAAGGCTCCTATAAAGTCTTCCACCTTTAAGACAGTCCCAGATGTGAAAATTATCTTTTAGAGAAAGCATTATTTATAAAGAGGTGAGCCTGGTCGGTGTGGCTCAGTGATTGTCAATCTATGAATCAGGTCACAGTTAGATTCCTGGTCAGAGCACATGCCCTGGTTTCAGGCTCAATCACCCCACGGATGTTCACTTTCTGTTCTTTTTTTCTTTCCAGATTTATTGAGTTATAAATGACAAAAATTGTAAATATTTATGATGTACAACATGATGATTTGATATTCATATGCATTTTGAAATGCTTTCCATAATCAAGCTAATTAAGACATTCATTTCCTCTCTGTTTTCTGTGTGTGATGTGAACATTTAATATCTACTGTATTAGCAAACTTCAAGTGTATAACTACAGCATTATTAACTATAGCACATTAGATTCCCTAGAATTTTATGACTAAAAGTTTGTACCTTTGACCAACATTTCCCCACTCCACTCCTCACCTGAACCCCCAACCCCAGCTTCTGGCCATCACCGTTTATTACACTCTGCATTTGTGAATTTGACTTTTTAGATTCCACCTGTGAGATTACACAGTAATTTTCTTTCTCTGGCTGTCTTATTTACTTTAGCATAACGTCCTCGAGTTCCTTACATATTGTTGAAAATAGTAAGACCTGATCACCCGCACAAACCAAGAGGATAAGACATAGAACAAAATGCACACACAGGCACACGATAACTAGGTTGAGTTCTTCTAGACAGACCACGTTTGCCTTTAGACCTAGTCACAGAGCAGCTTCTAGCATAATGCTCAGTGTTCCCTCTCACTGCCTTTGCTTATTCTTAGGCCAAATGAAGGAATGTCTGTGGCTTACCTGTTTACCTAAATGACCTTTCTTGTTGGCAATGGATAAACAGCAAAGTATAGTTTTACTGAGGCATTTTTTCAAGGAAAACATTTTTCAAATCACTGATGTAGAGTTCTTACATGATAATATTGACTAGGTTACCAATTACTGTAGGCTTATTTCAATTATCTACCTATTTATTCATTCAAATTACATGTTTAGTATTCTGTATGTTAGGAAAAATACCAGTAGTAAGTGCTGTGGAGGTGAATGTAACACACTTCCATTAAAACAAATTTATATGAATTTTAAGTGGTTAACTTTTAAGTAAAATGACGATATTCCAATTGAATATTAAACTTGGAACCGACTTTTGAGTAGAATATCCTTCTCAATATAGGATTTTCTCTCTTGCTTCATGTGTGACAACTCCAAATCGCTGTTCGTTTTTTCTTATTGTGAATGTAGTTACACTAAAATCGATATTTTTTATGTACTAGTGTCATGAATCTGTATTAAAAAAATAATAATACTTTCTAAAACCCAAATGTAAAATAAATTAATGTATTTTTTAGTAAAAAGTAAGAGTAATGATATGCTAGTTTTAAAACATAGAACTGATTTGAGACTTTAAAAGAAAATTGAAGGTTTAACAAATGGACCCTAAAATAGCAAGTCCATTAAATCTGCACTTGGTTCATACAAATGCATGGAAAGAAATATGTAATAAAACTAAGAAAAGTGTAAGGATGCAAAGAGAAATATTCTTCATCGTGAGCACTGGAAATGGGATGTCTGACTTCTCAATATAAAAAAATGATTATGCAAAATATAGGCTGACTGTGATTTATTAGATACATTCGATTCAGTGGGGATGAGAAAGAAGCTCATTTTGGTCTCAGTCTAGTGCCAGTTTTGAAACAGAGCTTTGTAAATGGGTTTGCTATTTTGTCTACTTTGTTCATTATTGATTCCCAGGGCTGTGCCCACATAGTACTATTCAATTAATATTTGTTAAACAAATGAAACATTACATAAAGAAACTCATAGGCTACTGCTATAGATTTTGTCTAGTTTATGGAGTTTTGTATTATAACATTATACTCTGCATTACGGACAATAAAAAGATGATCGTATTTAAATATTTAGGAAGAGATCTGACAATAACAGTTGTATAACTTACTGATTACAAAAAAAAGAGAACCTGGAGAGTGAGCTTTTTGGGGAATCTAATTATTCAGAGGATTGTTGTAATGCCGCAGTTTTCTTACAAAGGAAGTAACCCCAGCAAAATATTGGCCCACAACTGAAGTTTCAAAAAAGCAGAATTTCCGCTTATCTCCTGACAATTGAGTGTTTCCTTTCTTTGTTTTTGCCACAGCCTCAGGCAAACAGATGGGGTGGTGAGGCCAGAGAAAAGGGTGCTTTCCCCAGGCAGGGGACCTCTACTCTGGGCCTTGGGCACTCGGAGTCCATGCCATTGCCCATGCTTTCCCTGATCCTACAATCAGCCTTTGTCCTTTCCCCACATCTGTCCACTGCATTGTATGTCCAGGGCCCTCAGCAGCCAACTCCTACCTTGCCTTCCCTTACAGAAACAGTACACGCCAGGCTCCTGATCCTCAAAGACCAGGCTACACTCCAAACTCCTGGGCATGACCTAGGAGCCCCCCTGAAGCCCGGCCTCTGCTGCTTCCCCATCCTCTCATGGGTCCATTGTTTCCTCTGCCCAGAATGACAGTCCACTCCCCCAGCTCTCCCTTCAAGTCCCAGGTTCAACTCGCAGGCTGTCTTAATTCATCTCTGTATGCTCAGCACAAATTACTGGCTGGCCTATAGGGGGCGCCAATAAATCTTTCTAAAATGGGGGGGGGGGGGGGGCGGGGCTGAAAGCAGCCAACTTTCATTCTTTCATATATAGTTTGGATATTTTTAAAGGAAAGAAAATGTCAGTAGATGTTATGAGAGTTTGTTATTTGGTTATTTCCATATGAATCTTAAGTTGCATTTTTATAACATTTTAAAACTTATTCTCACTCAGTTATTATTTTAAATCTTTGAATAATGCATGAAAAAAAGAAAATAAATGATAGAACATCTTTCCTCCAAGGCGTATCTGTACTCAACTTTGAGATAAATACCGGTATATACTTTACTAAAGTAGTTTTCAAGTAGCTGCTTCGCACATTTAGGTGTTTAATAAGTTGTATAAAGAAAATAGAGTGATAGCCTGCTATTCCACGGGCTTACCATTATGGAATGAGGACACTGTCTGCTTCTTATTACGATTTAATTCTGTAGGGAAGCAATAATATCCAAGGAGGTGCCAGCTCTCACAACCATTTATTTAAAATTATTTATTCAACAAGTATTCATTAAGTGCTTATAGGCTCCAACTCTCCCCTCACCTATAGAGGCATCTCAGCTATAAGAGTTTCTCTAAAGTAAACAATATTGATTGGGAGCAAAGTCTTAATCCAAAATGTCCACATGATGCTGGTTTAAATGGGGTTCTTCCCTGGAGTCAAGAGAAAAGCATTTCAGGGAACCACTCCTAGGAGATGAGGTGCAGTGGATCACAAACTGTCCTCAGGTGCCCAGTGGCTCAGCTCCCTCCTGCGGTGGAAGAAGCTCAGCCTCTGGGGCCTCAGACCTGCACTTGTCTTTACCAGGCCCAGGAGGGCCAGGGCCCAGGGTTGCACATGTATCTCATTCCCCCAAATGTACATCTGGCTCTAAGGCTGCTCTTGGGCCTGCATGGCTGCCAGGCCTGGCTTGCTGATACAGAGAAAGCATGGTGAATGGACCCGTTGTTCCCTGGAGAGATTGGAAAATTGGTCCTTCCTTTTTACACGGGGGGATGGAGGGATGTTAATCCCCTTGGCGGGATTGGGCTATCCTCTGGGTACCTGAAGAGTAACTTCCAGATTCAAGCCTGATTACCTGTAACTTTCAGACTCAATTAGGCTCAGCTAGTCTAGCTTCCTTCTCTTGTGTTAACTCCTAGATGCCTACACTAACAGATTAAAAACAACATCAACAAAACTACAAATTGTACAGTTTTAACATAGGGGAATTAAATTTAAAAGGTACATTCTAGGGTACATGTCATTGTGCCTTGAACATGATGTTGTGAAATAATACTCTGTAATATAAAATATGTTCACTGTGTCTTAAATAAGATGTTATGCCAAAAATTTATCATATAAAACATATGCTATATGTATATGTTTTATATGATAACACTTATATACTTAACACTGTGTGTGTGAATGAATATATCCCAAAGAATTAATAGTTTTAAGTCTGGGTGGTGATGTTAGGAGGTAATTTCATTAATTTGTTAACCTATGTCTGCATAGAATATATAGTCCATTTGTATATCTCTATTTAAACTTTTAAAGTACAGTATCATTGTAGAAAAATATATTGGAAGCTCAATATATTTAGGGAGGTAATAAAACTATTGAACTCTAGTTAACATTTAATTTACTCTGTATTAGAATTGGAGGGAATCACATTTTCTCTATTTTCCCAAATCTAGGATCCTCCTGCTGTTTATACCATCTGTTGGCCATTTCTTCTCTTTATCTAAACTCTGATTTCCAATGCATGTTTAGAATAAACCAAAAGTTATCACTGCTCAAACCACATAATGTCCCTATAGCAATGCACTGGGACCTTGGCATTTGTTTTGATGCTGTTGTAAGTGCCCCGTGATAATTGTCTGCCTATCTTTCCTGGCCAAATGGCAGTCTAGTTACATTGGGCTTGAAAAGAAAAATAAAACTGTTGAAGTCCATCAACAAAAGATAAGTTGGGGATTAAAATGTTGGGATAGTACGGGAGAGATGCCTTAAAATTTTTGCTCTGATAAAAGCAGATCGGGTCTCCGGTTGGAGTCAATTATTGGTACATACAGCGATTTTCAACTTATTTTTTCTTTCATCTCATGGCATAGATAAAGTCATTACTAAAATTCTACAGCACAAATCTGACAAAAAAATAGATATAATTTTGATTCACTCTCACTGGATGGTTATCGCTGAGTTGGCTGCTCTCATTTTATTTTTTTTATATTTGACAAGCTAAGGGAAAAGAGGTCAGTGCTCCTAACGAAATAGTCAGACATTACATGTTTTAAAAATTCTTGTGGCACACCAGTTGAAAATCACTGGCATATACCAATGGAGAAAAAGAAGAAAAGTAAGTGGGAGACAGGTGAGGGGGTGAGAGCTGTAGAATCATTTTATGTTCTAGTTCCTGCATGCACTCTACCTCTATGGCCATAAATCGCGCTCTTAAGGAAAATGGCACAGAGTCTGTGCTATACTCCCTAATTTTTAAAACATCCCTTTGATAAAGCTAGGTAATGGCATCTTCTCATTGTGAACTTAATCTTTATTCCCTGTTGAGAACTTACTCTCTGTGTAGTCGAGAGCAAAGCAAAATTGAGTGCACTCTCAGTCTGCAGTTTATACTACTGACTCACTGGGTAGTGGCCCTTTTCACTGCCCCCTAGGAAGGGTTGAAAGCAATCTCTAAGACCTGTAACCTCAATAGTGTAGCCCTGAGCTGCTCTCTACAGTACACACGACTCATAAAAGAACCAAATGTTTTCATCAGAGGACCATAGACAGATTTCTGAATTGTATGAAATGTATGTGGCCTTTTCTGATGACCAGAGCATTCACTGTAGTTTCTATGGGTTTCAGAAGAGAACTTCATGGAAAGGGCATAAAAGTCAAAGTTATATTGAATTCTAAAACATTGGGATCTTGAAAATCATTTCATTTGTAGGACTTATTTTTCATGTGCCCATTTTACAGGACAAATATAATGATAGACATTCAAAATATAATAATTAATATATTTGTCTCAATTTTTATGTTTGCATAGTACTTATATGAGTTAGTTCCCCCCCCACTTAGTTCCAAAAGGGTTTTTTGTTTGTTTGTTTGTTTGTTTTTAGTAGATGTCCTATTTATTATTCTGTTTGACATGCTACTGGCTGAGAACCATAAAGAATGAAAAACCTTGTTAAATTATGTATCTAGAAGATGTAGCAAGCAGGATGAAACTTGGTTATTCTGAATCATTCTTTCATTCAACAAAGTTTATTGAGTATCTGTGATGCACAGAACTCTGCTAAATACTAAATTTTGACTGAAAATAAAATCCAGCAGGCAGGCAGCAGGAATGAGGGAAGGGCAGAAGAAAAAAAAAAAGGGAAGGAAAGAAGCCTGATCTATTGTTGAAACTATCCAAACTCCTTTTTTAAAAAAATAATTTTTTAGTAATTTTAGATAGAAAGGAAGGGAGAGGGAGATAGAAACATTGATGAGAGAGAAACATCATGTACTACCTCCTGCAATCCCTCTATTGGGGATGGAGCCCACATCCAGGGCATGTGCCCTGACTCAGAATCAAACTGCCAACCACTTGGAGCATGGGGCAATGCCCAACCAACTAAGCCACACCAGCATGGCTATCTAAACTCTTGATGAAAAATTCTGAAATGTTTCTCAGCAGTCTGGATAATTTGCCTTTTATATATAGGGTAGAGCAAAAATAGGTTTACAGTTGTTTGTATGGAAAATTATATAATAATTAATAAATAATAACAGAAGGATAAATTATGTATTGTGTACTCACAACTGTAAACCTACTTTTCCCCCACTCTGTATTAATCAGTTAATTCTTGTAAGTAAACTTGGATTTATTCAACAACTTTGATTTTTTCCCAACAATTTTGCACTGATCAATAATCAATGATGCTTGATCTAGGGAATGAGGAAGGGAAGTCTTTGATGAAGGAGTGATATTTGAGCTGAGATCTGGAGACTAAGAGGGCAATCACTAGGTGAAAAATAGAGATGGGGAGGCAGTACATATACTAAAGATGGAGGAAAAGGCATGTGGATAGGCTCTGGTATTTAAAAGACAATGAGAGTAGGCAATGTGGCTTAAGATCAGGAAATGAGTTGCAGGGCCTTACTGATTGCCATGTTAAGGACCTTTGTTTTGACCACATGAATAAGTGGTAGCTATTGATTGTTTAATTAGGGGGATTAATTTTTTTTAGATTTAATTTTTAAAAGATTGCTCTTCCTGAAGACAGGAGAACAAGGTCAGTAATAGTTAATATAATCTTTTTCAAACTATGCATTAGTTCAGGCAGAAAATGATGGCTATTTGAACTCTGGAGTTTGTTGCTGAGAAATATGAATAATTTTTATTAATATTTAGGATCCAAAACTATTGTAAAATGTCTTAGAAATGGGAAGTGTTGAAGAGAAAAGTTTCAGAAGCAAGTCTAAGATTTCAATCGTGTGTTTTTGAGTGTATAGTTACGGTGTTGGTTAAAAGAGAAAATTCTGGAACACAATCATTATATTTTTTCTTTTTATTAATGGAATAGGGAATGGAACAATGAATATGTGTTTTGTTTCATGTATGTTTTCATTGTCTTTGAAAACTCAAATTTTCAAGTTTCAAATATATGGCTTCGATCCACAGATATGGGTAGTACAGAGGTACATGCATGGGAACCATTATCATATCAATGATGATTGTAGTATTTGGCATGGATGACATTTCCTGTGATAAGTCAGAATAGCAAAACCAGGAATAAACTTTCATTAAAAAGAAAGAACTTGCCAAGAAAAATAAATATCAGTGGCAAGAGACACAGGAAAGAAAAGAGAGATTGTAGGGCCTAAGAGTAAGAATTTTATGAAAAAAGAATGTGATATCAGAAGTGCAACACTTAAGAAAAAAAAAAGACCATTAAGTCTAGTTGCATGGAAGTCATTAAAGAGCTTAGGAAACATAGTTTTGATGTTATGATCTGGGAGTGAATAGAATGGAACAAGTGAAAACAAGGAAGGAGATAACAGGTGATATATTAACTTCTTTCCTTATGATGTTATTATTCCATACTTCCATGGCCCTCACTGAACATGGACTCTGAATTTATGAATCACTTAATATCTGGGATTTTACAAAAAAGACTCTGGTGGAGAAAGCAAAATATTTTAAAAAAATGAATTAATATTTACTATGTATGCAGTAGTCTGATTGCATTATATCAACTCAGGCATTCCTGTATTACATTGTTAATATGCCACAATATTAGGGTCTTTGTTCCCCCTCAGTATCTTATTTAACATCTGGTTGCAGTCTATTATGTGTAAGTTAACTTTAAAAAATCCATTATGTACTTCAAAATTAGTTCTGTAATTGTATTATCACTATGAAAGAATTGGCTACATTTCAACATAAAATATAAATGGATTTGACTTTTCTCATTAATATTTGATGGTACATGGTTTAATATTGAATTGAAGCAGAACCCTGAGGTGGTCATGAAAAGGGCAATTTATAAGGGTGGATTTAACCAGGAAATGATAAAAATAAATCTTAGTTGTAGTTCTTCTCTGTGAATGCGGCTTACTAGACTCTTGACTTATAAGACATGTTCAATTAAAAGTGGAACATCTTCATTACTATGATGAAATAATAACTCTGTTTAATGATATTTTTTAAATGAGGTTCATGAAGAATCAACAATATCCTATCTTTTTTACACACCCTAATAGCCTCTGCCTCTTAACAATACAATTGAGAGATGGTGGCATTTTTATTTGAATCCTTGTTTCTTCCAAAGAGGATTGATTGGCTTTATCCACATCATGAAATCTCAATATTATCAAGTGGACTATTTCTATTAGTTCAATATACTTTGCTTATCATTTATAGCATATAAATTCTATTTGGTGTCTTTGTTCTGGAAACAAAATTACCTAGCAATAAACTATCTTGCTTATTTTGTGTGCAACCATAATATGCTGCTGCATATTAATTATGATTAATTTTTAGAAAATAGAATTTTAAGCATACTTAATATAAAAAAAAATTTCTCTGTCCCTAACTAAACTGTGGTTTTATTATAGAATCCAAAAACTATGGCGTTCAATAAGAAGGGTACCTGCATGACACTTTTTAAGAAGCAAATGCATTGGGGTGACATTGGTGAATGATTATATAGATTTCAAGTGTGCAATGTTATGCCATATCATCTGTATATTCCACTGTGTGCCCATCACCCAAAGTCAAATCTTCTCCCATTCACCAAATAGCTGACCTCCTTTACCCTTCACTACCCCACCTCCCTTCCCTTTGGCATCCACCATAATGTTATCTGCATCTTTGAGATTTGTTTTTCTTATCTGTTCATTTGTTGCTTTCAGTTTTATATCTTATATATGAGTAAGTCATCTAGTTCCTCCCTTTTTCTGCCTGATTTATTTCACTTAGCATATTCTCAAGATCCATCCATGGTGTCACACACACACAAAAAAAAATAGCCTTTAATTTGATAATCCTAAAAGGCTTTAAGAATCATGGCATGGTTATTCATGGGCTTTGTCCTTATTCTCTTCCCATGTTTGTTGACCCACAAATTAGTATAACAGATTATACCTCATCCAAATGTTTTAAAATTGATTTGTTTCCTTTCATCTAATTTATATTATGGAAAAGGCAAGACTTGTTACATAATTCCTGGGACTCAGTAGAAAATGACAGTTTGGTAACTCTTAACAATTAAAAAAAAATTGAGGTAGCAACTACAGAGCATTATCTAAGCACAGGGCCCTTCTAAGTTTGAATTCTAGGCGATTACACAGGTTACCAGTGAAGTTACCTGCTAATAAGATACTTAATCAATCCTGAAAAAATTAAGCCATGATCTAAAAGTCCATTTCTAAACAAAATATAATATACAACCCCTGTTTATATCTCAGGACCCATATTCCTCTCCAAAGGATGTCAACAGTTTTTATTCTTGCTATACTTTTCTGAATTGTAATATTTATATAATTTTCCTACACATCAACTACATGCATTTTTATCCCAACAACTCCCCTTGGGATTACATATTAATGACATGATCTAGGGCCATCTGCTAGTGAAACCCCCACTATTTTCAAAGTGTAGTTTGTAGCTCCTCTTGAAGTAAAGCGCTCTTTGTGTGGTTTTATGGTTCTTATTTTTAAAAATCAAATAAGGTTTTCAGTTATAAATTGAAGGGCTCTCGCCCCTCTTAGGCATTGAAGCCTAGATTTGCCCAACTTATCTTCCATGAGTATTTCACCCAGGCTCATGGCCTAAATTGGGTAGATGCTCAAAATGTAACAACACTGCAGACTGAAATGAAGTTTGAGCATAGAATTGAGTTAAATGGAGTATAAAATTGGAGCAGCCTGTATGAGAGCCTGGGTTTGCCTCAGGCTTGGTATGCTATCAGGAAGGCTCAGACTTCAATGCTCCTCAGGTTGACAGGAATTGCAGAATCCAGTCCAAGATGTTTTAACATGAAAAGAGAGAAGGCAAGAATTAGAAACCATGGAAACATCTCGTTTCTCTCATTCAACAGTACTTCTAATTTGTCTTGTCAACTTGTTAATAACATTATTGAAAAGTTTACAAATATATTTCAAATAAGAAGTATTCAAATTAGAAATTCTCTTTGATTTTGGCTAAATTAATCTTAATTAATACTCAACTCTTTATTTATTGAAAGTGATATTGTTGAGAGGGGTAGAAATAATTGTCTGCACACATAAGGCTAATCCAAAACTTGTAAGAAATAATCAAATTTGAGAGACATTAAAATAATAGAGGGCTATGGTAATTACTTATTAACATAGTAAAAACATTGTTTACATTGTATACATGCAAACTTTCTAGCTACAACTTAAATTTCCTCTAGGTTTTTAATTTTTTAGTCTCTATGCTTTTAATTTTCAGAGATACATATCCATCCCCAATGATAACAACAACAAATATAATATGTTCTGTTTCATTCCAGCCAGTGAAATTGAAAAACTATATGCAGAAATAGATAACTATGCTTGTTAAATACAATGTCAACAATTGTATTGGTATATATTTAATGGTGCATCCTTTCCTGTCTATTCAAACATATGTCATAATGATATGTTTTTATTGCTAAGTTGATGCTCTAAAAACCATATCAGAACCTGTCACTTCCAAGTTTAACTAGTCCCAGTGGTAGTGATAATGTATAGTTGTCATAAACAGTTATGAGATATTGCCAAAAAAGAGCAGGAGAATATATATTTTGAAAAGTTGTTTTCTCTAAAAAATGGTCATCTGTCCTCTGATGAACATTTTCATTGGTGGAGTCTCATCACTTAGCACCCTTTGAATCATGATAGCCTTTCCAATTATTCTGTTCATAGACATAGCATAACAGGGATGGTCTTTATAAGGCACAAGCAAAGTCAGGAAATATTTACACTGATTTTGAGGAGTGAAAAAATATCATCATAAATACCTCTGACAAGTTCCACATTGCCACAAATCTTGAACAATTTTTTAAAAGTAGGATCATTATCTATTTTTATCAGTCTGCTATTGTACACGTTTTGTATGCTTCTAACAAACCAGGTTGAATTTTCACAGTATGGTAAAGGTTTGCTTTTCACTTCTTCATTATGGATTTCACAGGATCCATCTGTGAGATATTTTGGAATAAATAGATACCAAGAAAGAATCGTGTAACTATTTACTAGAGTTTATGGTGTGACTAATATATAAAACTAGAAGCCTGTTAACATGAAGATTTGTGCTAGAATGGGCTTTCCTTTCCCTGGTAGCCAGCACTGTCCACTCCAGCCCAGTCCCTCTCAGGCCCCAGAGCTGCCTCTTTCTGCTCTAGGAACCTCCTCTTTCCCCTTAGCGATCTGCCTCTTTATGCTCCAGCCCCACTTTCCCATGCTGCCCAGAGGCCCTTAAAAACAGGGGTTGGGCAGGAACACCTGCATTGTTACCATGGCAACGAAGCAAGTATCCCACCAGCCCTATCACTTGGCATCTGTGTATGCAAATTGACCACCATATTTTTGGGTTGATTTGCATACCAGTCCTGATTGGCTATTGACATTGCAGAGGTATGGTCATTTTACATGTTTGTTTATTACTAGGTAAGATATCTAACATGCCCAAACTGAAAACTGTGTGTACAGGTGTACATTTCAGAAGAATTCCTGTTTTTCAAAAAATAACATTACAGGGTTATTTTTAAAAGAAGTGTGTTTTTTGTTTTTGTTTTTTAATGTAATTAGTATCTAATAGATCATAATATATATGAAAAAATGACTGAATTGCAAAGGAGCATATATTGAAGTTCTGAGATTTCTTGCTTACTGCTGGTCAACCTGAAATGAAGGCAATGTATGTCAAGTTAACGAGAAAAAAAAGTCAAGTAAGAATATCAGGGGGGGAAATTTTTGTAATGACCAAAACAACTAAAGACTCGACCTACTAGAAGTCAGTCCTGCAGTCAGTGTGAGGTTGCCATGGCTGAAGGGGCTGCAGATAAGATCCAGAGAGAGGCCTGGAGAGAGAAACAGGGTCTGATCTGTAGCCTCAGTGGCAGCTGATGATCAGCCCTTTCCTTTCTCTTTCTCTCTGGGCTTGGCCAGTAGCTGTGCCTCTCTTCTCAGTCCTCCACAAGGGCTGGTGATCAGCCCTGCCTCTCTGATCAGACCTTCAGATAGGTCTGGAGATGCTGGCATAGAAACTGACCAATCAGAATCAGATCTGTGTGAACTGTGAGGAGCCAATGGCTGTCTAGAAGGCAGAGCTTTGACCATGTGGGATAGGGTCTAAACTGGCAGTCGGACATCCCCCAAAGGGTCCACCAATTGCAACCCCTCACCCCCCTGCACAAATAAATAGTGTGTGTATGTGTGTGTGTGTGTATGTGTATGCATATATATATATATATATATATATATATATATATATATATATATACCTATATATATATGGATGAAATTAACATATTATCTATTTAATCAAATTTGTGAGCTAACATACAATGAGGAATCTGTAGATCCAGTTAATAATTTGGAATGAGGGACACCAGAGAGCTTTAAAGTCAACTCTTTATTGAAGAATTCTTTCAAACCCTCAGATTCTAAAACACTGATTTGAGAACCCTAGGGGCCTTGGAAGGAAGAAATTTGCTCAGGGCCTTCTCAAAATGGATAATTAATAGGTCTACATGAATAAAATTGAAGAACCAAATAACTACAAGGCTTGGGGGGATTAAAAATGTATTTCTTTCTACAGAAGGTAAATGCATTGCTGGTCTTGACAGTGGGCTTTGATTGAGGGGAAAAAAATTACCCTGAAAATTCAGAATCACAAGGTAGCCCATAAGCACGTTTCCAGTAATAGTGTTCTGTAAAAAAATTCAAAGTATGTATATTATTTCACATGTATGCGCATTGATGATGCCCTCATTTGTCTGATAGAAAGACACTAAAATTATCTGTGGAAAAATTCAATTTTAATCCAAGATTAAAATTTCCATAGATAAACTACAATTGAAACTGAATAATTTATAGTGAAGACATAAAAAAATAGCAATAAGATAAAGCACTGAGTGAAATAACATATATTAAAATTTAAAAATGTTATAATTAATAACAAATTTAATAAGTTATAAATTTTATATATAAAATACAAAAAACGTAAAACAACAATGACATATTTCTAAATATCAATAAGCTAGAAAAAATTAGAGAACAATGTAGTATGATAAAGCATAATAAAAGTCAACTTTTCAAACAATAGAAATAATAGCTATACATGCAGAAATTGGGGACACATTAAACAGCAAATGAGGCAAAATTAAAGCATAGCCAGTAGAGCCAGAGATTGGTAAAACTGTATTTTTAAATCTGTGCTATCATTATGCCTCATCATTTTGTGGAAATATAAACTATTTTCATATAAAAATTATGGATGAGAGATCATGAAAGACATAATATCTAATGAGAGTTACTTTAGAAACAGAGAAAATAAGAAAGAGGCAACATACAAGTGTCAAATAATTTTCCCTGGATAGGTGAAAAGTTGAAAGACACATATTTAGATCATCTCAACAAACCATGCAGATTTATAAATTTTGTATGACCCTTTTGAATTTGTCTGAATATAATAAATTATTAACATAGCCTCAAAAATATAGAACACAAATTTACAAAACTACAAGAAGAACTCCTGGGAGATTGTATTGCATATGTCTTTTTAAGAGTTGCCATGTAAATCCTGTGTTTAGGAAATGTCCCACCTTGCTGCTCTAGGAGGCTATACTCAATTGATATCCAGATGAACACTATCCTGACTTCATATTCTCACTACATCAAGTTACATTAAAAAATTTAGAAAGTACATTTAAAATTTGGTTTTAGAATTAATATGAGTAATTTGTTAGATTGCTGAATACAAAACTAAATCATACAAAAATTTTTTAGCACTACAGTTAGAATTTATGCTTAAATAAAAAGGTGCCTTTTAACATAGAATAAAATACTAGGATGTAAATTAATAAATATCATTTATGAAGAAAAATGTAAACCTTTGCATAAAATACCTAAGAAGATATAAATGTTTTATGAATATAATGGATGGGCAAAACTAGGTTTAGAGTTGGTTTGGAGTATATAAAATATAGTTATTTATATTTATTATTATATTATTTTTAATATGAACATCTATAAAACTATTTTGCCCCACCTTACATACCTGATTTGGGGGTAGAAATAAAGAATCAAGATCATATAGTTATCAACTCTTCTCTTATATCAATTAAGAGAGTCACTGAAATTTCAGTCTATTAGATTCCAACAGATTTTCTATGAATTTTGACAGGCTGATTTTAAAATGTTTAAAGAAATTCAGAAAGTAAAAAACTCTGAAAAAGAAAATGAAAGAGGGAGATACCTTACTAGATTTCAAAACTTACTATAAATAAATAGTAGTATCTAAGTATAATTGTATATATAAATGAAAGGTTTAAAAAATAGAATGGAATACTCAGAAACAAGTGTATCATAGAAAAATGTATTCTTTTCTCTTGAATTAAATATATGGGGGAAGTGGGCAGCACAGGTCTTCTCTCTACCTAGTTTTAATGACTGAAAATCCACTCCTTAGGTATTATTCTCAATTGTCTGCCAGTTTCACATGTTGCAGTCATCTGCAGTGTATATTCTTGGATCCCATGAGGGGTCTTTTAAATTACTGTTTCCAAGGAGACCTATTGCAGATGTGTTCGGCAAGTTGAGATTTCAACACCTGTTACATGCAAGTTATGACTCAATAGAATTATCAAGTAATTTAGATCTTCTTAAACATTTTCTGGCAGAAGAGGAAGCTCTTAGATAATTATTTTCAAATAACTCAGAGACACTGTTTAGATAGGTGCATGTACATATAAACAGACACATGCACATTGTATATTAACTTTACTTGGATGTGTCTGTGTGTGTGTGTGTGTGTACCAGTGGAGTTTTTTGGCCTGGCCTGCAGTTATCAGTCAGAAACCAGCTCTCCAATATCTCCCAAGGGGTCCCAGGTTGTGAGAGGGCACAGGCCAGACCAAGGGTCCCCACTGGTGCATGAGCCTAGATTCCTATACTCTCCAAATTCTTGCAACAAGTTGATTGTGAATTTTTTGGGGGAAAAATTCAGAGAGGAAGAGAGAGATTGACACATCATTCATGAGAGAGAATCATTGATAAGCTACCTCCTGCACCCTCTTTCCTCCCACTCAGTATTGAACCCACAGCCCAGGGATGGACCTTGACAGGGAATCAAACCAAGACCCTCCAGTGGTTTGTAGATCAATCCTCAACCACTAAGTCATTCTGGCTGGACTAAAACTAAATTTTATTTTCATTCGCTCCTTTCCCTATACTTGAGAACACACTCTTCTCCTTAGCATAGTAAGTTAAATTACCACATCTCTCTATAAATAAAAATTGGGTGACTGGAATACAAAAAAATTTCTAAAAGGGAACCTAGTGAGTACATTTTCTGAGCAGTGTTAAAGACTTACTCTGGGTTTAGCCGAAACCAGTTTGGCTCAGTGGATAGAGTATTTGCCTGTGGACTGAAAGGTCCCAGGTTTGATTCCTGTTAAGGGCATGTACCTTGGTTCTGGGCACATCCCCAGTGGCAGGAGAGGGCAGGAGGCAGCTGATCAATGTTTTTAAATCTCTATTCCTCTCTCTTCCTCTTTTTAAAAAATCAATTAAAAAAACTTAATGGGTTTAAAAGTTTTATTTTTATACACACACTCACACTCACACACACTCCTCTTCTAATTTATGGATTTCATAATATTTTATTCATTCAGTGTTAAGCCTTTACAGCTGGATTGACAATAACTTCTTAATTACTTCCTATATTTAGACACTTGCCAAATCAAGTAGAGCCAATATTAATAATAAATGACTACTGCTTGACACAGTCTGGTTCAGGGGCTTGTTACTTATTCATCATTCCTTTTAACAGTGCAGGATAATGTTGTAATAGAAATGACACTATTTTCTTTTGGAATGACAGGGCTGAGGATTTGAATCTTTGATCAACCACTTCCTAGCTGTGTAAACATAAATAAAGTTATTGATTGATTTTAACATAGTTTATCCAATAGAAATGTTAGCATAATAAAAATGACCTAACTCTGGATTGAAATGAATTTATAAAACATACATTTTATATTTTTTCATTAAGCATTGAACATTTGTATCACCAATCACTTCGAATTATTCTGCTTTGGCCTTAAAAGATGAATAAAGAAGATTTCTGTTTTATTGTTCTCAGTTTCATAGTCTCGTAAGGGAGACAGACATGTTAAGAACTATGATAAAGATATGTTCAGAGCATTTTAGAAGTTGGGGAAATAATAACTGAACAAATATTTCAAAGTATAATGTGTTTAACCTGATCATGGTCTGGAGGAATTGGTGAGTAGGAAAGTCCATCCAGTAAAGTAGTAGGGGAATTATGAAATACCCTTTTTCTCTTAATGTCCTTTCCCACTCAAACTCATCCTGCCTTCTGAGTCTGACTTCGAATTTTTGTTTAAAAATAAGACATAGCCCAGATGCTGGGCTCAGTGATTCAAAGTTGACCTATAAACCAGGAGGTCACGGTTGAATTCCTGGTCAGGGTGCATGTCCAGGATTGAACCCCAATGGGGGATAGGCAGGGGGAAGCCAATCAATGATTCTCATCGTTGATGTTTCTATCCCTCTAAAATCATTAAAATATATTTTAAAAATAAAAATAAGGCATAACTAAAAGCATTCTACCTCAGAGTTATAGAATGAGGTAATATGAAAGGCATACAAGAATGTTGCAGATGTTCTTTTCAATTTAACCACATTCAGAGAAATTATCTCCGAGCGGTTTTGTTTTCACCCCGTGTGGTTATTTTCACTGACAGATTGGGAGATTAAAAAAAATCATTTAATTAGTCCTCTAACTGACTTGAGCTTCAGGATGATTATTGATTTCTCTACTATTACATGCTATTATTGCTGCTAAGTGCACTGTTTTTAAGACTTCATGAGTTATATAGAAGAGAATCAATTCCACATACAATCCCTGTCAAAACAGCTCTTGTGACAATAATAGGGGTTTTGGTGTTTTCTCTTAGAGTTTTCTAAGTATACAATACTTAGGTTATATTGCAAAATTACTGAATGAAATGTTACATCTCTTGTGGAACAGATACTAGGTGTATCGGCTATGAATGCAGATTTTTAAATCAAAACATGATAAGGTCAAGAGAAACATCAAAAGTGCTTTATTCAAAGTAATTTCTATCACTAGCTACACATTTTCCCCATTTTCCAGTAGTTTGTGAATACCATCCTGATAGAACTTTTCTTGTTTTGAGGCAAGCCATTCAGAGACCCAATTTTCCACTTCTTTGCACTTTTTGAAGTGCTGCTCAGAAAGTGCTTGCTCCATTGATTGGAACAAGTGATCATCTGAAGGAGCAAGGTCGGTGAATACAGTGGGTGGGTTAATACTTTCCAGGCAAGATCTTTAACATGTCCTTAACTGGTTTTGAAGTGTGTGATGGTGCGTCATCATGAAGCAAAATTTGCTGAGTCTTCTGGGCCATTATGGTCATTTCATGATCAAAGTGTGGTTCAAATTGATTATTTGTTGTTAGCAGGGATCAGTATTAATGGTTTCACCTGGCTTGAGAAACTCATAATACACCACACCTTCCTGATCCCACCAAACACAGAACATTCATTGTCTTCTTTCTGAAGCGATTTGACCTTGCTGGTTGACCTGGATCAACCCATGATTCTGTGGGTTTGGGATTCTCGAAATAAATCTATTTTTCATTGTCAGTCACAGTTTGATGCAAAAAAGACTTCCTTTCATGCTGTTGAAGAAACATTTTACTGATGACTTTTCTCTTTTCCATTTATCTTTCCTTCAGTTGATGTGACACCCATTGTCCTTCCTTTAAAATCTTTCCCATTGCTTGTAAATGATCAGAAATTGTTTGCTGAGCAACGTTTCATCTTTCTGCAAGTTGTTTTTGAGTTTGACATGCATCTTCATCCAGTAATGCTTATAATTGGATGCATTTTTTTCAAAATTTTTCAATTGACCTGGATGTTCTTTGTCTTTCACATTTGAAATCATCACTTTTAAAGCATTTAAACCAGCATTCACAAGTATCTTGAGATGGAGCATGTTTACCATAAGTTTCCTGAAGTGTACGATAACTTTTTCTTCAAAATAATGAACTAAAACTTACCATAAATGCTCTTTTTTGGCATGAAATTTGACATATTTAAGCGAAAAAATATCTATGATGTTAACACCTTTAGCAAATTTGACATGAAGTTTTGAAGCTTGCTGTCAATATAACAAAATAGCTTATCTATCAACATGTGTAACTCCTTTTACTGAAAAAAAAAAGCGCATTATTAACCAATACAGCTAAAGTTTCATGATTCAGAGATAAGTCTTGGGAAAGAGAATAGAGGCAACAACATCTGAGCTTTAGTTGAACTATGCATAATGGAAGAAGTTAGAGACCAGAAGCCAAAACATAGACGTATTTCCATAGCGTGCGGAAGTCAGGAAAACAGGAAAATGCATACATTGATGCATACAGGAGGTGATCACTGTTTCAATCAGTATGATCCTCACAGTCAAAAAACCCACTTTCTTTCCAGTTGTCCTTCTTTTTTTTCCCTTGAAATTGCCTGGAGTAGTAAAATGCATGTCCTGTAGTTCATTAGTTTTCCTTTTAATTAAATGTGAAAGTACCTAACAGCAAAATGGAAAAAAAAAATATTCCAAAATATCTTTATAGTGTTTATTCTTGTTCATCACTCATAGTTCTTTCCTCTTTACATCATAAACATTCCACTGTTTAAAAAGGAAATGAAAACTTCTAAATTCATGTACCATCTGTTTCAACCATTACAGAATAATCTTTCTTTCCCCCTCCATGGCCAAAAGCATTGATTTAATTCATGATGTTACCTGAAAGTTTAACTGGCTAAATTATTTTTAAAACATTATCTTTGGCATATATTTTTATGTTCTTTCTTCCCACAATAAAATGGAGAAAATATGATAGTTTAATAACTAGTCACCATAAAAACTTTGCAACAGTAATGAGTCTTGGTCTATTTCCCAAGACACTAGGCTTGAATCAGCAAATCCTATTTCAAATGTGTATTAGATTCCATTTCGGTGACTTATGAATTGATAATTTTTTAAAATATCTATTTTATTGATTTTTTTTACAGAGAGGAAGGAAGAGGGATAGAGAGTTAGAAACATCAATGAGAGAGAATCATCGATCAGCTGCCTTCTACACCCCCCCATCCCCTACTGTGGATATGCCCGCAACCAAGGTACATGCCCTTGACTGGAATCGAACTTGGGACCCTTGCGTCCTCAGGCAGACACTCTATCACTGATTTGATAATCTTAAGATTATCAAATCAGCCGGTCATGGCTGATTTGATAATCAAGATCATTTCTAAAACAACAGAATAAAAACAAACAAATAAAAACAAACTTCTTATATTTCTTTTTTTAAAAGTTTGTTGTACACTTATTTTACACAAGCAGTACACTTTTAAATGTTCAATAAATGTAGAAATACATACAGCAAGAGGAACCATCCTTTTCATCATCATTCCTTTATATAATATATATATTAATTTCCCTTATTTTATTGATTAATATATTACATATGTATCCTTATCCCCCTATTACCCTCCAACCCCTTGCTCATGCCCTCACCCCCCTGGTGTCTCTGTCCATTGGTTAGGCTTATATGCATGCATACAAGTCCTGTGGTTGATCTATCACCTTTATCCCCACCCTCCCCTACCTTGCCTCTGAGGATAGACAGTCTGATCAATGGTTCTCTGTCTCTGGATCTGTTTTTGTTCATCAGTTTATGTTGTGCATTGGATTCCACAAATTGGTGAGATCATGTGGTAATATCTTTATCTGACTGGCTTATTTCACTTAGCATAATGCTCTCCAGGTCCATCCATGTTGTTGCTAATGGTAGAAATTCCTTCTTTTTTTATAGCAGGGTAGTATTCCATTGTCTAGATGCTCCTTAGTTTTTTTTTAATCCAGTCATCTGCTGATGGGCACTTAGGCTGTTTCCAAACCTTAGCATTTCCTTGCAACTATTATTAACAACCTTATGTATAATAATTTGAACATTTTTCTCTATTCAAATACTTAAACAGCATATTTATATAAATATTTTCTGTGAGAATGCATTTAAAAATTAACATTAAGTCGTGATGATTTTCTAAGTAGCAACTGGAAAGTAATCTAATTTCAAAAATAATTTGGAATATTCTTTTGTTGATTTACTGTAGTTTATTTTACTATTTATTTATATTATAGTGTGTCCTTAATTATAAAATAACTCTGCAAAAGTATGTTTGCCATATTTTTGTCTTGATACTTAGAATCAAATTCTTTTAAGAAAAATAGAGAAAATGGCCTTATAGAACTGCTAGTCCCTTACCCTAATATATAAGTGGAAGCTCTTTTTTCCCACTTCTCCTCAGTATATGAAAGTTCATTATCCAGGAATTCTCACCAGCACTCTATAAACAATATAATAATATGATTGTGGATATATAAATAAATATAAATAACATTTCATTTATTTTAAGATAGCAATATATTAAATTCATTGAAAACTATGCACATGGGTTTATATCATATGCACCTGCATTTTATTTTTTAAATTATTTTGGAATGTGATTGTGAATGTGTGTGTATATGTGAGGTTGGTGAGAGTGAAGAGTAAGACATCATTGCATTTGAATTAAGCTTTACTACTTAGTATCTATTAGAACTTGAACAAATCATTCAAACTTGTAAGTAAAATAATGCTAAGGAGCCTGGAAGCTCTGAATGCTGATGAGAAGGTGCAGCTACAGGAACTGTCATTCGCTGTTGGTGGGAACACCCAGTGGTAAAGTCCTTGGGAAGACAGTTTGAAGGTTTCTTTCAAGACTAACCATACTTTTCCCATGTGAGTCAGCTATCGCACTTCTTAGTATTTACTCAGAAGGGTTGAAAAATAGATCCACACAAACCCTGCACACACAGCTTTTATCATAATTGTCAAAAGTTGGGAGCAACTAAGATGTCTTTCAGTAGGTGAATGGATTGATAAATGATAGTACATCCAAACAATGGATTATGATTTAGTATTAAATATATATGACTTATCAAGCCACGGAAATACTTGGAGGAAACTTAAATGCATATTACTAAGTGAAAGAAGAAAATATGAAAAGACTATGAATTGTATGATTCCAACTATGTGGTATTCTATAAGAGGCAAAACAATAGAGACAGTAACAACACCAGTGATTGCCAGGGATGAGGAAGGAAGGCTGGATGAATAGACAAAGCACAACTGATTTTTAGGGCACTAAAGACTCTCTTTATGATGCTATAATGATAAATACTTGTTATTAGATATATTTCCAAACCCATAGAATGTACATCACCAATAGTGAACTGTAATGTAAACTGTGGATTCTGAGTAGTAATGATGTGTCCTTGTAGGATTAATTATAGTAAACATACTATTGATATTGATAATGGGGTAGCTATGCATGTGTGAGAAATATCTGTGTTTCTCACTCACTTTTGCTTTGCACTTGAAACTACTTTAAAAATTAAAGTGTACTTTTTAAACTACCAATTATCACCAACAAGAAAGTTACAGTGGTACATAATTCAAACGGTATTTGCGTGAATATAAATAACTGGCACTAAAAATTTTATGCAATACTACAATTTTTTTATTTCTATTATTACTTTTATGGTATTTAATTTATACCTTTAGGTGAGAGTGTAAAATGTTTTTAATGCATGATATACCATGTAGTTGTTCAGTTTATTCATAATCAATTTCAAAAATAGAAAAAGGATAAACATTTACATTTGCTTAAAATAATTTTTAAAAAGGAAGATTACTACATGACAATAGGTGGCTATATTTACACTAGGTTAAAGTTTAACCTTCTTTTAATTGTCAATCCATATGATAACATATCTCAAACTGTCTCATACATTTCCAAAAAAAAATACACCACTTATATTCACCATCCAATTTGTCTTAAATACTGAAGTTCTAGTCCTTGGATATATATGTGTGTGGGAAATATATATATATATATATATATATATATATATATATATATATATATATAATTCAGAAAATCATAAGCATTCTGAAAATTACATTGTTTGACTATTCTGGGATAACAAAAGAAAACATCAACAACAACAAAAGCATTTCCCTGAATAAACACCCAAAGTGACATTATTAAAGATTATTATTATTTTTCTTTATATATATATATATATATATATACATATATATATATATATATGTATATATATATATATATATATATATATATATTATTGATTTTTTTTACAGAGAGGAAGAGAGAGGGATAGAGAGTTAGGAACATCGATGAGAGAGAATCATCAATCAGCTGCCTCTAGCACACCCCCTACTGGAGATGTGCCCGCAACCAAGGTACATGCCCTTGACCTGAATCGAAACCGGGACCTTTCAGTCCACAGACCAACACTCTATCCACTGAGCCAAACCGGTTTCGGCTAAAGATTATTTTATTGCAGTATATCCCAGACAACACTCATTTCTACCCTTTTGGAAAGATTCTCCCCAACATTTTCTCATATAAATTTAGTATAGTGTGAAAAGAGAGGGTTAAATAAAAGTATATACTTATTTTTATGATATTCTCATTGAGAAAAAAGGTGACTATTCTTATTTTTTATTAATATACACTTCTCTTAAATACCAGAACTAATTGAACTCTTAAGTCAGTTAACGCACCAATTAACAATACAATTAACTGAAATTGAAGTGCTAGTCATTAAGGTAAATACTTGTGCAGGTTCAAAGGGAAATAATACATTCACAAAATGTAGGCTGTGGGTTTCACTTGGTGTCTTCTGTCATAGAACCTACTACTATGATGAACTTGGCATTTAGTTATCTTGACTGGTAGAAAGTACTCTTAAAATAAATCTATGGGAAAAACCCTTTCATTCTAGGACATATATTTTCCTTAATCCAATTACTCTTCAAATAATTGAGTGCCAGAAATTGCTTTGAGGATGTTACTTGCATTATGTCATTTGATTTTATCACTTCATTTTCTCGTATAAGTATATGGTTGCCTCAATTCACAAAGAGGAAACCTGTCAAGTGCACATGACTTAGGAAGGGAGAAAGGTTTCATTTTAATCCAGGTCTCTGATTCCAAAATATAGAAAGTCTTCTCTTGCTTCTTTAGTTCTTGTCTCCACTTAGCAGCAGTCTGGCAAATACCTTCTGTAATTAGGAGTAGAGATTAATTCATTCATAGTCTTTTGAGTATTCACAAGCCAGGTACAGATCTAGTTACCAGTGCTAGGGCAGTGTACAAAACTAAAATCTTGCATCAAATGCAAAACAAAACAAAAACAAACAAATATAAAAAAAAGCTTTTTAGATTAATAGAAATTTATCCCTTATGTGCTTTGCTGTTCATCCATCTGCTTAGCCAAGTCAAAAAAGGCCCATCTGTTCAGATTGTAGTTACAGTGTGTTTTACTTCTGAGACCCTACTGTTCTGCCTAAAGGATTATTTAAGAAACCAGTATATGAAGTAGACTAGCTATATAATATAGTTCTTAAAAGGTCAACAATTGCCTGGCCTGCATGGCTCAGTGGTTGAGCTTTGACCGATGAGCCAGGAGTACAAGGTTCGATTCCTGGTCAGGGCACATGCCCAGGTTGTGGGCTCAGTCCCTGGTGGGCATGCAGAAGGCAGCTGATCAATGATTCTCATCATTGATGTTTCTATCTCTCTCTCCCTCTCCCTCCCTCTCTGAAATCAATAAAAATAATAAATAAATAAATAAATAAATAAATAAATAAATAAAATAAATATTGATGGCTTATTTACCCTTAAAAAAGAAAAGAAAAGATGGCAACAACTGTTGTCATATTGCTAAGCCTGAATTCTGGCAAAACTACTTACTTTTTCTTTAAAGTTAGGTACTTTCTCTAACACTCATATGACCATTTGTGAAATGCTATAAGCATATTGTCAACATTTTGCTCTAATAATACATCAAGGAATCAGCACATTGAAATCCTTAGAGGAGTTTTTGGTGCAGAATAAGTTCTTAATGTCAGAATTTAGGAACCTCATCATATAGGAGTCAGACACAGCTTTAGCAGGATTCAAAGAACACTGCAATTGGACTCAGAAATGAATCTCTGTCAAATACAAAAATGTATGACTTTAGTCATGGCTTTAAATTTTTCAAAACTTAGGATTTTATAGTGTTAAAATTGTAAAAATTGTCATTTTGTTTTTGAGGAATTTTTATTGTGCAGATTAAGTATAAATTGAATCATTCATTTATGTATTCATTAGAGAACTATTTATTAGATAGAAAATATGTTATAGTTACTTTCTTACATGCTGGAAATATAATAATGAATACAAATGACATAGTCATGAACTTGAGATATTAAGTGGGAAGTTATTTAGTTTTTATAAATGATTTCTTCTTTATTCGAATTGCTTTCTATGTATCCCTCCTGAATTGGATGGAATATTTTAATAGTGACCTGTAAAGTAACAGAATAGAATTACGTGATTTATATTTAGCTATATCAGGGTTAGAATTTAGTTTTTTTTTCTATTTTCTTAGCCAAAGTGTGAATATTTCTTCTTTCTATATTAGCAAACTAAAGATTTACTTACTTTTAAAGTTTAGTCTTTTATATAAATGTTGTCTCTGTCATCTCTCTCAGACCACTTTAAATGATTTCAATGACATATCTAAGGATTCATCTTCAGAGATTATATATACTGTTTCCCAACAGGAACATTAAATTTATACAGGATGCTATGTAGAAATCAGCACATAGTCATTATTTGTCTTTGCCATTCTGTAGGTCAAAGTTTCTTTTGTTGGTAATGGGGGAAAAAAAAGTAACTTATAATCAGTGACTTTAAGCAGACAACAGATACATCTAGCAAGTAGTGAGATAAGATACACATACTTTTTGGATATCAGTGTAGAATTTACTTTTCAAATATCATTTACAAAAGATACAAAACATTTCAGATTTGATCTTTCAAGGACAGAGTTTTTTTAAGCTTATTAAAATATTGAAATTATACATAGCTATTCAGAAAACTTCTGGGAATAATGATCTCTTATGATCACAATCCTCATTGTCCCATTTCCTCCAAACATAGCTAAGTATCTGTGGGTGTATTTATACTCTAGTGTTGTTGATGAACATGCTATCATTTTAAAAAAATGTTTTAATTGAAATTTAGAGGGAGATGAAAGAGAGGAATAGAAAGATAGGAACATTGATGAGATGGGAGAGAAACATTATCAGTTGGCTTCTTCCTATATGCCTACTACTGAGGATTGAGCCTGTAACTGAGACATGTGACCTATTGGTTCCTGGGTTGATATTCAACTGCTGAGCCCCACTGGCTGGGCCATGCTATCTATTAATGGTGGCTTTTGGCAGATGCAATGAGCAAATGTGTACTAAAGCGTAGATGTAACATACTAATTTTAGGAGTATCAGTAGCAGCTAGCCAGCTGGGACATCAAATGTGTCCATGATAGATAAACATTTTAATATCCTACAAACAACAGTGCAAGGATGGTTACACATGCAGACTGTGCCCAGACTTCTAATGCCCATGTATCTTCATGTCCACATCTTCGCTCTTCAGTAGGGTGGCGTTATGAGGAAATGTTACCTTAAAATAGTAGAATTATTGTAAAAGGTTTAAAGAAGACAAAACATTTCTATTTACAAAAATTGCATGTCATATTTTATGTCCCTGAATCTACCAAGCCTTTATTGGGGCATATGTTGATTTAATTGGGCTGCCTCATGCTGCTTAATTAAACCCTGAGGAATTTTGATCAGTTGCTTGGAAGGAAAAGCATAGCCAGGTACACTGTTTCACTGCTCTTTTTCTTGTTTCTTAACCACCTAAAAAATTTCAACTGTAGTGATTGTGTTTGTGGACCGTCAAGTTATCCCAGAGGCATCACTGTTTAAAAGAAAACAGAGAACAAGCCCAAAGGGTTTTACCATGAAACCGTTCATTAGACAAGACACAGTATACCGATCAGTTCCAGCTGTGGACTGGAGCCAAACATTTTTACAGAGATCAAAGCAGAGGCATTTGTCTTTCCACATCTCTCATTACTCTTTGAGAATTGAAACCCAATACTTAAAAAAAAAAAAAAAAAGATTTCGCTTATCTGTTCTTTCTGTTACATTTTTAAAGGTCTACAGGTAGTACCATGGGCACCAGTTAGATTGTTAAATGCAAATGTGGACTATGTCATTTGAATTTAAATTGTTTTAATATACTGTGATATTACCTAGAGGTTTGCTTTCCAAATGGGTATGAAGACTATTTTAATGAAGTCAGCTACATGTAAAATGTAATCTTTTTTTAAGAGGCTGTATAAATTGGTTTAATGCATTAAACTCCATGGGAACATTGATTTTTAAAAAGGAAAAGTGAAATTGTATGCTTCAAACCCATTTATTAATGTTTTAAAATTGTTATATTTCAGTCAAGATTTTTTTTTCAATTTGCTTTCTCCTCTACAATAATGTGGAAGTCATTTCTACATCCAGTTGGCAACCGCTTCTTTGCTTACGGTCATTTTGATCACTGTGTCCCTTGTCTGGCCCCTCTCCTCCTGCCTGTTCTTTTCATTCTCTTTGACTTTTGCATACTTAGTGAGAAAATTGAAATATTCAGATTGGAGCTACTTTATTTTACCACTGTGGAAAACAAGGGGTCCCCTAATATCTGTGGTATCTCTGGCTTCTCTTCAGATGCAGTGGAGGAGCAATCCTTTTTCTTACCTATAAGGGCCTCCACTTCCCCCATTTGTCACTGGACCCCACGATGTCCCACTGAAATATTTTCACCTGCTAAGATTTCTTAGTTTTGCAGCACCATCCAATATTCACTTCCTCTTGGATTATTTGACTTGTGCCAACAACAAGTTATACTATTAACCACCTTCTAAGATTTTATTACACCCATCGCTAGGTCTTATGCTTTTCCTTTCCTCTTCCTAGAAACAAAATAAATGTGCACTTGCTGTCTCCATGTCCTCAGCTCTTCTAGTCTTAATTCACTCCCATCAGTATTCTACCACCTGCCTGACATTCAGGTTTCATAAATCCCTGATTTGCCAAGTCAGATAATTTTACTTCTCAGTCTTACACAACTATCTGGCCATATTAAAGCATAGTTGACTACCCCCTGTTCTTTGAAGTATTATTTTATTTTTTTTACTTCACATCTGACTCGCCTTTGCAGTCTCCCTTTCTTTTCCTCTTCTGAGACAACTGGATTTAGTATTTGGCCTTCCTTTTTTCTATTCATAATTTCTTGCTAAGATATATATTCTTGTCCAATACAGTAAGTGGCATATACATGCTTATTACCTTTATGTTGACATTTTGAAGACTAATGTATCAGTGAATATAAGGGTGCATATATCATTTCAAAATAGTACTTCAGTTTTGAGGAATAAATGTCCAAAAGTGGAATTGCTGCATTATATGGTAGATTTACTTTTAGGTTTTTTTTTTTTTGCAGAATTTCCATAATATTTTACATTATGGCTGCACCACTTTTCAGTCCCACAAACAGTGCACAGTTTTTCATTTTTCAAAAAGGTTTTCTTTCTGCCTGAACCACCTATCTCAAAAATGAAGTATTCAAAAATTGAGTGTTGAGAATCATATTAGAATCTCTATATTCTTCCTTCCTTTATTTGCCATTAAGTACTTTCACTAGTTCCTTTAAATTAAGACTTCACTCTTATTTATATGAACACTCTCTCTCCATAAGCTAATTCTAGTTCTCCATAAGCTCATTACTGGACTATTTAAGAACAAATTAATTTCCTTTTGGTAATCTCTTTCTTCCTCAACCATACTTAGAAACAAATATAATTTTCTAAAATACCGTAATTATCATATTCCTATACTTCCTAATGACCTATTCCAACTGCAAGATGATTAAATACAAGCTTTTCTCTCCTCTGATTATTCCAGAATCTGGGCATATTTTACCTATCTTCCACTTAACTGCTAATTTTCTGCAACATATTGCAGGAAACATGATAAATTGGGATGCTTCAAGCTATATTTCTGAATTATTCTAGTCAATTGCCATGACATGAGATGTGGAATAGGCTAAAGTGTTTCTAAATAAACTTGACTTTTAATCAATCACAGTCTTCTTGATCTACCAATGTTAAGATTTAGAACTATCATAGTAAATTTTGAGGCCACAGTCCAACTAATATTTTAATTACCACAAATTTCACAAAGCTGCCAATGTTTACAAAAAATCACGAAACCTGGTTGTCTTTGTCATATAATATGACATTCCAATTTTTTCTCATATTGCTTCATTTTCTCTATGTGAGGTTAATTTTACCTCCCCCCCCAAAAAAAAAAAATAAATTGTAGGTCCCTTGCAGAAAAAAAAAAAAAAAAATCTTGTTTTACTCTTCTCTTTTAAGCCTAGTGCTGGCCAAGTAGCAGATGATTATAATCCTCTGTTCGATTGAACTGAATCCTCTGCCTTAAATCTGTTGCTCACTGTTACACCGATAAACAGCTTGCTTCTAGAGGAGACACCTTGCCCTCATTACAAAGGTTTCCAAATGGAACATGGATCAAGGCTTCCAGATGCTGCTTTAATTGGGGCCCTGAACTCTCTGAACTGTAGTCCCTAAAAAAATAGCATTTTCTAAAACCCTCATTTTTAAAGAGACTTCCATTTTATAACTGTTACCACATATCAAATCAACTGAAAAAGTTGTCTTCTTTGGAAAAACTGGCCCGTAGTACACCGCGTTTGCATTCCTTGGCATGGGAAATAACTACTGGTCTTGGACCTACTTATAAATAAACATGTTTAAAGCTTGATATCAGTTAGTAAACCATTCTTATGTATTAGATTCATGTATTTCTGTCATATATATTGCAGCATTTAAAAATGTGAAATGTATTTTCACATATGGTAGCCATAAAAAGAATGGTGTTTTCCAAGGAGAGCCATGTATTAACTGAATGCTCATAAATCAAAAGTTTTGAAAAGATGAAGATAGATAAAAGAAATTCAGTGACTAATTAGCATTTTGTGTACTATTCTGCCCAAACTACTAATTTCATTTCAATTTTAATATTTTAGCCAATCACTACAATAGCATATTTTCATGTTGACTTTGTTGCAATGTGCAATTTTCTTGACTTCAAATGCATAGTATACTGTTTGAACAATTATGTACTTAACTCACTGAACCAAATAGTAAAATCATTTAATTTTTGCACATTCTACAAATGGAGCCACAAACTTTATTGATCAATCAGCCTACTTTAAATGGTTCAGTTTTATGTGCATTGCTGAATGAGCCATATACTTTACAAGAAGAGCTTTATATGTTTCTGGAATTCAGCTGCAAACTCTCTTAGCCAAAAGAAATACCTTATTCTGCTTCACTTAAAATGCACAATGACTTACTGTTATTTCACAGTTTTACAGCTACTTACATTCTCAATAAGTTTTAATAATTTCAGTATGTGCTTATGTTAAACTATGGTAACAATTAGTAATACAATGCAAAGAAAATTATAGGCATGAGATTCTAAGACAGTGACATTTTAGAAAATAAGGGTTAAAATATATAGCTATGAGAAATGATAAGGTAGAATAAATGTGATCAAGCTCAGCTGCTTTGGAAAACAATTCATTTTACTAAATAATTGATTTGGTTGAGTTACGATTAAATTCATATCCATTCTCTCTCTCTCTCTCTCTCTCTCTCTCTCTCTCTCTCTCTCTCTCCCTCTCTCCCTCTCTCAATGCCCCCTCATGATTTCTGCCAAAGATAAAATATGTTAAAGTTAAATTTAACATGTAAATAATTGAATACAATATTACCATTAACCAGAATGTTGCAAATGACACATAAATAAGGCGATAATCAGAATATTGCATTCATATAAAATTATTATTATATGGTATATTTAGTAGATATTGATTGACAATTATTTATTATTAAGACAAATAACACATAAATAGATTTCTTTATTTTTGGATTTTGGATATCAGAAAAACATAATTAGATCAAGCATATTTGATAATATTTGGGCTACATATATTTTATGTTACTTCTTTTATTTAAAAATTTAAGATAATATAATAAACACCATGAAATCACTGTTTCAGCTCAAGAACTATAGCATTACCTAAAACTTATACTCACCTATGCATAATTCTCCTACTACTGCCATCTGATAAGTATGAAAAAATCTTGCTTGTTTGCCCAACTTTGAACTTTATAAAATGGGTATTGTCCTATATGGTATTCAGAAAAATACTTTTTGATATTTTTACCTTGTCAATATACACTTTTAATATTATATACAGTACCACATATAACTGTAGTTCATGTATTTTATTAGCTGAAGATAACTAAATTATAAATGCATGCCTCACTTATTTTTTCTTTTGTCGAAGGGAATATTGGTTGTAGGCACTTGTGTTTATTGTGTTACCATCCAAGTGTCCGTGCATATTATGGTATGTAATTATATGCTTGTTTATCTACCTTGGAATAGTCATTTTTCTTATTTATTCTTAACTGGTTTATAAATTTTATGAATTGCAGATCTCTTCTGTCAATTTGCATTATCTTTTCCTTTCTTAAAGTACCAAATAATAAAAAGTTTTAATTTAATATAGACAGATTGCCAATATTTTTCTTTGTTTAGTGCTTTTAATATCTTAAATATTTGTATATTACAATGTCATGATGAGAATGATATTAATCTGTATTCTCTATTAAGAATTTAGATTTTGAGTATTATGCAAAGAAATGATCCATTGTACTTTATTTCTTTATTTATTTTCCATATAGATAATCATATTTCCCAACACCATTGGTTGGAAAAACACTCCTTTCCCAAGGGCTTCATCTTGCCACCTCTATCATAAAAAACTTGCATATACACGGATGCCTGTTTTCCCCCTGTTTGTAATTTGTATATCTGTCTACTTATAAACACCCTGTATTTGTATATATTTAAAGCCTTTTTTCATAAGAGAAGATATTCACAGTGGCTGCTTCAATCTGCATTCCCACCAACAGCGCATGAGGGTTTCCTTTTATCCATATCCTGTCAATACTTTTTTTTAAAAAAATTTATTGATGATAGCCATTATGACAGGTGTGAGGTGATAGCTCATTGTGGTTTGAATCTGCATTTCTCAGATGACTGGTGACACTGAGCATCTTTTCATATGTCTATTGGCCATTTGTATTACATAATGGAATAACTACTCTGCCATTAAAGAAGAAAATCTTACTATTTGTGACTGCATGGATGGGCCTAGAGAGTGTTATGCTAAGTGAGATAGCCAGTCATTGAAAGACAAACAAAATGGAAACAGACTCATAGGTACAGAGAACAGGCTGACATCTGTCAGAGGGAAGGTAAGGTTAAGGAACTGAGTTAAAAAGGAGAAGGGATTAAGCAAAGCACAGCAACCCATAGACATGGACAACAGTATAGCATTTACCAGAGGGTAAAGGTGGGGTCAGAGGAGGTAGAAGGGAGTAAAGGAGGGATAAATCTTGATGGAAGGATGCTTGACTAGAGGTGCAGAACACAATAAAATATACAGATGATGTTTTATAGAATTGTACATCTGATTATATATATATATATATATATATATATATATATATATATATATAATCAGATGTACAATTCTGATTATATATATATATATATATATATATATATATGTGTGTGTGTGTGTGTGTGTGTGTGTGTGTGTGTGTAATTTTATTAACCATTGTCACCCCAATAAATTAAAATAAATAAAACATAAATATGCGTATGTAAATATAAATAAATGTGTGTTCATTTATTAAATGGAAAAAAAAAGACCATAGTAACCAAATAGAAAAAAGTCAAGATTCCAGTTCTCCAGTTCTATAGGAAAGGAATAAAACTTACAATCCCCCAAAAAATAAGTAGATTAGATTGGTGTTATACATACAATGAGCTACACAACTGTTACACTTTCGTTTGACAAAAATGCAAAAAAGAAAAAAGTAAACAATATGATGGTTAACACTCTAATATTTGTAAAGTATAAAATGACAGAATCTAAATTTGATAGAGATGCAAATTTGGCTACCTTCCAAATTGATGTCGACATGCCCTCTATGTCTAGGTCATTTCTACTACACATTTTCTTGAAAGGAAAGCTCTTGCTTTTTCACAGGATTTCTACACCAATCTAATTTTACTATTCTGAAAATAAGTTCCAATGGGGTGTCCAATATGGTTGTTGAAAAATCTGTATACTGCACTCTCCTCAACTTCATGGAAAAATTCCAAGATGCAATATCAAGTGATGATAGGAAGAAAAGAACAATAACTGGAAAGTAGAATCTCATTTGTGAAAAACACGTACCTATCCATGTGGTGGCATGTACGTTTTGCTTATTTGTACTTCAATTTTCACTTGTGCATTAATCAGTGTAAGGAAAATTATGAGTTTAACTTTGAAAGTAATCATCACTAAAAAGGCAAAATAGAAAGAACTGCAAGGTCTTCAAAATCCTGGAGATTTATGGAACTCATCAGTAAATTCATCTTTGTAAAAGCCTGTTGCAAAATAATGCACAGCTATCAGAATTTCTGATATATAAAGCACATGCATCTGAGCGGATGGTGTGTCTCCCCCATTTTTTGCATTGATCCAATCATATTTGCTTTTCTTGTTGAAGGCAGTTAGATTAGAAATAAAAGTTTCCTAAACTGTACTCTATTTCTGTGTAGGTTATAAATCCAAGAGGGCTTATCACTGAGAGCCTTTTCATTTGAATGTTACACATTAATCTCCGGTAATTAGAGCCTCTCTTCTTCAGTTCAGTACTGGAGAATTACCAGAGAAAATAACACTAATGCAGGCCCTTTTTCACAAATGTTGCTCAATACAGGTAACTGATATTTATTTTCATATTGTCTTTCATTCCCCAAATAGCAATATTTAATATATCCCTATCTGTCTGATTGGGTATCTTTGAAAGTACTGTGGAAAAAGTTCTAGAACTCCGATGCATAAAAGCATTGCGAGTTCAGTTGTTGTGATATTTATCCACAGGCTGATACTGTGATTTGTGTAAAATGTGCACTTGTCTTAACTCTTACCTGTTAATCAAAAAAGGAGCCATGAATAACTTCCTGCTGGAACAGTGAAGTACTGATAAGACACTTATCTCTGGCTCAGCAATGCAAACTTTGAATTTCCTTATTTGTTTTCCAGATGCTGTTCCATGTAGGATGTTGTCATTATAATGGTTCCAGGAACTGCTTTTGCAGAGCACATATTGCCAACTCTATATCTGACCAAGGTTAGCTTTCTCTGCATGGTTGCCAGCATAGAATTCTTTCTGGTTTAGTTTTCTGAGGCTTTAATAGAAATTTGCTGTCTGCACTGATACAAAAGTGTTTTTTTTTAGAAATGAAAACTTATCTTCACAAATTCATTTCATGCTATCCATGATGGAGTGTGAGAGGAAAGAATCATAACCAGGTCAGGCATTGAATCTTACAGTATTGACCACATGGCTGGAATGCCAGCCCTTCTGATATTTATCCTGAGATACTGAACAATGTTTAGGACACCCAGGTTTATGAAGTCATTTCCAGTACCTTCCTTTGTCTTAGAGTAATATTTCAACACTGAAATATTTTAAAAACAGAATAGATTTTTCAATATACATGTAAGGAATTTTGACCTATGAATCACACCTAGTATTATAGAGTGAATGCTTGTGTCCTTCACCATTCATTTGCTGAAGTCCTAACCCCTGGTGTGATGATGTTAGAGGGTGAGTAGATTTTGAGGGTGTTACCTTCACCAATGGTATTAATGCCCTTAAAAGAAGAGAGTGTGGGCTTGCTTGCCTGCTGTCTACTCTCTGTTGTGTGAGGATACAATGAGAAGACGGCCATCTGCAAACCAGGAAGCAGGATCTAACCAACTCAGGACATGTCAACGTCTTGGACTTCCTAGGCTCTAGAAATGTAGAAGTAAATGCTTTTTAATTAAAATAAGTCTATAGTAAATCATCAAAGCAGCCCAAACTGACTAGAACACCTAATATTTTCCATTCTAATCTGGTTGAGGAAAACCCAAAATTTTATAGTTTGGGGTGAGAATAAAACATTGGAAATAAAACCTTCAAATATGACTTGAACAGCTCAACTGTAGTAAATAATAAATTAACACTGTATCATATGTGCTTTGAATTTTTTGGCTTCTTTTGAGTTAATTTATTTTGCTTTGACTTTTCCATAATTGTTGCAGATTTATATTAGTAGTTCCCTTTTAATTGTTTTGAAGATCCTAAGTTCCAAAACATTGTAGTGTATGTTTCTAGATGCAGACAATTGAAGTGGATTTATCTTTAAACTCCTGTTTTTGTCCACTAAAGAACAGAACTAGAACAGTAATAACTTCGACTTTTATGTTTTACACATCATGTTACACTCTAAACAGTGATTGATTTTTTGACAGCCCACATTGTGTTTTAAACTCATGCAAAACTACTTCGATTTTTATCTCTTGCATGAGTGGCTTGTCAAAACTGGTTAGATTTGAAAGAGTGCAAGAGCTGAAAGAAAGGAAAACTTTCAGAATAGAAGACACAATAAAATGTGTACCATTTATTTAATTAAATAATGGGGGGGGGGGGGAAATAGTATCATTCCTCAAAGGACTTTGGTCCAAAGCAGATATTTGAATTTCTCTAACTTCCAAAGTCATGGTATTTCATTTAGACTTTTTATTTGAAATGATGGCCTGTCTTATATAAACAACCACATTTCTGCACATCCTAGATTCCATATAATTACTTTCTCATAAGGAATGAATGAGTTCCTTGGTTCCCTTATTCTGATAGTACATGGCTCAGGTCAGTAAAATTTAAGATTATAGTTAAACACGTTGATCTCAGTTGTTTGCAGAAATATCAGGAGGCTAGAAGACAGAACACTCAGGTGGAAGATGGTGAACTTTACTTTTTTTTCAATTGTTGCCCAAAGAATAATCCATAAAGATGAGAGAATTGCATATTATTTTCTTATTCCTCTACTAAAAGTGCATATTTCATAATCCCGAACTGGGATTTAGAATACGCAGTTTCAATCAATGAGTATGGTGAACACTTCTTTTAAAAATATTTGTCCTGTGTGGAATGAGCATTGTTTTCTTGTGTTTACTATTTTTAGAGGTCCATGCATGTTAATCCAAGAATGAGCTTAAGTGAAAAGCATTCATGGCGAGAAAAGAGAATAATTCCAGTGGGAGGTATAGAAAGCACATGGATCAGGGAATGGAAGATTGTGTTTTACTTCCTGGAATAATGTCTCTATGATATTCTGGAGGACATTACATTTTGGTCCACAGCAATGTGGTTCAAAAATCTCTGACAGCTGTCATTGGGGTGGGAGTGGGGGGTGGATTTGGGAGTTTGAGAAAAAAGAAACAGTTCATAGACACAGATTCCCAGGGGGAGGGAGGATGGGGAGGTGAAAGAGTATAGAGGGATAAATGGTGATGGAAGGAGACTTGACTTGGGGAGAAAACACACAATATATTGTACAGCTGATGTGTTGTCAAATTGGGCGCCTGAAACTTGTATAATTTTGTTAGCCAGTGTCACTTCAGTAAATTCAATAAAATGAGGGGGGAAATTCTCTAAAGAGAACTAAGGATAGTTTATCAGAATCTCATTTTATATACATTAAATTGACAGTGATCTTTTGCAAATAAAATAATAAATATGTTTTGAGGTCTAAAGATATATTTAAGACTATACAGGTTTTAAAGCAACATATTTAACCTTATTTAAAAATCATTTTACTGAGTAAAATGATAGGCGAAGGGAGAAGGAACATTAACATTTAACATTCAGAGACAGTAAGATATGGCTGATTTCTTTGGAGTATAGGGTTCAATTCTGCAAAGGTACTTCAAGCCCAGTGTGCAATGATTTGAGTGAAGGCTGTTATGAATTTGAAATAAACGAGACACTCAGAACTCACTTTACACAGAGCTCATGTTTGAGAGAGCCTCTCAAAGCCTCGATGTTGATGATTATTGTCAGTTAATTATCCATTTTAACATTTATTGAGTCCCAGCATTGTGCTCGTCACAGACCAAAATATGGTTTTAAAAGCACTGGCTCTTACTGATTTGCAGCTTTCATTCTGGGATAGAATGAGGGTTTCTGTGATAAGCTATAGCTACATGGACCATCCTAGGAAAAGTAAAAAAGAAAAAAAATTAGCATAACCTCTTTAACAATAAATATGGTAGATAATCATTAGGTGGATGTTTTCGAAGTGGATGTTTTCAAAGAGTCTGGCATTGTTAGTCACATAAATTTTCTTCCTAAGTAGCAAATTGGGACCACGATTTCCCCATGGTATTTTCATCATGATTTGAATACAGCAGAGTCTCCTTTTGCCATTTACAATTCCCAGCCTGCATTTAATATTTATGCAATATTGAATTAAATAAAATCCTGAAGTTCTGTGCTCGTTCATTTGTTGTGTGTTTAGGGGAAACTGTGCAGAGTACAATAGAGTAGGAAAATACATTCCATTATTCTCATTGTAAACATAGCTGCTCACTGACAGGCTATCCTGGGAAATAAACCTCCCTTTTAGGCAATGCTTCCTCATTTTCATTCACCAACGTCGGTTGTTTTATTTTCTACCATGAATGGTAGTTGTTTTGAGGAAGGTCTTCTATAAGCTTTCCTTTATAAGCCCAGTATTCCATTTCCACCAGAAAAATACATGTGAAAGGTTGTTCATACTCCCCTAACCCAGTTCCAAGTGATTTTCCCCTTGTTCTCTTCATTATTATCTAACTCCTTACCTCACTCGCCATGTGCAATGTTTTTGTCCTTTATGACATCCTACCAGGTCTTAAATACTCAGAATGTAGATACATTCCTACTTTATATATGACGATAGTCCTGATCTCGTCCCTGCCCAAAAGACTGACCTATAGCTTTGCTTAATCATTTCTATACAAAATATATTTTCAATGTATGGGCCACTATAGATGAATTCTAGACTCTTCCTCGCCACCTCTGAAAATTCATCCTTAATTTTCCACAACCAAGTATTTTTTTTTCTAGAATAATTTCCTCTAAACTTCCCAATTTAAAAAAAAAAAAAGCAAAACCTAACAATTGTCAAGTCTCTCATGGTTAACAGTACTATATAGAGTTTATAAGTTTAGATTAGTAGTAAAATAGTCCTGGGTTCTAATTTCAGTGCTGCCTTTTGTAGCTAGGTAGCCTGAAAAAGCACACACAAAAAATCTAACTCATGACTTAATACCTCCTAATGGCACCACTTCTTAATACCATCACATATGGATTTCAACATATAAATTTGGGGAGTACACAAGCATTTAGTTCATAATATTGACTGATCACAGAAATATTCTTTTCCCTGTGCCTGGCAAAAGGAGATGGCCAACTCTCTTAGATGCCTAAATGATGAACAATTATGCCACACATTTTCTCACTGTGGGAGGGTGGGGGTTCTGCAGCTAACATTATCTCATCTTGGATGGCCTCATTGCACTTAAGCTTTACAAATAAGGGAATCTGATTCCCTGCAATGACTACAAAAGTCTATGTGCAAGGTGGAATTGAGTGATCTCTTACTCAAAGTATTGTTATACCATAAAGCTAAATTATGCCTTTTAGTTTTAATTTAAAAGAGGAATTCAGATTTCCAGTTTAACGTTGCATCTATTATCAATGGGATAATAAATGGTTTATATAAATTTTAATTATTTTCCATTGCTGTTGAAGTTCCAAACTATTAATAGTTTAAATATATGCAGAGCATATTTAATCTGCAAAGGTCTTTCTACTTTTATGGTTTTAAATAAGCATTTTACAGAAAAGAATTAGGGCATGATGGATCTCCTTATATCCAAATTAGTTCTCCTTAGGATTGTCTAATAGTGATGGTTCATATTTGATGTTTAGGTAGGCTGTTGTATTTCTGAATATAGGTAATTTAATACTATCCAATTTTAGAATCATCTTTTTTTAGTTAAGAAAGAATCATAGCACTGAACAAAAATAATAATCTATTGATATTTATTCAAGAAGATGAGAAATCTTGGCTAACAGGATTAACCTCTTTAAAATATTTCCCAAACTTGTGAAATGAAAAACTCAAAGGTCTGAAATTCTAGAATTTGCTGTGTTCTTTGCAAACAAAAGTTATCTGATAAACAAAATTTATAGAGCTGTACCAATACATTGCATTATATTACTACTTTCATCTCTAAAAGCCTATTTTGAAAATTTAGGACCTATTAGTGTGTTAAACTTCCTAATGTTAAAAAATAGTTAAGAAATAAAATATTTTTATTTGCTATATTCTGCATGTGTGCAAGTAATTCACGTAAGTTTATATTTTCTAAAAACAATGCAGTTCCTTGTTTGATATTAATTGTATTAAGTATTTGCATATTTGAGGTAGTACATTTGAGCCTCAATTTTCATATTATGAAAACATGTGTAATGTGATCCAGATATATATCTGAATATATATATATATATGAATTTAAATAAAATTATATTATTTTATTATACAAAATTAGTTTTGCACAAATTATTAGATTATTTAATTTTCTGAGATGCTTATGATATAATTTATCACAGTCACAGCATACATTTAAACCAATAGTAATATATAAGGCTTACTAATTATATAAATAGAATGTTCTTAATGTTGATTTACAGTGGTGGCTAACATTTCAGTCAAACTTATGGTTTCTATTTAAATAAGAGTTAAATGTATTCCTTTATTTAAAGAATGGAAAAAAGTTAACTTTTGAATGTACAGTATTTTTTCAAAACATGGACTTAATGCTGCCTTCTAAATATAAAATGGCAACTTAATTGTGGGAGAATTTGATTTCTTTTTGTAATATCTCTTTTGATTAGGAATATGGATATTTCTATTAATGTTTAATAAGACACAAATTGCTCAATACTTGAAAATTAGTATTTCTCATTAAAAATACGCTTTCTATTGCTCACCTCATTAACTTAGCAATTAGGAATTAAGCTACTTGTATTATAATAGTGAAGCATGCAGGTGGATGGATTGTCAGAGAGATGTCGTGCTCTACTCAGTTCACTCTCAATTGCGTGCCAAGGAATATTTTGATAATCGTTCTAATGTTTCTTCCAGTTTGTGTGAATTGAGTAATTATAAATGACATTTTCTAGAACCATCAAAGGAAGAAAGTGCTTATTTAATCAGTGGTGCTAATGGCTACCATCTCAGAGCATCTGCTAGAAATTTCATTTTGAGTCCTTATAGTTAAATTCCACAACAATAGTGCGTGCTATTGATATTATAACAACCTGAATAGTCTTTTAAATTAGGGGAGAGAGAGAGAAAAAGAGAGAGAGAGAGAGAGAGAGAGAGAGAGAGAGAGAGAGAGAGAGAGAGAGAGAGAGAAAAGAAAACCCAAGCTAAAAAAAGATGAAAATAGAGGAGGTGGAACTGAGCTCTGTTGGACTCGAGGCATATTTTCTTTTTATTACCTTTGGGTTGCCAGAAATTTTAGAAAAGAAAGAAAAGGGCACCAAAAACTATACGTCAGATTGTAAACCTACCTCTAATCAAAAGGAAAAATGAGATTGTTTTTGCATCATGACTTTAAAATATGTAATAACAAAGCTCGAGTTCACTGAAATACTGAATCCTAGGGAGTCTCTAAACAGAATGATATGTTTATTGCTCATTGTGGTTCCTACATGTACTTGAAGATTGGCCAGTGTGATCAAGGCCTTGGACCTACTGGGAAGAGAATACTTCTTACAGTATAATGCAAAATTGTTAATTTAGGGTTTTAAAATTAGATGCTATTGATAGAAGATGGCTTCTAGTGTCACAATCTTTTTGGGAGCCTCCAAGGTATAATCTGAGTCGGCCCCCTATCCCTGGAGGTCAGGGATAGACTGGTAGGAACCAGTTTTAATAAGCAAGCATACTGACTCATGAAGCTTGTCTTGGGCAGCCATAAAATGAATAGTTTCCTGCATCCACCTATCAGAATCTCAAAAGTTTATACAGAGGCCTTAACTGGATTCAGTCACATACGCAGAGGGCCTTAATGGGTCTAATCAGGGACCCAGCCCAGCTGGTCTCATTATCATGTTATTTTTCTCAAATATGTGTCCTTGGGCAGCTTCTAGCATTGGGAAGGCAACTGGAGCGCACATTCCAAGCATAGGAAGGGGGTAGGGAGCCTTTAATTGCCTGGATCACCTGTGAAAACAAATGTGATAATGCCCTTTTAATGTTTAAATGTGTGCAGTTAATTTCTCTTTCTTAAAGAACATTGTTCACTCCTAGCAACAAGCACCATTTCCTTCTTCCCAATTCGATTTTAGATAGAATAAATAGAATCCCAATTTTGTATTAGAGACTCATCTCCATTTTGGGCAGACTTGAAAGATAAATAAGCAACAGTGTATCCTTAAAACATTAGTTTAGTAATCTTCGGTATTTAACTTCACTCAGAACAATTCTTAGACCCTAGCTGATTTGCTCAATAGATAGAGAGCATCTATGGACTGAAGATTCCAGGTTCGATTCCAGAAGGTCACATACCTAGGTTGCAGGCTCAATTCCAGAGCCTGCCTGCCTGCCTGCATTATAAAGGAGTTCCTGGAGTCCTAGTTCACCTAGTTCAACCAGTAGGACTGATACTTTCTTTTTTTAAAAATATATTTTATTGATTTTGTACAGAGAGGAAGGGAGAGAGATAGAGAGCTAGAAACATCGATGAGAGAGAGTCATCGATCAGCTGCCTCTTGCACACCCCCTACTGGGGATATGCCCGCAACCAAGGTACATGCCCTTGACTGGAATCGAACCCGGGTCCCTTCAGTCCCCAAGCCGACACTCTATCCATTGAGCCAAACCGGTCTTGGCGTGGGACTGATACTTTCCCCATCCAACCAGAGCTATGCATCTCTGATTAAACAAAGTGTCTCTGTTCTGACCAGTCAGGGACTAGAAGTGAGGGCTTCTGTCTATATAAACCAGTTCCCCACTGGGTCATAGCACACTTTCCACCAGACTGAACCCTGTGTTTTCCCAGCTTGAGCTGAACCACTGAAGATGTTGGGTTGCCTAGGGAAGGAGAGCCCCAGGAGCAGAGCAGCATTGGGGCCCTGCTGTTTGCACAGCAGTGGCGATGGCTGCCCTGTAGCACTGTGGCGTTGTTCCACAGCAATGCTCTCTTCGCAGCCATGCTGTGCTGCTGTCAAGCTGTTTGCACTAAATTAAGCTTTCTACTTCACCACCCTTGCCCCACCCAGCTCCCTAAGCTGGAGATTCCAGTTGGCGCAAATGGCAATCTGTTGACACTACATTGTTTATATGTAGCAACATTAAATAAATGTTTTATTAGAGAAATTCATTTTGTTCTGTGTTATAGAAATTGACACAATCTTAGAAGCTATTTCCATAGATTACTGTACTTGTCCCTCACTGTAGTTTGTGGACTAGGTCTACACAAAACAGTTCTTCAATAGAGTGGAGTTTAGCAGGTTACTAATATACTCCACATGCTAGAAATTATAGCACTCAGTTCTGAGAAATAAGAGCTCCCAGTTCTGAGAAATAAGTGCACACAGCTAGAAACTGGTCAAGATTGGATCCAAACCCAGATCTGCTAAAATTCTTAATCACTCGCTCTTTTATTTGCTGGCTATTATTCCAAAGGAAATTGCCCCCTTACATGTAAGAGTACATTTTTCTAAAGAGTCTGCAAACACATTTTGCTGTATGATTGGTTGTTTTATATAATATTTGAAAGAAAACTAAAGCTAAATAAAATGTTGGCATGTTGGTTCATTTTTCCATATTTGCCTTATCACTGACTTAACACTTTGGATCATAAATTCATAAAAAAATAACACCAAATGCCCATGTTAATTGTCTTTTGCTAAGTAACATTAATAGTAATAAGGAAATGCTGTCAACACAGTGTGTGACTTAAATCAAATAAGAGTTATAAAAACTAAAGGTGTACATACTGAGGTACTGAAAAGCTGAATGGAAAATCTGTGTGTTTGTTCAAACCTTATTAACTGATGAGCATCAGCATTAGTTTAGCTGATGAGGAATTCCATTTTTCATTGAGGGGACTTGCAAATCTCCATATTTGTATTTGTTTTATTTTATCCTGTTTTGTTTTGTTTTCTGGTATGATAGTCACATTTCTCCAAAAAAGAACTCCTCTAATCTTTGATCTTAGAAATAGAATTCTAACTCAGCATTTTGGAAACCAATGAGGAAATGAACTGGAGAGTTATTACCCTTTAGTGTGCTTTCAATCAATAAATAGGGCAACTCTTATTATCCACTGAGCCCAGAGAATCCTTGTTTCAACATTGCAGAGTAATCTTTCTTCCTTTTCCTACTTAGTTGGGCTGTATGGATAATTCCCTGAGTGGGAGATCAGAGAGGAAATCTGGGGATCTAAGGGCTTCTTATACTTCATACTGACAGTCAATTAATACTCCTGCTTTTATCCCTCCCTCCTTTTCTGTCACACACACACACACACACACACACACACCCCTCTTCAAAGGCATCTGGGATCTGTGTTTGTGAAGAACATTTTAAAGGATTTTTCAGTACAAATTTGTAGGGTTTTTTGGCTTCCCACATAACAGCCAGATTTTTTTTTCTGCTAAGCTATTACCACTTGGCCATCTACTTCTGATTATACAAAACTAAGTTGACATCTTTCATCTGTTCTAGTTCTACCTTCCTCTAAAGGGATTTTTGATTTAATTTATTTACTGCAATGTTAAGAGAGGATTAGGAAGAAGTACATTTAAAAACAAAATACAGAAATATTCTTTGATGGTGCAGTAATTAATTCAGGAAATAATGAAGGAAATTTTTGTTGTTGTTTTTATTAATTCATTTATCAGTTAGGGGCTTAAGATGCTCTTCATTCATTTATCAATTATGTACTTTCCCCCTTCTGTGTGCTCTTCCCTGGGATCAGTGCTACTGCAGGTTATAAAACTGAGCATTACAAAACCCATCTTGTGAACTTACATTCTAATGAAAGATACAAACACTAAATAAGTAAAGGAAGTAAGAAACATAATTATTTCGTTTAGGAATAAATGCTAAGAAGAAAACTAAATATGATAATGTGATAGTAACCAAAGGGTTCTGATATTCCTGATGAGGGTGGGGTCATGATAAGGTTCCAACCATAAAAAGAGGCTGGTTAAACAAGCAATAAGGGGATCCAGAAGTGAGAATGACCAAGCCACTTTGTAGAAAGGTAATGAAGTGGTGGTAGAATGTACTTTGAGTTGAAATGTGATTTGGAGAAAGGGAACCGTTTCATATACTAGTAAGCTCTACAGACCACAGTGTGAGGTTTAGATTTTATTCTACAATGAATGGGAGGATTGAACAATGAATGATAGCTATTCATCCAGCCATTATTGGATGAGCTCTACTGTATGTGAGGCAATACTGTAAGTACCAGTAAGAGAGCTACATCTCAGGAGGCATTGCATGTCTCTGCTGTGCTCATCATTTATCAGCAGTTTACAGTCAGGTCAGCTCAAGGTAGCTGGACTAGAACAGCCTCAGAAGAAATGGCTGGTCTCTGCTCCATACGAGGAGCAGGGTAGCCTGTGTTTATTCACTTGGTTGACTGAATAGATTCTAAGAGAGCAAGAAGAAGTACCTAGGGCTTTATACTTACAGGTAGCATATTTTGTTAATGTTAAGCATTTACCAGCACATCACTACTTATGTCACTCTTTCTGGCATCACCCAACCCTAAAGATAGCCACATTCTGAATTCTGTCATTATAGATGGATTTTGCCTATTCTTGGAATTAATAATATGCTGTGTGTGGCACTGCCTCACATACAGTAGAGCTCATCCAATAATGGCTGGATGAATAGCTATTGTGCTTGTGTGTGTGTGTGTGTGTGTGTGTATTTGACTTTCTGTCAAATATATATATGACAGAAAGTCAATATATATATATATATATATATATATATATATATATATAGAGAGAGAGAGAGAGAGAGAGAGAGAGAGAGAGAGAGAGAGAGAGAGTCCCAGTACATGAAATTCATGCACTAGAAGGGCAGGGGGGTAGGGGGGCATCTCTTAGCCTTGAAAATCTGGAAGCCCTTTTAGGATGTCCAGCTGGTGGCTTAGGCCTGCTCCCTGCAGGAAGTGGGCCTAAGCTGGCAGCAGGATATCCTTAGAGCTACTGTGGAGGTGGGAGAGGTTCCTGCCACTGCTGCTGGGTTTGCCAGCTATGAGCCCAGCTTCTGGCTGAGTGGTACTCCCCCTGTGGGAGTGCACTGACCACCAGAGGGCAGATCCTGTATTGAGTGGTTGCCCCCTAGTGGTTAGTGCATATCATAGCAACCGGTCACCATTCTGCTGTCTGGTCAATTTGCATATACACCTTTTATTATATCGGTATATATATATATATATATATATATATATGTAATATATGTAATGATATGTGTAGCTGTGCTCATCATTTTAATAATTTAATATTATAATCTAATATTATAATAATTTAATGCTGTGATAAACTATTAGCAAAAGTACAGATATACAATTTCTCTTGCAACCTAGAACTATATAAAGAGGGAAATAATGATGCATTAGTAATTTGAAAGAAAAATAAGTGTGTATTAAAATTTCCCTGAGCAAACCAGAATGGTCACACAGGAAATAGAGAGGAAGATATCATTCCGTAAGGTTAATCATGAAAATACTTTATTTGGATATATTGCATGGGTAACTTATATTGGGCTTAGTCAGAAGTGACTTTCTCCCAAAGTGGGTTTTGATCCAAGCTTCATTTTTTTTTTCTACCAGAGTGAGGTGCAACATAAGGATTAAGAAAACAAGTCACATGATGGATTATAAGGAAATGTGGCTGCCTGGAATCTCACTATCTTGAATGATATTAAACTTCTGAGATATAAGTGAAGGGAAAATCAACAAAATGTAGATCCAGTTGTTGTTTACAGAGGGAAGATCCAAAATTCCTTACACAGAAAGTGGAGGGAATCCCATAATTGAAAACTGCAATGACAGAACAGGATATCCGTGCAGGCAGAAATGGGAATCAGGTGAGATTACAGAGATGCATCTCTTGGTTCTCTCTCTTTGAGTTAGTTCTGTTTTCAGGAGCTCAGCAAGGTGCCCATATTATTCTTGCTTACATGCTCTGAGCTAATGAGCCTAAAATCATCCATTTGAGCCATTTAGGAGCCGATTAGCTTTAATATATTTTATCATTACAGACTGTTCCTAAATGTTAGACAGAAATCCATAGCATATGTGTTGATTATCCAGAGAAACAAGGAAAATAAATGTGTGTATATTGAATTAAATTAATTTTTAATATCCCCTAAAAAGATGCCTCAAGTGTAAGTTCTTTTGAGGGTAGCCAGCAGCAATGTCATTGCATGGTAAAACAGTGACACGCTAGGAATTTCGGAGTGACAAATCCTCCTCTTAGAATAAAGAAAACATTTAAGAGTCTGAACATGTCATTTCAGGCTCCCTCTCCAGCTGTCACAATTCTCTCCCCATCCTCTTCGCTGATTGCCACACTCTCTCCTGACTTCTTTCTGCTCCCTGAATGCAGCAAGGCCTTTGTCTATGCGATTTCATCATCACTGAACACTTCTCAGTGACCTCTTTCTTTTATTCTGTGGGATCCCAGGCTTTATCAAATAGCTGATATTTGATGTGAGATATAAACAAATACTAAGTCTTCTGTGATATCACAGAATAGAAGAAGTCCTGGTCTTATGCATTTATCTGTTACTATTATATTTCTTATCTCTATAACAGTTATTACCAGTTGTAATTCCAGATTTAGTTCATTATTGGATTTTTGCTTACTAAATTAGTAACCAACTAGATTGTTACTCCCTGACATGAGAGTGTGCCTTATTTTTCTGCTTCTTTGAATCCAAACTGCCTAAAATAATACATAATACAAAGTAGGTAGTTGATAAATATTGTTAAATAACTAAATAATAGGCTATATAATTCATTTTGCTAGACTGTTATGCACATACTACATATTTGGGAACATATATCAGAACAGACATTCTGATACTTTGGAATTGGGAATCATCTGGAAGTGATTCCCTCCTCCCAGTGGAGGGCGGGACTTCCGGCGGGAGAGCACCAGGGGGCTGCGCAGAACATGGCAGGCATCCACAAAGTGCTCCAACCCCTTGCAGGCTATCTGGCGGAAGGGGTGATGGGGACAGAGATGTGTTGAGAATGTGGGGTGTCCGCCAAACTCGCTCTCACTCCTGCTAACTTTCCCTGGGATACCAGGGTTTGTGCTGTGGGGAAGCTCTCACACTCAGGTGCCAGGCACCTGCGAAGAGCCTGCCCTACACCCTCGTGGTGTCTTCTTGGTGAGCTGGGCTTCCATGTGTTCATGCAGGAGCTGGTCTGTGAGGCTGGCAGGGAGAGAGCGTGTTGCCCACCTGGCTTCCGTGAAGCTCCACTGAGTAGTCCAGAAGCCCATGGTGCGCCCCAGCCCACAGTGTCCAGCTGTGTTTGCTGCATCTCTGCATGGGGACTTGGGCGATGTGACTCAGGCAAAGGGGGTGGGTGTGTAGGAGCCCAGGGACACAGGTGCTGTCCAGGGCCCAGAGTTAGGCTGGATCCTGCCCTTCCACACCAGATGCTCACACTTGGATCTCCAGCCAGGCATAGGGACCACACCCATGCATGGATTTCATGCACTGGGCCTCTTGTGAGAGAATAAGAATTGAGTGGTAAGGGTTTGCATATGAAAATGACACTTTCTGAGACCGACTCTTTGAAGATAACACTGTGGTAGCAAAAAATAATAAAGGATGAAGGAGGACTCCCCCCCCCTTTTTTATGCAGAAGAATTTTGCAAATATTTTCAATATGTGCTTATTTAAATGTCCAGTAAGTGTTCTTTCATTTATATTTATGAACAGTTCTACATAGCTGATCTCATCCCTTTGAAAGAGGGAGCCCACTTGATGTTTCTCAGTTTTGAGAAGTCATCCTGAGGAAATATAACCAAGGCCTTCAAAGAGGACAGTCAGGGAGGCTGGTGTGGTGACCATGGTGGGTGGTTAGACTGGCTTTAGGAGAGCTGGGGATATGTTAACAGAATCTTTGGGAAATATTGTTAGGTAGGTGCCATGGATAGGAGGAACAGAAGGCAAACAAGTGGGAGAGAGCCCCTTTGTGTCTTTCAATCTTGCCATCTCTCTACTCTCACTCACGATAGATGGAGGCTATTGAGCAAAAATGTGATTTCTGAATTTCCAGCTCCAGCATCACAACAAAATGTATAATAGTGTTTGCAGCAGAAAGGCAATAGCTTAGTTACCCATACACACTCTATTAGCCTTAGGCCAGTAATATAAAAACAGTGTTTATGTTTTATTTTATTTCCTAGTGATATCTAGTGACTTTCATTGAAATAAATTATGAGTTTGTGCCTGTACTCGGCAGGAAAAAGTGTTGTAAAAATCAACAGCATGTGCCGTGGGTGACAGAAAGGAGCAAAGCATGTCCTTCATTTGCTGGCCCTGCTCTAGCAGCCACACGTCCTGGTGAAAGTATGTCCCTCTGGATGACTTTTTGCTCACGCTGTGCTGAGGGTTGGTAAGAATGGCTACGGGTGCCTCCAGGTATCAGTAGATCCCAGTAGCTACTTCAGCAGAGACAGTGCTCCTGGCAGTGCTGACTTCTGGAAACTGTCCATGGGTAGCTTTCATCTCTTCAGAACATCTCTGTCCTAGAGTCAAAAGATAACTCAGTTGTACTCAGCATTATCTCTAGGAAAGAACTCACTTCACATTGCTGGTTGAAATTTCTAGTGACACCTGTAATACCATAAAACATTTCAAGGAGATGAAAAAAGAACCATTGATCTCAGAATTTTGTGTCACTAGACACAAAGCACAATGAAGGGGCAGCAGAGGGAAAAAACAAACAAACAAACAAACAAACAAACAAACAAAAAAACACCTTGTATTATGCCAAGTAGAGACACTGAAGAGCACACAAACAAACTTATCTATTAAAAATGGTCATTGCATACATAAAGAAAAAAGCATTTTGAAAAGTTAGGAAGTCATAATCTAAGAAGAAAGATCTGTCAACTGAATATATTTAGGTTTGTGAGCACCTCATTTGATAATTGTCATTTTTCCTGTGTGTCCACCTATTGATGGAATTTCATCAATGAACATCAATAGTATGTAGCAACAGCCATGCCGGAGCAAAAGTTCCTGATGTTCTTCTGCCAAAACACAAAGAACAGATTCCAATCTTCCATAAATATTCCTGGGGACACATGGAGCTCTACATCTTCTCTAGTCTACACAGATGTCCAGGGGAAGAATTAAATGAGAATAACGATGCAATTTAAGTCTGTAATGTTTTTAAAATGATAAGTCACTAGCAAACTTTCCTATGTTGCTTGAGGCTCTGTTTTTATTTTTCAGTTGCAAGTAACAGAAGCACAACTCCAGCTGGTCCCCATGATTAAAACAGTAAACTTCCTAGCCAGTGTTGCTCAGTGGGTGAGCATTGACCAGAAGGTCACAGGCTTGATTCCTAGTCAGGTCACATGTCCGGGTTTTCAGCTCAATCCCCAGTAGAGGGCATGCAGGAGGTAGGTTTCTATCTCTCCCCCTCTCCCTTCCTCTCTAAAATCAATAAAATATATATTTTGACAAAAAACGAAAACAAAAGCAGTTAGCAATTGGACTGGCTCAGGATTGGCTGAAATTAATGTTTAAAATCATTTTATCCTTAAGTTATTTTATACAATCACCCTTATGATTTTTATATTTATCTTCAGGTTCTGTATGATTCTGGTATATGATGGTTAATTTTGTGTCAACTTCACTAGGCCCCGGGGTGTCCATATATTTGGTCAAACATTATTATGGCCCTAGCCAGTTTTGCTTAGTGGATAGAGCGCCAGCCCTCAGACTGAATGGTCCTGAGTTCAATTTTGGTCAAGAGCCTCAGTTGCAAGCTCAGTCCCTGGCCCTGGTCTGAGCATGTTCAGGAGACAAGCAATTGATGTCTCTCTCACGTTGATGTTTCTCTCTCTGTGTCTTTCTCTCTCCCTTCCACTCTTTCTAAAAACCAATGAAAATGTTATCTTAAGGTGAAGATTAACAACAACAATGATGACAACAACAACAAAACAAGCAAACAAATGTGTGTTATTCTGATGGTTTCTCGGAGGATGTTTTGGATGAGTTTAATATTTACATTGGTAGACTAACTAGAGCAGATCGCTTGCCCTAATGTGTTAGGCCTCATTCAATCATTTGAAGATCTGAAAGACCAAAGGCTGAGTGAGAGGGAGCTCCTTCTGACTAAACTATGATTTATTTATTTATTTATTTATTTATTTATTTATTTATTTATTTATTTTGTGTGTGTGTGTGTGTGTGTGTGTGTGTGTGTGTGTGTGTGTTTTGGGGGGTTTAGACTGATTAAGACATTAGCTCTCCCCAAGTCTTAAGCACATAGACTTTGAAGTGGAACTCCCTTACTTGTTCCCCTGATATTCCCCAGCCTTCACTCAGATTGGAAGTATACTACTAGTTTTTCTGGGTCTCTGGATTACCAACCATAGATTTTAGAAATTGTCAGTCTGCCAGTTCTCTCTCTCTCTCTCTCTCTCTCTCTCTCTCTCTCTCTCTCTCTCTCTCTCTCTCTCTCTCTTCTCTCTCATACATACATACATACATACATACATACATACATACATATGTTGGTTCAACCTGCTATTGGTTCTTGTAATAAGGGACAGCTTCATTTTCTGGAAGTAGGGCAGTCGTTTTTAACATATGTGGTACAAATGGAGGTAGATAATACCAGGCTTACTTTCTACCAGTCTAGGAGTCTAATAGGAAGAGCAGCACTTTCCTGAAATCCTCTTATCTCATCTGATCTCTGAGAAGTAGTAATCCTTTTTACTTAACTGATTGGTTCACTGGGAAAAAAAGAAGATGGGCATTCTAGAGGAACTACTTTAAAAAAGGCTATCCTGACAAAAAGGATATTAGAAATATAGGCAATTGAAGAAATCACTTCAGTTGGAGCAATAATTTGCTTATCTCCTTCTCAAAGATTACCAGGACACACACTATTTTGTTTATCTTCTTTAAAAAATTAGGGTAGCTATTTCTGTTTGTCCCTCACCATTATCACTACAAAGCATCTTTATAATTTAAAAATCTGTAGTCAATTAGACTAATAAATGAGTGATTAGTTAAGACCTGGCTAATCCAAATCAACAGATTTTTAAGTATATAAACACTTTTTGTTTCTTGACAGATAAATGTAGATGGCTTACGGAAGCACCAAAAGATACATTTACTGGAGTTTTGCAATCTCAGTATGTTTAATAGTATTTAATTTAATTGTATTTGACCTTGAATTTTATCATTGGAGATTGAGTAGTCACTGATTTTGTTTCATGATTGTTACATGTTGTGCTGTGGTTATAACCAAGAGGCTTTTATAATAGAGAAAAAAATTGTGAGGATATGAACTAACTTGAAGGAATTAAATATAAAGAAAGAAGAAAAGTCTGCGAACTATTAGAGAAAAATTACTTACTTTTGGCACAAGATACAGGGGAGTGAGTTCAGGTTATGAATCTATTAAAAGATAAGGGTCTAGTTTAAGCCCCATGAAAAAGCCAGATTAAAGAAAAAAGTTACATTTTAGCATGTTGAAAGAGAGGTAACTAAATGTTACTTACTCATAACTAGCGTGGATGATATTACTAGAATGAAGAAAAATGACATAAGCCTGTAGAAGAGGTCATATGAGCAGTAAATACCAAACAAAGCAAGTGAGGGAAACTAGGAAGAAAGGGTGACATCAAACCTCAGAATGAGATTCAAAAGTTAGAGTCATCAAAACCAAGAAAGAAGGACATTCACTGATGATGTGGCATAATGTCAAGGCTATGAGATGATGTAAGGAGCTAAATAAGAAATGTTTTTCTCTTGTTGCAATTATTTGCTGTAGTTCTTAAGAAAAATTCATCTCTGTGCTGTTGAGCCAGAATGTGTATTGGTTATTTTCAGAGAGCATGACTGGTAAAGCAATGTGAGATAGATAATGTGATTTCAAGTATTATTTTAAAATATAAGCTCAAAATATAATGTATAATGAAACAATAAGAAGAAAAGAATCTACACTAATAAAACAGAAATTAGTGTCACTACCCTATGCGCAATAGCCAATCAGAGTGAGTATGCAAATTAACCTGAAACCATGGTGGCAGCCCTGCACACCCCTTGGTCCCAGGCATCAACACTTGCAGCTGCAGCTCAGGTGAAGCCACCCGCCCAACATCCTCTACAGCTGGCCTGGGAGCCTATGGCTGATTAGAGGGAGGGAAGCCCAGATCCTGGGTGCCTGTGGTCAGCTAGAGGAGGGAATCTTGGGTCCCAGATATGGGTCTGAGGCAGAGGTGATTGATTAGTGGCAGGCAATCAAGCCAGCAGGGGAGCATTTAGGGACAATCAGGCTGACAGGTGAGAGGTTAGGAGCCAGCAGTTCTGGATCTTGAGAGGGATGTCCAACTGCCTGTTATCCCCTGAGAGATCCCAGATTGGAGAGGGTGCAGGATGGGCAGAGGGACATTCTCCCCCACCCTGCATAAATTTTGTGCATTGGGCCACTAGTCTTCCATGAAAGCAATGGCTATTTCTAGAATACATTTTCTGATTTGGGAATATTACATTGATACTTTTTACTCCTGATAATTTAATTACTATCAGGTATGAGTTTTGTTTAAACACATCAGGCATATTATTTCTCTCTTTTCTACATTTATAATGTAAGCTAATTTTTTTTTCTCTTCCTGTATGTCTTGTACTTGTGATTTAAGTACTGTCAGACAGAGCAGAGTGAGTGACTGAAAGCCAGTTAGTTTATAGGTAGCATGGGTTGCTAAAGCATCTTGAACATGTTAAATGGGATTTGAATGCGTAAAGAAGGAGAAACAAATGCTGTAAGGAAGCAAAAATGCAGACAGAGATGAGGTTTTAGATTCCTAAATTCCAATCACACTTTTCTTCCATGCAGTGTATTATTCTGTTACTTGTCATCTCTGTGTTATATTGCTAGTTATTTTTCATGGGTTTGTGTCTTACCTCTCCATCATAATAATAATCTGGTAGAGAACAAGGACTGCCATATTCATCTTTGCTTAGAAAGCAACCGTAGTGATAATTGAGAGCTGGGATTGTAAAGTAAGATTTCCTGGGTGCATATAGCATGCCTCCATCAGTTTTTAGCCTTGAAATTTAAGGCAAGTTTCATCCTAATAATGTTTTAGTTTCTTTATCTGTAAAAAAAAAATGATAATAGGTCTTCCACCATAGTGTTACTTCAATAGTTTATCATAAGGTAAGAGCCACATAAATATTATTAATTATCATACCTAGCATATTTTCAGTTTCAGAGAACAAAGATCAGTTATTGAAACCATTTGGAATTTTCTAGTGTAATTATTTATTAAAGAACAAAAAAGAAGGGCAATGAATCATTATAGGGAACAATAGAATGTCATAGTGAATATCACTTTTTTGAAATATAAGACCTTTACCAAAGCCCCATGATTCTTAACTTATCCAAACTTTCTTTTTTTTTATCTCTAAATGGTGGAAATAATACTACCACGCTACTAAATTTTCAATGTTGTGTAACTGTGAGTTTATAGTATGTGTGTTCATATGTGTGTGAGTCCAGTTTAGCACAGGGTCTGGCACAGTGTAAACATACATGCAGCTCACATTAGCTAGGATTAACATTATTGAGATAATGATTTTTAAAACCAGGATTGTTGAATTATAGTTTTAACATCAGTTAGAGGACCCAGTTTATCTAATTATGTGTCAAGTGCAATAGTATTTTCAATATAATTATAATAGTCTCAAAGGCATATTCAATAGATTGAAAGAAAAAATATATGAAAAATAGCTGTTTGAACGTCTATGTATACAAACAGCTATTTAATGATTATCACATAAGCATACAAGACAAATATCTCAGGTACTGAATGCACAATTAAGTTGTAAAACACATACAGTGAAACACATACAGTGGAAAGATATCATCCTTCTTAGAGAAAACACATACCTCATAAGGCATATGGAAATTTAATTTTTTATTTAAAATATTTATTGTTCAAAGTATTACATAAGTCTTTTTCACCCATTGACCTCTCCCTGACTGCCTCTGTCCCCAGGACATGCCCCCCCTCATCTGTGTCCATTGGTTTTGCTCATATGCATGCATATAAGTCCTTTGGTTGACCTCTTACCCTCTCACCCCCCATCTGCCCTCATAGGTTGGACAGTCTGTTCAATGCTTCTATGACTGGTTCTATTTTTGTTCATCAGTCTATGTTGTTTATTATATTCCACAAATGAGTGAGACCATGTGATATTTATCTTTCTCTGACTGACTTTTTTCACTTAGCATAATACTCTCCAGTTCCATCCATGCTGTTACAAATGGTAACACTTTTTTACAGAAGTGTAGTATTCCATTGTGTAGCTGTACCAGTTTTCCCACTCATCTGCTGATGGGCACTTAGGCTGTTTCCAAATCTTAACTATGGTAAATTGTGCCCTATGAACAAAGGGGTGCATATATCCTTTCTGATTGGTGTTTCTGGTTTCTTGGGACATATTCCTAGAAGAGGGATAGCTGGGTAAAGTGGAATTTCCATTTTTAATTTTTTGAGGAAAAGCCATACTGTTTGCCATATTGACTGCAGCAGTCTGCAGTGCAAGAGAGTTCCTTTTTCTCTGCATCCTCGCCAGCACTTGTCATTTGTTGATTTGTTGATGACAGCCATTCTGACAGGTGTGAGATGGTACCACATTGTTGTTTTGATTTGCATCTCTCGGATCATTAGTGACTTTGAGTATGTTTTCATATGTCTCTTGGCCTTCTGTATGTCCTCTTTTGAAAAGTGTCTGTTTAGGTTCTTTGCCCATTTTTTGATTGGATGATTTTATAAGTCCTAACAATAGCCATCAGGCAAGAGAGAGAATAAAAGACATCCAAATTGGGAATGAAGAAATAAAATTGTCACTTTTGGCAGATAACACGATTTTATATAGAAAACCCTAAAGACTCCACCAAAACTCTTAGAAACAATAAACAGAGTAAAGTTACAGGATATAAAATCAGTGCACAAGAAATTCTCTTTCTATACATTAGTAATGAAATTTTAGGGAAAAAATGAAATAGACAAAAACAGTTCCTTTTTGCCCTTGAAACAAAAATAATAAATACCTAGGAATAAACATAAACAAAGGATGGAAAGATCTATAGACTGAAAACAACAAAGCATTATTAAAAAAGATTGAAAAAGAAAAAGAAGTGGAAAGAGTATTCTGTGCTCATGGATTGGCATAATCAACATACAATAATTAAAATGTCCATATTACTCAAAGCGTTATACAGATATACTGCAATCCCCATTAAAATCCCAATGACATTTAAAAAGGAAATAGAATTAAAAAAAAATATATCAGATTTATATGGAAGCAGAAAAGACCCCAAATATACAAAGCAGTTCTGAGAAAAAAAGAACAGAGCTGCACTTGTCATACTTCCTGAGTTCAAATTATACTACAGAGCAATGATAATCAAAACAGAATGATTCTGGCCATGGGGGGGAAAAAGGCACATACGATGGAACAGAATTAAGAGCCCAGAAATACACCCACATGCAATGTAAATGGGCTAATAATTGTCCACAAAGGAGCCAAAAACATGCAATAGAATAAGGAAAGCCTCTTTACTAAATGGTGCTGGGAAAAATTGAAAAGGCACGTGTAAAGAATGAAAGTAGACCACTGTTTGTTCCCATGCACGGAATTCACTCAAAATTATTTTTATTAATGAAAAATCATATCTCTAAACTTTCCTCCTTAATTTTAGCATAATTGTATGTAGGTGTGCTAAGTAAATATAACTAGACATATGAATTTTTACAGTGATGCCAAATAGTATTTCTGATACAGAACCTGGCTTTAAATCTCAATTCAATAAAAGTAAATGAGCAGGTTGTATTATGGTTTCACGTAAGATGGAGTGTCTCCAGATTCTTTACTCTTTTTGACTAGTGTTTACTGTAAGTGGATATTGATTATCTCTAACATTGATAGAGGGTGCTCAAGATTTGTCTGACCTCACTGGTTGAGGGAAAGAGGTTTCTCTGTGACATGTTAATATTACACAGTACTCCAAAAAGTGCAGTCCAGCCAGGTTGAAGGCAATTTTCCTCTCACAATGTAGCAAATAAATGTGTAACAATGTGTCCACATAATCTAAGGCACACTTTATCTTTTTAAAAGTATATTGAAGTTACAAAAATAAAGAAGGTTTTCAGAAGATGGATAGTGAAATCAATCTACACAGACTTATTTTATGTCTATTTCCTTATCTTATTATAACTCATGTAATGCAATAAAAATATACCTGTGTGTGTATGTACATTGTGCATACAAGGTAGGGCAAAAGTATGTTTACAGTTTGTGTGTGAAATTATACAATAATAAGAATAAACTGTTTCATGTATACACACACACACACACATATTATGATCATGGCCAGGTTATTATGATCTCTGAACAGATAATAATCTGCCCATACAGTCTAAATATATATTAGAGGCCCAATGCATGAATTTGTGCATGGGTGGGGTCCAGCCAACCTAGCCATGGTGAGGGGACATAAGGCATCATTTATAAAGTGCAAAGTTGATTTTATTTGCTTTCACCAAGAAAAATGACTAGTGAAAAAAGCAAGCAATACCTTAATATGCAGATCAGGAAATCCCTGATATCAAGATTAATTATGTGCTGTAATGTGATTCCTTTGAGTCCTTCTTTGAAATTTACCCATTTCAATAGCATTGAGTCAGCTTCTCAGGCATTTAATAACCATGCAAAGGGAGTAATCACTCCTTTGAAGCCAAGTGAGTACATATGTGATATATATTTTTCTGCTAAGCTACTGTAAATGCGTTTTTCTAGTTTAATCTCTGTCTCTTATAAATAATGCTAGGGCCCAGTGCACGAATTTGTGCACCTTGAAAGGAATTGTGGGTCACACAGCTCTGGTAGGCATAGGGGCAGGTCTCCGTCCATCCTCCTGCCACAGCCCCTGGTCTCCTATCTGCTGGCAGACCCCGCTGCCCCCACTCACGGGTGCTGATGGCAATGGCTCTGCTCACACCCACTGATGGCTGCCAGCCCCAACCATCCCATAGGAGCAGGTGGAGGTGGAGAATCCCTGAGGGCAATCAGGACCAGCAGCCACCACTCTCACCAGCTGACAGCACTGGGCTAGTCACTGTCAGTGAGTGAGAGTGGTGGCTCCATCACTGGCAGTGGGTGCTAGCGGGGCCTGCGCTGGCAGCAGGCTTGAGTGCTGGGCGGGACTGCAGGGCCAAGGAGCAAAAAAATTTTAGTAACCACCAGAGGCCTGCCCAGATGACAGTGATCAGCACCCAGCCTTGGTCTAATGTCCCCACATACCTGCTCCACCATCCCACCATGGCTGATGCCTGCCATGTTCTGTGTTCTGCTGCCTACACCCTCCATGTTCTTGCATGCTCCCTGGTGGTCAGTGCACATAGTAGAGACTGGTTCAGTATAGTTGTTTTGCCCTTTGATCTATTTGCATATTAGGATTTTATACATATATATATATATATATATATATATATATATATATATATATATATAATGAGGCCTGGTGCATAAAATTCATGATTCATGTATGGGGGTGTATGTCCCTTAGCCCAGCCTGCACGCTCTCCAATCTGGGACTCCTCAAGGATGGGGCCTAAATGGGAAGTCGGATATCCCTCTTACAACCCAGGACTGTGGTTCCCAACTGCTTACCTGCCTGCATTCCTGATTGCCCCTAACTGTTTCTGCCTGCCAACCTGATCACCCCCTAACCACTCCCCTGTCAGCCTGATTGATGCCTAACTTCTCCTCTGCCAGCCTGATTGCCCCAACTGCCCTCTCCTACAGGCCTGGTCAACCCTTTCTGCCCTCCTCTGTAGGTCTGGTTGACCCCAACTGCTCTCCCTTGCAGGCCTGGTCCCCCCAACTGCTCTTCCCTGCAGGACCAATTGCCAACAGGTTCCCTCCTCTGCCAGCCTGGTCACCCCTTACTGCCCTCCCCTACAGGCTTGATCACCCCATCCGCCCTCCCTTGTAGGCCTTGTTCCTCCTAACTGCCCACCCCTGCTGGCCTGATCGCTCACAACTGCCCTCCCTTCCAAGCTTGGTCCCTCCCAACTGCCTTGCCCTGCTGGCCATCTTGTGATGGGCATCTTGTGTCAACATGGAATGAGTCATCTTTGACCATATGGGGGCAGCCATCTAGTGTTAGAGTGATGGTCAATTTGCATATTATTCTTTTATTATATAGGATTAGATATGATAGAGGCCTGGTGCAAGGGTGGGGGCAAGCTGGTTTGCCCTGAAGGATGTCCCAGATCAGGATGGAGGTTCCCTTGGAGTGGGGCAACCTGGGTGAAGGGCCTGTGGTGGTTTTCAGGCTGGCCACATCCCCCGGTAATTTAAGTGAAGGTCCTGGTATCTGGAAATTATTTATCTTCTATAATTGAAATTTTGTAGCCTTAAGCCAAGGCCTGGAGAAACCCAAGCCTCCTGCTTGCTGCAGCTCCGTAGCCACAGCCATCTTGTTTGGGTTAATTTGCATACTCATTTCTGATTGGCTGGTGGGCATGGCTTGTGGGTGTATCAGAGGTATAGTCAATTTGCATATTACTCTTTTATTAGATAAGATAAATTATAACATAGGTCAGCTGATGAGAGACACTATACGTAACTCCCCAGGGTCTTTGTCAATCAAAGAGACAGAGGGAGGGTTTAAAAATTTAGTCTGGTCGTTGAAAGAATTCATATTTCATCCTAAGGTGCCCATTGGGGTTAGCAAGCCAATGAAAAGAGATGTTTGTTCCACATTTATTTCTCATTGCTCAGATAGTGAAATGAATATCCAAAGGACATGGCAATTAAATGAAAAAAAATCCCTTTATCCTACTAAGAAACATGACAGTTGGATAAGCATTTGGATAAACATTTACAAGATATGCAGAGGGGGATGGGAAGAGGTGGAAGAGAGTACACAGGGGATAAGTCGTGATTGGAGGAGACTTGACTTGGTGTGATGAACACACAATACAGTGTACACATAATGTGTTGTGCAATTGTACACCTGAAATCCATATAATGTCAACCAGTGCCACCCCAATATATTCAATATAAAGGAAAAAAATGAAACTTTTACAGGACACATGACTATTCGATAAACATTTCATTGAAGAAAGAACATTATTTAATAAAGCTTGTTCTACTCTTCTTAACCATTTTTTCTCAGAATCCCGAAACATTTGGGATTTTCTGTGACATGCTGTCTTGTTCAGAGTATCATTCTGTGATAAACGGGGGAAGAGGGGGGAGGTGGGGGATGCAGTATGTGTCCCATGAAAATTGTTGAGGGAAATTGTGGTAAAAGGAGCAAATGTTTACCTGTGGCTGGAGAGCACTTTTCCTACACTTACTGGGATTCCAAGGCAGTAGAAGAAATGAGTCTACATAAAAGTACTACTTATTAAGGGATTATGTGATGATAATTAGCCACTTGATCTCATCATTACTATTGCAAGTGTACTGTAATGGTATGATTATTCCCATTGTAAAAGGGATTAAACCAAACCTGAAGATATCAAATAACTGGGGTAAGACATAACTCTAGTAAATAGCAGAGCGGAGATTTGAATCTAGTCCGAATACCTAATTAGGTGCTCTTTTACTTACATCATTTAGTTTCCTAATACTACATTCCTGAGGTAATAAAACAGTGTAAAGGTATCAAAAATGATAAGGGAATGCTTGAAAAGGCAAAAAGAAAACTGTGTATTAAGATATTTGGAATATTACATTCATTAGAAATAGCAAAGCACGGCCTAACTCTCATGGCTCAGTGGTTGAGGCAGGAGGTCAAGGTTCAGTTCCTGCTCACAGCACATGCACAGGTTGCAGGTTCAATCCCCAATGTGGGACTTGCAAGAGATAGCCGATCTTTGATGTTTCTATTTACCTCTCTCTTCCTCTCTGAAATAATATATATATAAAACACTAATTGATTTAGGGAGGTAAGTGGTGTCTACATAAGTAATATTTGTAGTTATACCTATACCTGGGTAAGTACTAATAGAAAAGTTGATAACATGAGTTTGGGCATGCAGCATTGTTTTTACCTATAACTGATAGGATATACCACAACATGAAAAACAATCTTAAGCCTTGCTGGCATGGCTCAGTATTTGAGCATCTACCTATGAACCAGAAGGTCATGGTTCAATTCCAGGACAGACACATACCTGGGTTGTGGGCTCAATTCCCAGGGTGGGGTGTGTAGGAGGCAGCCAATCAATTATTCTCTTTCTTCATTGATATTTCTATCTATCTCTCCTTCTCCCTTCTTTTCTGAAATCAATTATTTTTTTTAAGTCTTAAGTTGTAATTAAGGCATAATGTTCAGTAGTGAATGAAAAATTACAATTTCTGATCTCTAAAATGTTCAACACAAGACTGGATCAAAACAACAATAACAACAATAACAATAACAAAAATCAGAATGTTTACCTGTTAATTAACTATGAATTTGGTTGAAAATATGAAACTTATTTCATTAAAAACTGTATTTTTTTCTGAAGAAATGGATATAGTACAAGACACCTACCTAAATCAGTTTATTAAATGCAACTGATTGCATCTGATTTGCATTTCTATTAATGTCAAAAATAAGACAATTTGCTTTGATTTTGTTAAGTGGGTCACCTATTTTATAAAGAGTAATTCCTATTATTTACCATATCAAATCTTAAGGTTTAGGTACTAAACAAGTTTCAAGAGTTTTATCGTTCTCATTAATGGAAGATAATTTATTTTTATCTTAAATTTTCTGAACATTTAATTTAATATGCAGGTATTTTCTACTCTCTAAGTCAGCGATTTTCAACCTTGTTCATCTCATGGCACACATACACTGACTACTGAGATTCTGTAGCACATCAAAAATATGTATTTTTTGCCGATCCAACAAAAATAGGTATAATTTTTTGCCACTCACACCGGACTGCTATTGTTGTGTTGGGTGTTGTCATTTTTTATTTGACACTCTCAGGGAAAAGAGGTCAGTGTCCCAGGTATTGCATCTTTTAAATATTATTGTGGCACATGGATTGAAAATTGCTGATATATACTAATATTTTATTGGCATGAAGATGATATTCTAAGTATCTGTACAGGACATATATTATCAAAACTTTAGGCCAATTATTAAATTATTAAAATCAATATTTTTCTTGTAATTCATCTTCACTTCTGCTTAAATGTAACTGGAAATTCATTTCTGAAGGTTGAGGTGGCACTTATTTTGACCAATCACTATTGTCTCTTGCACTTAACTATATGCCAGGTCCTATGCAAACTGCTTTACACATTTTTTATTGAATCCTTACTTGAGTACGATAAAACAATCACCCTTCATTATCAGTGTGCTGCATTTTTGTGTGTATACTCCTGGATAAATTCTTGTGTATGCATCAATCCCCATAAATACCACTCACATCAAAATATTGAAATTCCTTATGACCTCAGAAGTTTTCTTTATAACTTCAGTGCTATTATACTACTCCAATGTGTAACAGTATTTTGACTCTTATCAACATAGATTAGTTTTGTCTGTTCTTGAGTTTCAAGCAAAGGTATTGAGGAAGTCTGCACCACTTGTAACTGCTTTCTTTTGCTCCACATAAAGGCCATGAGATCCATTCATGTGTATATGTGAAGTTCCTTCACTCCATTAATGTTTACATAGAAATAATAAATTATAGAGCTGAGATTTAAATATAAGTTTATGTGAAACAAAGTTCTTAAACATTAACTTATTGAGCTTCTAATTACATCAAAGCAAAAGCAAAATCTGGAGAGCAGAAATACTATCACTAGAATCCCACTGAATACTCCATAAAGGGGTTGTACTAACTGACCTCATTTCAGTTACAAACACATACATCTATTTTATTATTTCTTTATAGCAAAAAAATGGTTGTGGTCTTTGCTATTTTAGTAAATTATGTAAAGAAAGGAGAATATTTTTTTATTGGCAAAACTGCTAAGCAATACATTTATAATAATAAAAGTGTAGTATGCTAATTAGACCGGATGTCCTTCTGGACTACCTTCTGGAGGAAGCTGGGGCTGCGAGGGCCACGGCAGGGCTGTGAAGGCCAAGCCCCTTGAAAGAACTTTGTGCATCAGGCCTCTAGTTCTAAGATAACATGCATGTGATTATAAATAACAAAATTTCTTAATATGAATTCCAAGAAACCAAAAAATTCTCTAGTCATGTTTTAGGATAAAACAATAAAAGGACTGCCTTGCTCAATGTAAATTTGGGAAGCAATGGATAAACTATTTCTTTTACAGCTAACCAGCTAATTTGTAGCATCTGTGCTTTCTAGTGAGGTGGATAGGATTGGTGTTCCACTGTTGCCCTTCCATACTCATACACATTCCTTCATATCCAGCACTAGAGATTCCCATAGTAACATTAATTTTATAGATAATTCTTTAATAATAACTTTATTGGTAAGGAATAAAGTGCTATAAATCATAAAAGGCTTATTTAAACATTCCTATAACCAGGAAAAGCACATGTATGAATAATGAGATTATGACCATGCTCATAAAGCCAATCACCCACTATTGTGACATGGCCAATAAATTTGGGAGCAATAGTGTGTTCTATTAGTGGTATCCATTCAATATTGAGACCACAATAATCACCTGAAAGGAGATAAATAGCCTATGCAGCAATATAATGAAGGTTACTTTGTTATAAGCTAATGTTTTTCTCTTAAGATTGTTCTTGTTGAAATTGTTAATTATGATGAAATGTTGATCATATATCCATGTAACTCTTTCTAAAATATTGGCCAATGTAAAGTTTCTTCAGAAAGCAAATGATTGAATGTGTTAATAGTACAATAATATAGGAGAAATAGAGATGTTGAAATAATGAGAAATTAGAATTTTAAAAATCCTCATGAAGGACATGTGCATTAATTTTGAGAGAGAAAGACAGAGAGAGAGAGAGAGAGGAGAAACATTGATTGGCTGCCTCCCACAAGTTCCCCAACCAGGAGATTGAAGTGGAAACCCAGATATGTGCCCAGAAGATGAGCCTCCAACTAAGTGAGCCACACCTGCCAGGGAATATTTATTTATTTATTTGTTTGTTTATTTATTCCATTATGTTAACATAAGAATTGAGCAGAGAGCAACAATTCCTAAGTCTTTTAAGATAGTAGAAGTATCACCCCTAAGCGATTTGGCTCAATGGATAGAGCTTCGGTTTGCAGATGAAAATTCCTGTCAAAGGCATGTACCTTGATTGCAGGCACATTCAGTAGGAGGTGTGCAGAGGCAGCTGATAGATATTTGTCTCTCATCAATGTTTCTAACTATCCCTCTCCCTTCCTCTCTGTAAAAAAATCAATATATATATATATATATATATATATATATATTAAAAAGATCAATATATATATATATATATATATATATATATATATATATATATATTTAAAAAGAAAGTAGAAGTATCAGCATTAAAGGACTTTATTTCAGCTTCAAAAATTATCTCATAGTGATTGATATAATAGAAAAATTATTATTTTAGATTAGTCATGCCAAATTGAAAAAATGTTATAGTCTACTTAAGCACATAAATAAAAAAATAGTTTCTTAACTCCAGTACAGATGTAGTAAGTCTTTTAAATGACAGAATATATTTAAAGTGGATGTAGTTGTGTTATTTTCCATGTCTTTAATAAAATACATTTACCACTCTTAAACTGTTATTTTGGTATTTAGTGTCAAATAATGAAAACAATGGTTAAAATGGAAATAAATTTTAAAGTATTTAAGAAAGATGATAACTTTTATCACTGTTAATGTTTGATTCATTTATTTGCTATAGCAGCTTTCTTTTTTCTTTTCAATAAAAAAATTAAAGGAAGTAATAGAATCTGTGAGAAGAGTTTAATTCCATGGGAAGAAAAGAAATCATCTATAATTTGAACACTATCCCAAAGTATATACTATGGGTTTTCTGTTTTCAGAAAAAAACAAAACAAAAAACATATAGTAGTTTTAGGTCTTATTATTGACTGTTCTTTATTCTCATACACTAAACCAGTGGTTGGCAAACTTATTAGTTAATAGAGCCAGATATCAACAGTACAATGACTGAAATTTCTTTTGAGAGCCAAATTTTTTAAACTTGAACTTCTTCTAATGTCACTTCTTCAAAATAGACTGACCTAGGCCATGGTATTTTGTGGCAGAGCCACACTGAAGGCTCTGCATGTAACTCTTGAGCAGCAGTTTGCTGACCCATGACACTAAACCATCAGCAAACTCAGCTGGCTTTACTTTGAAATCGTATCTCTTATCCAGTCAATTTCTGGCTTTTCTAAGGCTGCCACCCTAGACCTAGCCATCACCATCTGTTGCCTGGACTGTGATAGATATCAAAGCAGACCTTCCTTTTTGCACTCTTGCCCACCTGCAGAATATGTCCACCACAAATATCACAGTAATCTTTATCAAATGTAAATCCTATTAAATGATTTTTCACATCTCAACTCCTAATAGTTTTTAATTGGGGAGTTTATATTTTTTTTTCTTCTAGAAATGACTAGAAAGTAAGTATATCCTTACTTTTGGTCCTCATACAATCTCTGCTATATCTACTTTTTGGTTTTTTTTTTAATGTTTTTTTAAACAAATATTTAAAATATAAATCATATATAGACTGGTCCATAGGCCAAGTAAAAGAAATCCAAGTCTGGACAGTGGTCAAAAGGTCCTGTGTGACCCCATCCAATTGGCTACTGCTTTGACATCTTCTGTGTGGTTCCCTCATTCTCTGCCCTCAAGCTACATCACCCTCTCACTGTTCTTTGATCAAACAAACTTACACTTCAATCACATTTTTGCATTTGATGTTCCCTCTGACAGAAGTGCTCTACCTCTGGATAGTAAAGCACTGACACTTACTTCTTTCAAGTTTATGCTCAGGTGTAAGTCCCAAGAATGCCCTAACTTATACACCGCCTTAAACAGCACCCCTAGTTGTTATTGATTAATGTTCCCTGATTTATTTTTCATCAAAGCTCTTTTTTTAAAGTGAACTTTAAAATACAAACTTTTAGTTAAAATGTAACACCAAAGTGAAAAATATATAAATCAGAAGCTAGGTTGAATTTACCAAAATTCACAAACTCATGTAAACATCCAGATCAAGAAACAAAATTTCATAAGCACCCAGGATCTTTCTGATGCTCCATTTCAGTCACTACTCTCCATAAGAGTCACTACTCTCCAGACTCCTGGTTTCTAACCCCCCAAATTAGTTTCACCTGTCTTAACATTATATACATGGAATTATACAGTATGAACTCCTTTTTGTAGTTTTTTCTTTCCAGTCAGTATTTGTGAAACTCATACCTGTTTGCTGGAGATAGTCATAGTTTGTTCATTTTCTTTGCTTTATGCTACTCTATTTGTTGTAGCAAGCACTTTGATGAAGTCTCAGATATTTCTAACGTCTGATTAATGAAGAACATAAGAGAATATGCATACTGCCTAAATAGTTGTCGCAATAATTCCTAGTTATATATCTCTCTCTATTTCTCCTTTGATGGGCTTTATCTTGAAGCTGCTGGAAGCCTGAGGAAGCTGCCTCAGTTTGTGGGTGGGAAATGACCCAGAAATCATCTGCTTCCAGCCCTTTAATTTCAACTGAGGAAACCCACAAGGCCTAAAAGAAGTGACACATTCAAAGTCTCCAACAGATAAGGGCATAGTGGCATTGCTCACCCACCTGGCCCAGCTGCCCACTTTGCACAGCAGGGGCACTCTGGATCCTAACAGTGGTTACACTGGTCCCAAACCTTGGTAAGGGAGTCCAGATGTAGTACTGCCCTGTGATACCCTGAGAAAAAACTGCTGGAGGATGAGGATGGAGGCATTCCCCCCACATTCCCACCACCCCAGAAACCTGCACTCGGCACCTGGCATCAGGGCCAGCGCATTGCTATCTAGTGTCTTAAAGTGGTGCTCCACCTCACTTTGCTTCTAAACTTTAGCCACCAAACGTTCATTGATCTTTAACAATATTTCTCTCTATCTGCATTGTGCAGTCTTGCCAAATTATTTTCTAACTTGAGGAAACACAAGTTCATTTCTACCAATTAAAATGAAATTTCTTTCCTTCCAATAGAACCCTCATTTTCTCCTAGCTTATCTACACAGACTTGCTACTGCTATGCGTTAACAAAGTGGTAGTGATGATATAATTTTACATTTACTTAGAAGCTATTTATTGGACACTGTTCTAAGTGACTGACATACCCCAATTCATTTAATACTACAACAGCGTGAGGTAAGATGCTCTTTATAGATCTGTTTATGGATAAAGAAAGTAAAACCAGACGTTACATAATCTGCCCAAGTTTACAGCTATTTTGTGACAGAACCAAGATTTATCCCAGAGTGTCTGATTTCAGATTTTGTGTTAATAATTAATATAATTTGTTGTGTGCAGGTGCCAGTATATGTGTGTGTGTGTGTGTGTGTGTGTGTGTGTGTGTGTGTGTATGCATGCTCACGCACATGCACACACTGTGGTGGTAAGAGAAGGCAAGTGTCTCAATAGTAGATAAAGATAATTAGAACTAAATCTCACACCCTAAAATCAGTTGTGGTTTTTTTGTATTATTTTTATTTGCTTCTTATTGGTGTCATTTGTTTTGCTTTGTTTCCAAAAAATGATAAAATATTGACCATGATAGAATTACTAACTTTGCAATATACATCCTACATATGAATTCAGTATATCTATATTAGAAAAACTTGAATCTTGTAATGCCAAAGACCTTTGGCAGATGCTTCTATGCATTATAATACCCACTTCATCATGCCAAAACTCTGGACCTTCTCTCAATCACAAATAACCTCTGAAGGAAGGACAGTCCTGCCAAGAAAGTGAGATCATTGCAGATTTAAATCTAGTGAGGGGTGGGAGGTGGTTAGAATATTTGTAATAATATGAAAATTTTATTATGACATCTAAAATTTGTAAATGTGATAGGATACAGCTTAAATGCCTATTTAATAAAAACATTACTTTCTTCCCTAACAAAAAAAGACTTTAAATTGATATTCAGCTTCTGAAAATTATAAAATAATTTAAACTAAATTTCATACAACCCTTCTTTACATAGTACAATATGAAATATTTCATATAATAAAAGCCCAGTGACCGAATGGTGTGATGACCAGAACAACTGGTCAACCAATTGCTATGACATGCACTGACCATCAGAGGGCAGACACTCAATGCAGAAGCTCCCTTCTGCTGATCAGTGTGATCCCACTGTGGGAGCGCCACTCAGCTGACCAAAGTGCAGGTCAACAGCTGCTCGGACCAGGATGATTCGTGTTCCCACAGCACCTGATTCCTGCCGGCCATGGCTCCCACCAGTGCACAAATCCCATGCACCGGGCCTCTAGTATCATATAGGAATAATTATAATGCCCTGTATGCAGTTATAGAAAATGTAGTACCTCATTGGTGTTAGGAACCTCAAATTTTGCTCTTCTTTAAATGGTTCCAATTATTTATTTAAAATATTTGTATACACAGATAATTGTTGTCAATAAAGTAAATATAGTTCTTAAAAACTAACATGAAAAGGGCTAATGTTCATGTCCATATAAACAAGGGCTTGTGTATGCAGACAGACCAGTCTGTAGTAATTTTGGTTCAAGATGCCAATTTTTTCCTAATATAAGACCTGCAATGCAGTAGGACTATAAATAGAAAAGGATTATATATTAGAATCTTTTCATAAGACAGTACAAATTAAACACACAGTTCAAATATAACTCATTAAATTACTTTGGAAAACCCATTTGCTTATTAAATATAAGCTAAATAGTCTGGTGAACCCATTATTGTCAAGTGTTAATATCTTAAATACTACAAACATTAATATAAAACATCACTTTGAAACCAAACATATTAGAAAAGAAATGTCTTTTGTTTTCTCTCGTGTTTTCACAAATACATGTTAAAAACCTTGTCTTATCAGGTTTTTCTATTTCAAACATTATAGCTGCAAAGACACTATGATATAAATGCTTTTTGAAGCCATTTTTTCAAAATAATTTTAAACTTTCAGAATTAAAAACAAAGGCAAACAGTTATTTAAATATGCTTAACAAAACTCAATGCATTGTGAATCATAGAATTTCTGTCTATTTTTGTTAATCCAGCTTGGCTTTAACTTGTCTTTTTCTTGCTGGTTAAAATGCTATTTCCCTCCAACTTCTATCATTTCCCATATGTCAGGCCTCAGCTTAAATATCACCTTGCAGACCACTCTGCCTTGCTATACTATCTGAAGTAAGCCCCAATTCCCAAGCAGAGTCTCCAATTTAGGCCCAGGCATGATGGCTTAAAAGCCAATTAACTTCCTTCAAATGATTTTTTTTTTCATCTCTATTTTTTTTTTCTGAGTGTATTTTCCTCTACTAATTGAATATGAAAGAATGGGCTCCATAAACCTCTGAGAAGAACCTAATAGCATCCGTCCTATTAAGTGACCACTCGTTTTGAGGTGTGTGGCTGTGGTGGACTGTGCGGTGGGTTGAGGTCTCAGGACCAGGGGCTTTGTGGCTATTTTGTGGTCTTCCTAGGAATCTGGCCATCAGGTCTGTCCTGGTGAAGCCCGGCTATGTTCTGGGACCAGTTAGAGAGGTAGCTGCAGGTAACAGGAACACCTGTCTGTTGTCTGGTCTGACTGTTGTGGATGTTAAATTATTATAAAGATTTGTAAGGAGTTTGGTTCCAGTGTAGCCACTGGTGGTTCTAGTTGCCATGGAGGATAAAAGTGATTAGTGGCTGCAGACAATTAGTGGTGACAGACCTTTGCTGTCATTTGTTGGAGCCCATTGTTTCTGTCATTCTAGTTTTTGGGTAAGTAGCCATTAGTTCTCTCTCTCAGTATTTTGTGAAGCCATCTCAGGACCTGTTCCAGACTACTTCACTCTCTGAATCTCTTCAGTGATTCACAGGAGTATGTGTATTTATTACATTCTCCCTTAATTTACAGTTATATGTGGGCAAGAGTCCACTGATCTCTTAGATTGGCAAACTCCCCCAGACAAGTATTTGTGTCTGTTATTCTTTGTGGTTCACCTTCACCCCCACAATTTTGACATACTTTGACAGGCAGTATTCAATTGAAATTGATAGCACTTCTCACATCTAAATTCCAAACCAAATTGTACTTTCTAATAATAAAAATGAGCAAGTATCAATTTTAAAATAGATTTCATGTCACGGTACTCAAGAGGAGTCACACAATAACATATTATTAGTGAGGATTTGAGAACGTAATTCTATTTTTGTAACAAATATAAAACTATTTGTAAAGTTGGATGTTCCATGATATGTTGATAAACTACAGTACAATATGTGAAATAAGAAAATTTTGAATGCAATAATTCATAATTGCACCTGTTAACACTTACATCAAAATAATTCTATATGGATGAAAATATTTGGTATAAATTTTCTTAATATAAAAATGAATAGAAATCAATATCTAATCTCTGTACTAAAGAATTAGTTTTCATTTTGAAAGGAGAAAATTAAATGCAAATGAAAAAGATAGGTTTTTAGTGATAGTCATTTAACATCCATGTCAAATGCTATAAGATGCAAGAACAGGAGAGGCAGATCTTTGCCTTTACCATTTTAGGGTGTTTTCATCTGGGCCTGAGAATTAAAATGACAGAAGACAGGTTAACAGGAGTAAAGCATACACATTCATATAAGTTTTACATGACATAGTGGCCCTCATAAGGAAATGAAGCACCCTAAAGAAAAGGAGAAACCTACATACTTTTACAATAGATTGAGCAAAGAGAGACAGTGTGGAAAAGTAACTATGAGATGAGGGTAAAGGGAGAAACTGATGATTTTAACAAGGTCACCTCTCTGGAATTTTCTTGGTCTCATCTTTTGTGACTAGAAATATGATTTAGGAACTTAACTTTTGTTTACATGCATTACCCCCATGGTAAAAATTGGTTTTGTAATGCATTTCACTTAAAAGCACAATTTCCAATGTAGCTAACTGGCTGTTTGGATGGGCTAGGGTGAACTGGAATCTGAATGATAGGATACACCAGTTCATTTGCTGAAAGTATTCACCCTCAGGTCTCTGCATTTGACAAAGCTAGCTGTTGCTTAAATTTGCACAAGAAAACTCTTTTTTTGTAGATCTTTATATTTCAAAGGCTTTTAGAATTTGTGAAGCTGTTTGCAATTTACAGAAGAGCAAGGCCTTTTTCTAATAAAAGCTTTCTAAAGCAGAGACTATTTAAAAGAAAAACATATTTTAACTGTGCATATATTTAAATTCTGCCTTGGTTTTAATGTACAAACATTTAATGGAATGTACAGCATTCTTTCCCAGATCAGTAATCATATACTTATTCACACAAAAATCCCAGAAAACTTAAGTCTCCTCCATTGTATCACTCTGTTTTATTAGAACATGGCTTACGTTATGTTGAGATTTTATGAAACTAAATGAAGTTATTAGGGTGATGGTAAGAAAAATGAAACCAATAACAACATTTGACTTACTAGAAATTTTAGAACACATCTTGAACCTAGAAACGTTGGGTGAAAAATGTAAGAAGGAAAAACAGTAAATTTTAACTTTTGAGATATCATAGTGTATATAATGCATTTTTGCATGTTTGAATTTTTGTTACATTATAATGTCATAAATATTCTATAAAATGCAATTTAAAGAATGTGTACACTATCTAAGCAGGAGAAAGTAATGATACTATTGGACTATGCTGAAAATGATTTCTTGCAGTTACTGTAGCATGCTGGGTATTAGAAGGCCTTTTATATTTCTAATGATTTATAATATCCAAGTTCTCTGAAGTGGCCACTCATTGAACATTTTGTTATGCAAAATAGTCACAAACTTTTTTTGCAAAGTCATATATTAATTACTTTGGTCACAAATAAAACCCTGTTCTCTTAGTGGCTTCCTGGAGGACTTCATGCCGGTCTTTACTAAGCTAAAGCTATTTAAAAAAATCAAAGACCTTGCCTTCATTTGAACATTTTCATTCTCTTATCATGAAAGAAAAAAAATAACATTTTGACTAAATGAATACTTAGGCTTAAGCAATGCTATTTATAAATAATTATAAGGTCTTAGAATTTCTTTTCATTAAAAAGCATTATAGTTTTGTTACTTAAAGTTTACTAATACAGGTGTTTTTTTCTGAAATATAAATTTATTCTGATTGAAAATGCACATTTATAGCCAAAGCCGATTTGGCTCAGCAGATAGAGCATCGACCTGCAGACTGAAGGTCCCAGGTTCAATTCCGATCAAGGGCACATCCTTGGTTGCGAGCACATCCCCAGTAGGAGGTGTGAGGGAGGCAGCTGATCAATGTTTCTCTCTCATTGATGTTTCTAACTCTCTCTCCCTTTCCCTTCCTCTCTGTAAAAAATCAATAAAATATACTTTAAAAAATGCACATTTATATCTCTTATGTCACTAAAAATAAATCAAGTTTCTTAAGGTTTTTAAGGAAAACAAATACAACCTTATTAGTCTTTTGAGAATCTCTAGATTTTTAAGAAGATAAGTAGTCATAAAATCTATTCCATAGCAATCAGGAAAATTTAATTTTATTATTTCTAAAAGGTTAAATTAAGTGCAATGTTTAAGACTAGAAGCCCGAAGCTATAAAGTTCCATGTTTGAATGGGCCTTCCTTTCCCTGGCTGCTGTCACCACCTTTCTGCTTAGGATCTGCATTCCCACCCTGCCCAGAGGCCCTGATCATGCAAATTAGTCGTCTACATATGCAAATTAACCCACCATCTTTGGGTTAATTTGCACACTTAGTCCTGATTGGCTGGTGGGTGTCTTGAAGATATGGACAATTTGCATTTTTCTCTTTTATAAGTGTAGATGGTTCTCAGATTTAAATGGCTTTTACCTCTTAATTCAAGAAGGTCTTTTCTTTTTTTTTTCTTTTTTAATATATTTTATTGATTTTTTACAGAGAAAGAGAGATAGTTAGAAACATTGATGAGAGAGAGACATCGATCAGCTGCCTCTTGCACACCTCCTACTGGGGATGTACCCGCAACCAAGGTACATGCCCTTGACCGGAATTGAACCCGGGACCCTTCAGTCCGCAGGCCCAAGCTCTATCCACTGAGCCAAACCGGTTTCGGCAAGAAGGTCTTTTCAATGTCTGAGTTCTTATCTGATCCTTTCCTGTTTGGTTAAATGTACTGCAGATATGTGACAGTTGTGCCATACAATCACCACTACTCAGCCTTTCCACATCTTGAAACTATGTAAACTATTTACTTAAATCTTACACTGTAGACATAAATTCTGCTTTATAATTCCCCAAATCTAGGGTTAGTGATGTTTTAAAAACAGTATAATTTTCAATGATTATTTGGTCTTTGGAACTATAATTACAAAGTATATTCACAATCATATAAAATTAAATTTTCTCCATAATTATAATATGCTGAATCTATACAAACTTCTTTCCCATGGATCTCTGCCTCCTCACGTTGGATCCATTAAATACTTTTAGATCATTTGCAAAGTGTCTGCTATATGTTGTAACACATGTAATCATTACTCAGAAATAATGGTGAGTAACCCCACTGTATTACCAGATAGAACTAAAGTATAGTGCAGAATGGTTTGTTTAGAATGGGACTCAATGCAGGTTCATCATTTTTCAGGAATATAAAAAACTCCTAAGTTAAATCTAGCTATTTCTGTCTTTGAAGCTATCCTCAGAACCCATCAAGAAGTCACTTTATAATTATCTTCTTACTTATTATGGTTATTTTGATTACATAATTGAGGAAATATTATCCAGTCTATGATATCCTTTTTATAGCTGTTATTACAGTATGTAATAACAAAAGTTTTCAAATGTGTTTCAAGGAGTTTTGGAGTTGTGCAAAAATGTCCCAGATGGCCGAAACCGGTTTGGCTAAATGGATAGAGCATCAGTTTGGGGACTGAAAGGTCCCGGGTTTGATTCTGGTCAAGGGTATGTACCTTGGTGCGGGCATATCGCCAGTAGTGGGTGTGCAAGAGGCAGCTGATCGATGACTCTCTCTCGTCGATGTTTCTAACTCTCTATCACTCTCTCTTCCTCTATGTACAAAATCAATAATATATATATATATATATATATATATATATATATATATATATATATATATATATTCCAGATGGTACCACGGGGCTAGAGCAGGCTTAACAGGTGATGGTGCACATTTTGAAGCTTCTACCATACCCCTTCCATAATTTGCCTGAAACTGTTCAGCTGATATGTTTTATATAAAGATGTTAAGTTTACATGTTATTATGAAAAAAAAAAATAGAGGAATATACAGCTTACTTTTTTAAAAAATTTAGAATACTGTCCTTTCTTTTTTTCTTAGTTTTATATTTCCTAAACCCCAAAGAGTTATAAAATTTACTTTTATACATATTTTGATTTTTACTTTGTGTGTGTGTGTGTGTGTGTATATATATATATATATATATATATATATATATATATATATTATTTTCAAGATTTGAATTGTGTGTTCTAGATTTTTATAATTATCTTCTTTCTAATGATACTATTTACTTGATTTTATAAGTACTATTTTAAAATCCTATTAATAAAAGGCTGCTATGCAAATTGTCCCCTGTACCATGAATTTGACCTGGAGATCGACCAAGTGGAGGCAGGCCTGCCAACCTCCCACGTCCCCTTCCCCTGGCTTGCCTGGCCTGATCAGCCGCGATTGGGGCTGCCTGGCTGAACCCCACCTGTGCATGAATTTGTGCACCAAGCCTCTAATGTTTGTATGTTTATCTCCATTTATTCAGTAGTTCACAGAGTTTGGTTGTGAGAAACAAATAATTATTTTGTTTTTAATAAATTTAGTGCATCTGTCAACATCATATATTCTCCAGAGATTCAGGGAAACCTGTTTATGCATTTAAAATAAATAATAACTCTTTTTCCTCTATTTTTGAACCTATTTCTTGATATTTACTTTATGCAGTACTAAGTATAAAACTAAGAGCTTTGAATAATTCAGATAAGTTCTTTAACACTGAGGTAAAACTTATTAGCAGTATGTAGGAATATTAGCAATACCAAAAATGTGTTAAGATTTTATATTATATTATCTTAATATTATCTATTTCTCATTAGAAAAAGCACAGATATGGAATTTGTGAACCTAAGGAAATAATGATATGGTATAATATTCTGAGATCTAAAATTGTGTTGCCTCAAAAGTAACCTTTAGTCTATATAATTTTTCTTAATTCCCTTGGATCTATTTACCATATATAAAACACCACATTTTTAAAGTGTCTTTGAGAGAGAATTTACACTGAACTTCTTAGGACTCTGGTCAAATGACATAAAAAACATTCCAGGTGGAATGTGTTCTTTGTTTCTTAAGTAAAGAATTCAGCTGGAGTATGAATGAGAGTAAGCATTCTGAGAGTTAAGTTTTAAATCAGAACTGGGCTGCTTCCAAAACTTACATTTATGACTAAAGATTTACGTTTCAGAATTTGCAATACTTCATCACAACCATTAGTATAAACTGTAAGAAAATGAATTGTTCTTATGTCCTGCACTTTAATACAGTCTTTGCTTTTGATGTAGCATTGAGTCAATATCTCTATTCTATAGGAAAATGGAAATAATGTTCTCTAGAAACAGTTGAAGTTGCCAGAACCAGTAATTGACACAGGGACAAGACACAGGGGTGAGTAGTAGTTACATTTTTCTTAAAATTATATTCTTATACCAGTAATTTGCCTTCTCCTTTGAAGAAGAAAAAATAATATTGTATCTGTATTTTATATTCAGTTCATTAACTGTGTATGGGGTTAACTTCAAGGTCTTGCTCAACTGCTTTATGTTGGTATATGTATTCTGATTCACCTAAGCAGAAAGAAAGAAAACAGTTATAAAAGTTTCATAAAAGTTTCTTAGAGAAGTGAGGTACTAGTATTTTCTCCTTTAATACGTTTAACACAAGCAAACTTTCTACCCAGTTTATTATTCTTCACTGACTATCTCCTTTTCATGGAGGACATTCTGGCGGTTAAAGAAGTGGATGCATTGAATCCATCATCAGGTGTCAAAGGGCTATCAGGTCGATGGCTCTTTTTGAACTTTGCTGTTTCAGAAAACTGTAGCCAAGTATTATAAGCAGAAGTTTGACATTTTCAGAACGAAATCAATTCTTTTTTATGTGTCACTGAAACGTGGCTTGTGCTTTGATTGCCAAGGAAATGGTTTATGGAAGTTTGGAATAGCAAAATAGGACTTAAGATCAAATTTGACTAATACTATCATCAGTGAAAGCAAGGATAGATATATTTGAGTGGCCTGATAATATTTTAAATCCATTGAAGTAGAATCAGAAATAGAAACTCATGGAAGTTGGCATAGAAATAGCCAGTGTCTTCCAAATGGAGTTAGAAGTCAGTGAAATTTATATTTAAAGTTAAACATGGAACATGGTATTTAAGAAAAATAAATGCTTTTAAAGAATAAATGCATAATGGTAGTCTGCAATTTATAAGAAAAGATACTGGGTGCATACTTATGCTTACTCTCACTCCCAGACGAATGTAGCCTCCAGAAAGATAAAGAAATGTTTCTTTGTCCACCATCAACTTTATAGCATCTAACAGAACGCTGTGGCATAGGAGGCACTCCATAATTTGCTGCCTCTATATCGTAAACTATTAAAAATAACAATATTCTTAGAATGCTATATTTTTTACTATGTTACTATAAATATGACAAAAGTTTTGTTGGAAATGTATAGGATTTTGAAGATGAGTTGAAGTGATTTTCTCTTGTCAGTAATTACAATTTCATTTTTAAACAGTTTGCTCAATTTAAAAAAAATTCTACTTTTTAAAAAAAATATATTTGAATGCATATGAGTTCCTATATTTCCATCAATAGCCTTATTCTGCATGTATGCATTCTTAATTTTCTTTGGAACAATATATTCCATATAATAATTTTTATGTAAAACAACATGTAATTAAAAAAAATAAAAAATATTATATTGCTGATGAGTGCATGGAAACATTAAAATGATAATTGTAAAAAAACTAATTTCATGTTCAAAATTTTCTATTTAAATGTCAAAGTAAATTTCAATTCATTTTACCTCTCGAACCATTCAAAAAAGTGTAACCATCTTATTATTGAAGTCTTGTTATAATATGTTATTAACATATTGATTCACCTGATTGTACATATGTGTGGTTAGGTAGATAGATAATTCTAAAGCTGTATCAAAGTTTCCAGCACAAATGCTTTCATATCCAAAAGTTATTTGTTCTCTTTCAGTATAATAAATTATTTCAAGGGTGAAAATAAGTATTATCCATTTGTATCCATTCCACACTACTTGTATTGTAGGTGTGTTTTCAAATGCTGGTTAATAAAAATTATGCTCTTATTAGAGGTGGAAAAAGTATCTTTAAACAAGTATTATACGTATTTTAAGAGTCTGTGCTAAACGAAATAAGTCAAAGAAAGACAAGTATCACATGATCTCCTGCATATGTGGAATTTAATGACAAAGTAAACTGATGAACAAAATAGACCCAGAGACATGGAAGCATGGAACAGATTGATTAATCTCAGGAGGAAGTGGGGTGGGGAGAGGTTTTGTGGAAGAAATTACCCAAAGAATTAATAAGCATATATGCATAACCCATGGGCACAGACAAAAGGGCTGGGGGTAGAGGGGATCAGTGGAGGGGAAATGGGACATATGTAATACTTTCAAAAATAAAGATAAATAATAAAAAGGACACATTTTAGTTTCCTTTCTTTGATATTTTAGGATAATTCTTTTTCTATTTGTTTTGGTCCTGACTTTAGTATAAAAAAAATCTCATTCTCTCCTTGAGCAATCTGTACACTCTCTGTACTATTACATAACAAATTAGTGAAATACAATCAAGTTCGAAAGGACTTATATGTAAATTTGTAGAAAATTCCTCAATGTATATTTCAACTACCTGTTTTCTAAAATGTTGTCTTCCCTTTGCTTGGATTTCATTACTTAATTTGTTTTATCCTAAAGCATTATGTATATCTTATTTAACAATTTCAAATAATTTTTGTAATCAAGTGTTATATTAAATAAATATACTTACCAGGTAAATTATTCAGAGAAATATTTACATGTATGGGCATTGTTTGTTTTGTCAATTACAGTAATATTGATAGAACAAGGAAGGAAAACATGGATGTGCCTCAGGCCAGCCCTTAGGGACTAAGGGGCTGAGGGGACTGGGGGACTCTGGAGGTAGGTGGAGTGGCTGGACCTGCCTGGGGTTGGGCCTGGTTGTCCCACGCATCTTCCCCCCCCCAGTGGGCCATGGGCACTGCCATGTTTGTGAAGGTGTGATGGTCAATTAGCATTTTCCCTGTTTATTAGATAGGATGGTCAAGTGGAGGGAGCATCCAGCATAAGACTGAAAAGTGTGTCAACAGGGTACTCAAACCAAGAGAAAAACTAAGCCTCTGAGCATATGAGCAAGGTGGAGACAAATGTATTCTTTGATTAAGGGATACCCATTTGCACAGTCCCTGCCAAGAGTGATGCAGGCCTATATTGTCTGATGATGCTATTTGTATTGTCCTTAACATCCTTTACATAGTTTTGAGAGCTTCAGAGTCGGGGGGGGGGGGAAGGGGGAGTTAGGAGGCTGGGGGGAGAAAAGCATTATCTGGATATTTTGGGATTGAATGAATAAAGGAAACAAAAAAGCCTACAACACCTCCTCCCCCATTCCCTTTCCCCATAACAAATCCGGGGCTTGGCAGTCGCTGGCATGCTTTCAGCAGTTCAGACATGTCAGGGCCGGGACCTGTCGGCTCTGATTGTCTTCACCTTCCCTCAGGGTGGTAGGATTGGCACTGCTTTCGCAAAGATCATGCCCCTACCTTAATGTAGAAAGAGGGGAAATCTGCACGACATGTGGTTTGGAACAACCCTCTTTACTGTGGGAAAGTCAGCCAAACCTCCCAGAGCATCGACCAGGTTTTCCCTCTTATATTTTGTGCCCCAGAAATGGACCAAATGGGTACCCTTTGCTGAAAGGAAAATGGAGGAAACAATGATTTGGCTTTCTTCTTTTTTTATGTAGGAAATGAAATGGTATAGGAGGATTCAGATGGCTTTCTATATGTACACAGGTAGTTACAGGAATTTTTAGTATTTTATAAAAATTTTTTTAAAAAGCTGATGTTATGCTGCGTATTTTATATTTATTTCCATGATGGATAGTTCTAATGCGATACATTTATTGAGATGGGGGAAAAAGAAAAACTGTCTTTTGAAATAGGATAAACAAAGACACATCAGATCCAAGTGATACAAATGGAACCTATTAGACTTGGATGTGACAAAACATTCAGAGCTTTCCCATTTGAAGCTACATCAGCATCTCTCTTTATTGAATAGCCATTTGTGGAGTTATAATATGGAAGTGGTGTAAAACTTCTGAGGATTTTCAGAGAGAGGATATGAAATGGGATCCCAGGTCCACCATTTACTAGCAATTTGGCTGTACTGAAGTCATTTAGCCAGGCAGGACATCAGCCTCCCTGTCATCATTTCTGAAATGAGGATAATAATAATTGCCCTTCACACTGTGTAGGTTTGTTGCAAGACCCAAATGAGCTGATATTTTAAAAATGGTTTCATCAACAGCAAAATAGCCTAAGGCATTGAGCTATCCTTTTTTTCCCTTCCCTCCCTCTCATATATTTTCATACACAAAACTCTCCCCTCGAGATGATGCATGCCATCATAGCGATATACTCAGGGCCTCTGATGGTTTCTGTCACTCAGTTTATTGGTGGATCTTTTCCTACGAAGATCACATTGAGTCACGCCATTAGGTGCTACTTCTTTAATGATTACATCTATTTCTCACTTCAAAAGCTTTCCTTTCTGACCCTGGACACTCTGAAAGCCTGTCAGATATAATCAGCTATTATTCTCCGTGTCTGAACAGTGAGTGCTTATATCTAAATTAGATATACTGGTATTGGAGGCACTTTTGTCTTGGAAGATAATTAATAGCTGGGATGACTTTTGGGTCATTAAGAATACGAAGAGTTTCTCCTTGGAATTTGTAAGGTCGATGATATTTCTTCTTCTCTCCAACTTACCCTTGTCTCACATCTGTTTATACCCATCATATATATAAAATTCCAAATAATTAGTATTAACATATCAGATCAGAAGTCCAAACCAGAATTCATTACCACTAGCTAACAAATTTTAAAAATTGAGTGTTGCCCTAGCTGAATTGGTTCAGTAGATAGAGGATTTGCCTGTGACTGAAAGGTCCCGGGTTCAATACTGGTTAAGGGCACATGCCAAGGTTTTGGGCTCAATGCCCAGTGTGGGGTGTGCAGGAGGCAGCTGATCAATTATTCTCTCCCTTCACTGATGTTTCTATCTCTCTCCCTCTCTCTTTCTCTCTGAAGTCAGTAAAAATATATTTTACTCTAGAATTTGAGTGTTTACTCTAGAAAACACACACACATACACACACACACACATGCATATATATGCACACATAAGATTTTACATATAAGTGCTTTTGAAGGAATAGAGTATAATAAGTTTACTAGAAATTAGCATACTATTTATTTGTAGTATGCTTTAAATATATATTTTATTGATTTTAGAGAGCAAGCTGGGGAGAGAGAAAGAGAAAGAAACATCAGTGATGAGAGAGAATTATTGATCAACTGGCTCCTGTATGCCCCCTACTGGAAATTGAGCCCAAACCTGGTTACCTGCCCTTGACTGGAATCAAACCTGGGGCCCTTCAGTCCCTAGGCCGATGCTCTATCCACTGAGCCAAACCAGTTAGCCTTTATGTATGTGTTTATCTTGCTCTGTTTATCTTGTTTTCATTTATAGAGACATTTCAGATATAAAACCATACATGTGGGTAATCAGATTAATTAGTTAAGTGAGATGACATAACCTAAAGATAACTATACTGTATCGATATTTTCAAAGTAAAGTGTTAAAATCATAGTTGATTATTTTTCAATTTTGTAAAATCAGTTGTATTGGTTAAGAAGATTATATAGGTTTCAAGTGTACAGTTCTATAATATATCATCTATATATTGCATTGTGTACCCACCACTCAAAGTTAAATCTTCTATTACCATATATTTGACCCCCTTAAACTTTACTACCCCTACCTCACTTTTCTCTGTATTTTAACGCTAATTTCCATTTTAAAAAATCATTTCTATACATTTTAATTATCAGTATGTGCTTATCTAAGCATATGATTAAATATTTTTATTAAAATAAAAAAAAGTTATGGTGGTGGAAGGGAAGTAACTCCAATAAGTGTTGCATATGTGCTATGTATATGTACACATGTGTATACAGAAACACATGCACACACTGCACACAGTTGTAATCACAAAGGGTCCACAATTTTATTTTATTATAACCTGAATTTAAGTTAAAGTGTTACAGTTACTTTACCAATTTAAGTTCTAGTTGCTTTCTTAGGGCACATGTGAAATATATATATATATATATATTGATAATATCTAACTTCTATTTCTTTGAACCTTTCTTTTCTGTCAGAGTTCAAATTCTCATTATCTCTCTTTGCAACTGTTTCTAGTAATCCCCTAAAGGTGTTTTAGATTAATGGAATTCTCTATATAAGACCAATGCCATCTAGTAGAGAAGTTGAGTGTTAATCAAGTTCATTTTCAAATATTGGTTCTCAAATTTATGAACTTGATGATCTTTAGCACTTGCTATACTTTCTGCTGTCATTATCGGTTGTCATTCTCTGGTTTCATTGTTACACAGGCCAATAAAAAAGTCAATTGCAGAATTATAGATGTAGAATCCTCATTTAAAATTTAAAATTTAAAAATTATGTATATGCTGAATACATTTTTTAAAATCATAGGTTAGCAAAATATATCTTGACCTGTCATAAAGCTCATTTTGATGCTACTTACACACAACATAGATATTTATGTTTCACTGTAAAAATATCAATATATTTGATTTACAAGGTACAGCTTCCAATTCCAATAGATGTTTTGTAATTTTCTGTGTATGGGATAGATTACTTTTTTAAAAAAAAATCTGCATTTTGGTATCCACATGTTAGTAAGGTTTTGAGAAAAGAGATGTGCATTTATACTTGCAAGAACTTTAAATACAGGCAAATCTCTATGTACTTGTCTGTTGTTGGAGTGGTTCCATCACTACCTTACCCTCAATGCACCTCCTTCCATCACATCCACATAGTAGAATCCCCAGTTATTGCTTGTCCTCTCACCTCTCATCTTTGTTGATATGGACTATGAGATATTTTGCTTATATTTATGTGTGAGGTATTTTGCTTATCTATTTATCACTAAATCCTAAAATCTTTGAAAATTAGAATTGTGGTTTTTGTCTTTATAACATCAGTCCTTAGCATTATATTAATAAACTAGAGGCCTGGTGCACGGATTTGTATGTGGTGGGGTCCCTAGGCCTAGCCTGTGCCCTCTTGCTATCTAGGACCCCTCAGGGTATGTCACAGGCCCAGTGCACCAATTTGGCCCAATCCCCATAGGCCAGGCTGAGGGACCCCACCAGTGTATAAATCTGTGCACCAGGCCTCTAGTATGCATATAAGATATTTGGTTAATCTCTTCCTGCCTTCCCTCTTCCCCTCTTCCCGCTGAGATTCATCAGTCTGTTCCATGTTTTCAGGACAGTGCATTGAGTGTCTGCCCTTGGTGTTCATTGTGCATCATAGCTACCAGTCGAACAGTTAGATGGTTGCTTAGGCTTTTATATATATATATATATAGATAGATGTTAGGAACTTTTTGATTAACATTTGTTGAACAATACATTATGGGAAATAATGTTAGTCAACAAGAATAAGCATTTTACCTTTTCCCAAAAATACCTAAGGGACAGAGCACTGTGATGGTGGTGGTCAATATTAAACTTTTGACTCTCACTATTCCAGAAAAAAAATTCAAACAATAGGGTATTTTGTTAAACACCTAACAGTATATTCCACCTGCTTATTAAAAGCTACCTAACTCGCCAAAGTGGAAGTAGTTAATGACTATTATTCATATCCTTGTGTATTTTTATGTTACCAACATTTATTATTCATAATGATAATATGGATAAGAGGCTACATTTTTATTACTTACATATTTGAAGTCATCTAACAGAATACTTAAATCTCAATTATACACCTTTATTTCGAAAATACATATACATGCAAACTTTGTGAAAAAATTAGTAAATAGCATTTTTCTGTTTCTTATAGAAAAAATTATTCCATTCTTAATTATTAAAATATAAAATTTTAATAGAACTAAATTGGATATCTAGATTTTTATATATAATAGAAATTACTCCCTATCATATAAGGCAACTGAAAGAGAAAAAAAATCTAGCAAATTTGATATTGGTATCTTCTGAGTTTTTCAGCTCTTATTAAAAGAAATGGTAAGATTTCATGGAAGGCAAAAACAGCATATGTAGGTCTGCTTAAGAGAGTCTTGGCTTTATTCAAAAGCACTATCCTACCATTTGCTGTTAGATATTCAATTTATTTACTTCAGAAGTATGAAGAGGTAAATTGACTGAAAATATGAAATTGGAATTCTGAAGAATCTTAGTTACCATTCAAACATGCATTGCATTTGATTTTCCTATTTTACTATTCAACAACTTCAAACTATATCTGAAAACCCTTGGCTTTTCATTCCTGCTGTGCAAAACATTAATAATATTGTATTCACTGCTTGAATTTTCTTTTTGAGCAACTACTAGTAAAACTTGGATACCCATGATAGTTAACCATTTAAAAAAAATTTATTTGAATTTGATTTCAGAGAGGGAGAGAGAAGAAAGTGATAGAAATGTCAATGATGAGAGAGAATCATTGATCAAATTTGTCATGCATGCACCACACTGGGATTCCATCCTGAAGTGTGGACTTGTGCCCTGACCAGGAAATGAACTGTGACCTTTTGGTTCATATGTTGACACTTAATCACTAAACCACACTGGCTGGGTAATAGTGAACTTTAAAAAAAACCCAAAAAACATTTTCACTTTTATTTCTATTTCTTTACCATCCAGGACTCATTCTTCTTAAGGGAAATATCATGACATTCTTATTTTTAGTTGTATACCAACTTAGCAATATTGTGTTACTGTCTGTTGCTGGTTAACAGAATATATAACTCACCCCTCCAGCTGTGATATTATGACAAATATATATAATTTAATATGTGTAGTGCAAATATGCAGTATCAATGTGTTTCTTTGGGAGCATACCTATAATTATACTTTGGAATTTAAATGGCTAAACTATAAATTACTGTTTATCTTGACTTCGCTGCTGCCAAAAGGCAAACTATTTAAAAATTAGACACCTTTTTCTGAAATCTTGTTTTAGTAGGTCAGTTATCTTGTGTAAAATTGTCTTAATGTTGTATTCCAGGAACTAAAACTCTTCAGTTATTAAAATGCTTTTTCTGTTGTTCTGAACTTTTATGGACTGGCAAGCTTTAGTAGACAGCTTCCGGCAGCCATTCAGGCCCTTCTCTGTCTGTCTTCCTCTTTGCTGCCCAGATTGTACTCAGCTTTTCCAGCATGTAATTTGGATGAAAATTCTTGCAGTGTCATTTTGGGCCCTGAGTGGTTTAACTAATAGATGTAATTCAGTATGTGCATAACATCCCCTTGGCACTAATTCAAGAATGAGAACATGCTGCCTTTCAGGTCAGTCGGAGTCAATTGGTCTCAATTCTGGGCTTTGAATCTAGACTGGAACATAATGGCACATGAAACTGTTGAAGTTCTCTGGGACATGAGCATAACAGAAGCAGATCTGGAGAAAAAAAGGAGAGAGAGAGAGAGACAGAGAGAGAGAGAGAGAGAGAGAGAGAGAGAGAGAGAGAGAGAGAGAGAGATACTTTGCCCTGGTCACAATGTTGAAACTACTCAATAAATAGCCTTCTGATAATTTATATCTGGAAACTTCAGTTATATAAAGCCATGCATGATCTTGACTGTAAACCAACTTTAGTTGTTTCTTTCTGTCACTTTCAGTATAGATTCCTAACTGTTACTGAGAGAGTTGAGTTTTTCACTGATTAATGTCTATTCTTCTCACAAAGTATTCATAAGATTATTTTACTTCATAGCTGTTTTTTATAGCTTCTATCACCTATTTTGAGATTCTATTCTATTATAAGTGTATGCATTTTGATATATTTGGTGATATCTACAGCCAAAATTTTAAGACTTTTATTGAATACCAATAAATTAATTTTACATAAAAATTATTAAGTGCTAGAATTATACTAAGTATTTTAAATTTTATTTTCATTTATTTTCAATCAGTTAAGAAGTACTAATTGAGAGACTGCTTCATTTTTTAATACTTTCAAATAACCATTATTTTATGGTCATTGAAATTAGTATCAACTGGCTAGCTATACTGAATGTATTCGACCAATATTACCTATTTTTTAACCAACCCATTTTATAGATTTGTGTTATTTCTTAATTCTGAGATACTAAGATCAAAAGCTAAAATGAACCCTGAATTCCCAAATAGGAGATAACAAAGCTCATACTGATGCAGTAATAAAGTTTTCATAAGTTTTATTCTTATTTAGTTTCTAAAATGTGATCAGTATTTACTTTAAAATTCAATAACTTACTGCTTTTGAATTCCTTTTCAAGGATTCTCACACATGTCTTAGTAAAAACTGGTTGAAATAGGCTGCTTTATAAATATTTTTATGGTTTGTATATATTATATGACCTTCAGAGATGTGTTTAAAGGAAATAATGGCTGAAATAAAATTTTAAAAGGGGTTACTGTTTCTTTGTCCTTCAGACAATTTACTGAAATTTATTTTCCAATAAAAAGTTGAAATGCATTTTCCATAATGGAATTCGTATGCTACCAAATTTAAGGAAGGTAATTTGCTTTTAATTGTAGATCTGAAAGGTTAAATTTTAATACTAATCTTAACCAGCTACTGTGAAATCATAGGTTTGAAACTGCCAAGAAGGTCAGCTATTCCCTGGGTTGTAAATTGAAATGTTCTCCATTAATTTAAATGAATTAATATGTTGATATATATCTCTTGAGTAATAGATGTATCATGTAAGATCTAGTTTTCCATGTCTGAAAGATGTTAGTACTTTTGTCAATGTAGTATATAATCTTTATTTATATACCTCATTTTATTTATTTATTTTTTTGGATGGGGGACTGCTTATAACTTTCTCTCTTTTGGGTAAGTTCATAAATGTTCTTCAGACATTTTGACATAATCTCAATCTATGCATAGATAGACATTAACATCTCTCCGCAAATGAAGTATTTTGCCATTCTTTTCCTAAGATGTGATAAATAGTTTTGTTTGGGAGAATGTTGAAGCAGAAGAGACAGGATGATAAGTAGAATTTTTGGCAATATTTGAAGAGTGGGAGTGGAAGAGCCTGTTATTACCTGTAAGAAACAGAATATTTTTTTTCTGTTACCAACTACGGATGATTTTCATTTTAGCTATTGACTCATTTGTGTTTAGTGTTTACAGATGTGTTTCAAAAAAGCATTCTCATAATCCTGATGATTCAAAATATATTTAGTATGTACAAAAGCAGTAACATTTTTTATAACCTAGTCTTTTATTCTTTCATAATCACATATTGCAGTTAGGAAAATGTTAACAATTTATTGTAACTCACACTTATATTTATAGATTATATTTAATAACACAATATGATCATTAAATATAATCTATAAATTAGAGATTTTTAATTTCCTGTTGAAAAGTTTGATATGAAAAACAACTCAAACTCTATATTTAGATATATGTTGTTATATAGCTTTATATAGTTTTCTTTTTTAAATATATTTTATTGATTTTTTTTTTTTTACAGAGAGGAAGAGAGAGTGACAGAGAGCTAGAAACATCAATGAGAGAGAAACATCGACCAGTTGCCTCCTGCACACCCCATACTGGGGATGCACCAACAACCAAGGTGCATGCCCTTGACCAGAATCGAACCTGCAACCCTTCAGTCCATAGGCTGATGCTCTATCCACTGAGCCAAACTGGTCTCGGCTATATAGTTTTAACCATGAAATGTTCAAGGTTAAAATTTGAAAGAAAAAGATGAGTAGTTTTAAAATCTAACCATTAATAATAACATTGTATAGTTTCTATTCAGATACACACACACACACACACACACACACACACACACACACACGATTTTATTGATTCTGAAGACAGAGGAAGGTAAAAGGAAGAGATAAAGAACATTGATTGGTTGCCTTCTATACACACACCTACCAGGTACCAAACTAGCAATCTGGACATGTGTCCTGACTGGGAAATCAAATGTGCATCCTTTCAATAGTGCATGGAATGACCCTCAACCACTTGAGCCACACAAGCCAGTTGTTTTGTTTTGTTTGCTTATTTGTTTGTTTAAATTAATGTATATTTTGCATATAGTGAAATACTCAGGTCATAAGTATATAGTTTGATCACTTTTGGTAATTTCATCACTCCGGGAACTCATGCTGCTACAAGAATACAGAGCATTACTGTAGCAAAACTCTCTTCTGGCCAGGGAATAGCTACTGCAGGTTTTTCAAGTTATATAAGTTTTGCCTATATTATGATGATATATAGATGGAAACAGTATATACTCATTTAGGTCTGAAGTATTTTTCTCAGCATGTTTTTCAGGTTCATTCATCTTGCTGCATGTATCAGGCATCTCTTTCTTTTTATAACAGTACTAGAGGCCCAGTGGACAAAAAATTGTGCACTAGAGGGATCCTTCAGCCTGGCCTGTTCCCTCTAGCAGCGTTCAAAACCCTCAGCCTGGCTTGTGGCTGAGTGGAGCTCCCTCTGTGGGAGCTCACTGACCACCAGGGGGCAGCTACTACACTGTCTGCCCCTTGGTGGTCAGTGAACATCATAGTGACGGGTCATTTCCAGTTGTTCAGCCATTATGGTCAATTTTTGCATATAACCCTTTTATTTAATATGATAATCCCATTGTATCTATATAGTGCCACAATTTGTTTATACATTTTCATGCTGATGAGCATTCTGATTGTTCCAGTTTGAGATTATTAAAAATATTGCTGGTAAAAATTCATAAATAAATATTTAAATGGCTCAAAATATGTTCTTCTATTTTTTTTTGAATTATTGTGTCATAAGGTAGATGCATGTTTAAAATCATGAAAATGCCAGGTTTTTAAAAGTGATTGTACCATTTTACATTCCCATTAGAATTATGAGAGTTCAGGTTGCTACCGATCTTTATCAGGTTAGTCTTTTTAACTGTAGCCATTCTAATGCCTATGTAGTGTGGTCACAGAGTGGTTTTATTTAATTAAGTTTATTGAGGTGTCATTGGTGAATAAAACTATATGTGTTCCAAGTGTACTATCTATGCTACATTATCTGTGCATTGTATTGTGTACCCACCACCCCATCAAATCTTCTTCCAACACCATCTATTTAATCCTCTTTGCTATTTACTCCCTCTCCCCACCCCCTCCTTCCCTCTGGTAACTACCAAACTGTTATCTGTGTCTATGAGTTTTTGTTTGTCCATTTATTGCTTTCAGATTTATATCTAACATATGAATGAAATCATCTGGTTCTTAACTCTTTCTGACTTATTTCACTTAGTATGTTGTTCTTAGGATCCATCTGTGTTGTTGCAAGTGGCAGTCATTCATCTTTTCTTATGGCCGAATAGTATTCCATTGTATATATGTACACATCTTCTTTATCCAATCATCTATCAAAGGACACTTCTGTTGCCTCCAGGTCTTGGCCAATCATGAATAATGCTGCAGTGAGCAGAAGGTTTCATATATCTTTGCAAATAAATGTTTTCAAGTTTTTGGATAGATACCCAGAAGAAGGGTCGCTGGATTATACAGTCACTCTATTCTCAATTTTTTTTTAGGAGCCTCCATACTGTTTTTCATAGTGGAATGTAACAGATTACATTCCCAACAGCAGTGAATAATGATTCTGTTTTCTCTATAACCTCTTCAACACTTATTATTTGTCTTGTTGATAATAGCCATTTAAACAGGTGTGAAGTGGTATCTTATTGTAGTTTTGATTTGCATTATCCTAATATCTAGTGAAGTTGAGCTTCTCTTTCTATATCTAGTTTGTCTCCACACATGACAAATAGCTCAAAATATATCAAAGACCGAAATACAAGACTTGAAAAAATAAATTACATAGAAGAAAATATAGGTACTAAATTATGAACCTTAGTCTTAGAGAGGATTTTATGAATCTGACATCAAAAGCAACGGGTGGAAAGATAAAACCCATAGACAGGGAAGCATTGAGCAGATGCTCAAAACTCAGAGGGAAGGTAAGGGAGGGTGGGGGTAAGAGAGAGAGATAAACCAAAGGACTTGTATGCATGCATATAAGCATAACCAATGAATGCAGACACCAGGGTTTGTGGGCGGCAACGGGAGTTGGATAGGGAGGCAAAGGGGGATAAGGCCACATATGTAATACCTTAATCAATAAAGAAAAAATGTAAAAGAAAAATCAAAATTAAATGAATGGAATTATATCAAAAAAGCTTCTCCACAACAAAAGAGACTGCCAACAAAACAAAAGAGGAAACCACCCAAATAGAAGAAAATATTTGCAAATGACAATTCCAATAGTGGGTTAATATCCAAAATATATATATATTAAAAAAAAAAAACAACTCATACATCTCAACACAAAGCAAACAAACAATCTAATTAATAACTGGGCAGAGGAACTGAAGACATAGTGGCTTTCATTTCCTTTTTCCTGATAATGAAAAATGTGACCACTTTTTCATGTGATTATTGACATATTTTCCATTGTGAAGTGCTTATGAATGCCCAGCCCATTTTTTATTTATTTTTTATGATTGGGATGGATCTTCTGTCAAATATGTGTGCTAAGTATATTTTCTCCCAGTATGTGTCTTACCTGTACACATTTTCAATTTTAATCCTTGCATAGTTCTCTCTCGTACATGCAAATTTTAGTCCCCAGGGTGTAGCCTAGAACCCTAATTTCTATCTCCTTAACTTACCTAGCCCCTCCCTTTCCTCCTGTGTCTGCTTCTGGTCCTCTACATATTCAGCAAGACCCAGTACTCCTCTTAACAATGGAGGCAGATTGTATGTGGGGGCTGGAGATTAGAGAAAGGAGATCAGAACTCTCCAGTGATGTTTCAAGTTTAATTTGCTCTAGGATTTGTAATCCAAGATATCTGCAGAGCTCTACTCTAATACCATATTTCAAATGGATTATTTTTTAATGCCAGCCTTCTTCACTGTCCAACTTTCACATGCCTATATAGTCATGGAGAATTTGAGGGTGTGTATGATGTTGATCTTGGTCTCTAATGACTCATCTTTGCTCTTGGTTATCTTTCCTAATTCTTTTGTTACAGTCCTTTTGGGTTTCAGCCTTCTTTTGATTTCTTGGCTGCAGTCTCCAATTGAATTGATGACAGAATCAAAGTAAGCAAAACCTTTCATAAGTTTGTTTTCTTCATTGTCTACGTTAAAGTTGTGCATTTTGTTTTTAGTTTTAGCTTTTTGATTTTTGTCTTCCTGATGTTCCAATACAGTCCTACGTTTTCACATTCTTCTTTCACTTTCATCAGAAGATGTTTCAAATCATTGAAACTTTTCTGCCAGTACTCTGATATCATTTGCCCATTTCTTCCATCAATTTTCATGCCTCTTTCTTCTGAGTCTAGCCCAGTTTTTTTTTTTTTTTTATATGTTCCGCATACAGATTAAACAAGTAGGAAAATATAATGCATCCTTTTTTGACATGTTTGCCTTTAGGAAACCATCTGTCTCTCCATATTCTGTCCTGACAGTGTTTTCCTCTCTGCATTAGAGATTGCACATTAGAATAGCCAAGTCCTTCCCCCCCATTTTTCTTTTAAGCAACCCATAGTTTTTCATGATCCATGTAGTAAAATGCTTTATATGTTCTATAAAACATAGATTGACTTTCTTCCAAAATTCTTTGTAGCACTCCAGTATCCAGTAAATGTTCACAATTATGTTTCAAGTACCTCTTTCCTTTTCAGAAGCCAGCTTAAACATCTGGCATTTCTTGTTCCATATAGTATAGAAGCATTTGTGCCTTCACCTTGAGCATTGCTTTTTTTCATGGAAAGTTAAAACAATAGTGCAATAGTTACTACACTCCTTGATTTCCTTAAAAATTGGAGTGATTATTTAACATTTCCAGTCTGTAGGCCATTGTTTTGCTTTTCATATTTATTGACATACTAGAGGCCCATTGCATGAAGATTCCTGCAATAGGCCTTCCTTTCCTTTGCTGCTGGCACCAGTTTTCCTCCGGCATCCAAAACCCAGGCCGCTACCTTCCATCTTCGCTGTGGCTGGAGTCTTCAGTCTTCACTGCAGCCGCAGCCTTCAGAGTTTGCTGTGGCCAGAGCCTTCAGTTTTTGCTCCAGCTGGAGCTCTGCTTGTGTAGCTCACTCTACTCCTACATTCCCCTTCATAGTAGGCGTCCTGCCCCACCCAGCCACTCTGCACCTGCATGCATGCTGCCCAGAGGCCTAGAGTGGCTTGGAGGTGGGACCACCACCATCTTTGTTATGTTAATTTGCAAACTCATTCCTGATTGGCTGGTGGGTGTCATGAAGTGACAGTCAACTTGCATATTCCTCTTTTTTTTTAGTATAGATTCTGAAATTAGGATTTTGAAAGATTCAGTCTCTAGATTGAAATAACTCCCATCTGTCTCTGGTGATTCATTTCTTTCAATACTTTCAGGGCAGTTTTCACTTCACTTTCTAGAGACACAGGTTCTTCCTCAGAGGAATCTTCTCCAGAGGTTTCTGCCATCCTTTCATCTCTTCCATAGATATTTTTAGTGTACTGTTTCCACCTTCCTTTTATTTTTTCTGATCAGATAATGTGTTTCCTTAGTGGCCATTCAGCATTTTAAATCTAGGTTTAAGTTTTCCTTTTATTTCTTGAGTCTTTGGGTTTAGATCTATTTTTCCTTTCTATTGCTCTCTTCTATCTCTTAACATTAACCATATAATAGTTTTATTTATCTCTACATAGTAGTCATTAAAAACCTGCACTCAGGATTCTAATCCTAATTTTTCTGTCACTTTTAACTTTTACCTCTTGCCTATCTTTAACTAGTTTTAATATTTCTTCTGTCCATACATATTGATTTTTTTCCTCTTCATTTTTTATATTATCTTTTCACATTCTTCCATAATAGCATTTTCAGTTTCAGTCCAGAGTTGTTCTGGTTCTCGGTCAGTTAAGTTTAACGGTGCAGATAATTTTGATGTGGGCTTCAAATCCATCAGGGATGTTATTTATGCTACATTTTGGCACTACAATTGCTTTAGCCCTTTTTTTTTTTAGCTTCACTGTCATGTTTGATGTTAACAATTTGTGGTCAGTACCACAATCTGCTTTGGGTCTTGTTTTGGCAGTGACAATGCTGCTTTTCCATCGCCTGCTTCCAATGGCATAGTCTGTTTGATTTCTGTATTGGCCATCTGGTGATTTTCACGTGTATATTCATCTATCTGTTCGGTTGTTTGAAACATGTGTCTGTGACGTACAGATTGCTGGTGTCACAGAAATCCAAGAGCTTACCCCCTTCATGTATAACCCCTATTCTAATTTTTCTCCTTACATTTGATTCACTTCATTTTCCACTTTGGCATTCCAATCACCTATGATTATCAACATGTTTTGTTTTGGTGTGTGATGAACTTCTTGGATACTTGCATACAACCTTTCAATTTCATCTTCTTAACCTCTGCAGTTGGAGCATAAGCTTGATTGATGGTTATGTTATTCAGTTTTCCTAAAAGTCTGATTGATATTATTCTGTCTGACCTTGCCTTGTAGCTGCTAACTAACTGCCTGTGCAGCCTCAGGACTTAACCCACTCCATGTATTCTTGCCTCTCCAGCATAGAACACTCTGTAGTTGCCTGACTGGGAGTGGCCCATCCCGGTCCAACAATAACACCAGCCCCTGCAATGTTCAAATCTTCTGTTTCTTGGTTCCTCCCATGTTCTGGTTGTACATATGGTGCATCATTGAAATTTCCTTTCACCTTTGTGCCACCTCAGCCTCTACACTTCCTTTCAGCATTGGTCTGGTTGTGTCATAACAGTGATGCTGTTCATACGTGTTCTCAGTTCTTCCCTAGTAACTGGGTGCTTTCTGACCTGGGGGTCTCATCTGAGAGCACTGTCTCATATTTCTTTTCAGACTCTCTCATCATAGAGCTTCCAAGGTAAAACAAACAGAAGGAAAATTAAGGAGAAAATAAAAATGCAGTTTTGGTTTATCATTGCCTTCAGCTGCATAGTTTGTGGGTCCAAATCACATAATCTCAGGTCCAGGGTGTTGTAATCACTAAATGCCTACTAATATAAGTGCTCCTTCAGGAGCTATCCGTGTATCTATCTATTTATAACTATATCTGAACCTATATCTGTAGTAATAATTATCATGGGAGAAGATATTCTTTGTATTTCATAAAATCTACAACAAAATTACATTTTACATTTATTTTGAAGCCTGCCTAAATTGGTAATGTTCTCTATTCCTAGTGATGACTTTAGGTCAGTTGAGAATTCAATAGGTTTTGTTCCTCTCGTTTCTATAAGATAGTACAAGAGTTAGAAGGATGGAAAGTAGGTGGGTTTTGGGGCGAACCAGTCAGGAGGCCCCAAGGTAAAGAGACAAAGATAATCACTTTAAGATGGTTTCCTCTTCACATGCATTACTCTGGGCTACAATAACAGGGATTGTTTCCAAACAGACTGTTTCCGTAATCTTTCTCATAAGTCTAACACATTTGCCCATTTCTCATGTTTAGCATGAAGTTTTAGGTTTCTGTGCAAAGTATCAATCCTCTGAATACAATAAAAGGTCAAATGTGGTCTTCTTGAATAATGGCTTGCCTCTGTGATGCTATTAAAACTGGATTTGTTGTCCACAAAAGACATGTCTTAAAAAATACTGGGGTATGTAAATAAATCATAGTCCTTTTTCCTATAGGGAGCAGTTGCTTCCTCTAAGTGGAATATGGCTCTTTCAATGAGCATAGCTTTGCTCAAAGGCATTTTTTTTTAAATTACATAACCATTTGTTTTTATCCTTTAATGTTGAGTGACTTATAAAAATTAATCCAGTGGATTAACAGTTAAAGTGAATTTATTTAAACAGTTATTTTATTTTCAGAATCTATATTAAAATACAGAAAGCATTTAACTGTCTCCCACTGGAGTAACTTTTCATACTTTCTGGGTAAAGGACAATGATATTTGGCATTTCCATTTGAAATTATTTTAATGGATATTGGAAAGCTCTGACAATAAAACAGTTTTTCTTTGTAGGCCAAAGCTCGGTTCAACAAAAGTCACTGTGTGAAAGCAGGGAAAGGATACCAACTTCCCTTTTATTGCTGGGGCAGGGCTGGAGTAAGGATTCCTATCTGCATGTGGGCCAGGGTTTTCATGGTTTGAACTTAATGCCAAACCCAAAGGAGCGAGCCCCCTAGTTGTCATATCTGCTTTCCCAGATGTGAGGCAGAATTGGAGGTGGAGTGGTAGGGCTTGAGAGCGATCAGCAGAAATAAAAAAATGGATTCATATCCTTTTTTACAACTCTGATTATATACTTTATAGGTCTTTGTTTTTATAGTACTAGTTGTTCAATCTCTAAGGTACTGTAACTAATACATAAATAGTTAATTCTCACCCGAGGATATTTCTTTACTCTTTTATTTTTTTTTTTAGAGAGAGTGGAAGGGAAAGAAACAGAGAGAAACATCGATTGAGAGAGAGACACAGTAATTGGTTGTCTCCCATATGTGCCGTGCATGCAGGGATTGATCCTGCAATTGAGGTACATGCCCTTAACTTGAATCAAACCTATGGCCCTTCAGCCCACAGGGTGATGCTCTAACCACTAAGCAACTGGTTAGTGCTATACCAATAATTATACAATGCATGTTTTAATAATATATTGCCAAATTTAAGATGCAAATTAGGAGGAAACTAAAAGGATGAAAGTCAATGGTTAATATGTTAGTTGTCTTTTCAAAATAATTGTTATTGTCTTGTTATTTCATGTGACACAAGGCATTACAAATACCATCTTTTTAATACAGTTTCATACACATTTTAAACCTTTGAACCTCTCTATTGTGGACTTTAGCTAATATCATTTATCTTGACTTTTAAATACTTAATTGTCAAATCAATATAATCATGACATTAAGTGACATTGAAGATAAAATATGATCTCAATATTAAAATGACTGTTGTGCATTTTGTACATTTTTTTTGAGACAAAGAGCTTTGCTATTTATAGCAGGACAAATAGCATGGATGTCATGTTCTTATCAATTTTCCTTGCTCCCCAAGCAGTGAGCTGTTATTGTTATAAGAATAAAGGCCACATCTCCTGAAGGCATTAAGATAGGAGTGGCCACATAAAGATAAGATCTTGTCTCTTAATTCGCAACCTGTAGAAGCTTATATTCCATATTAAGCTTACTAAGTAAATGCTAAACATGCCAAATCTGCCCTCCCTAAGAAATTTCTCACTTTTTTTTTTTTTTATAAGTATCACACCTGAGAGCTTTCAAAAGTTAACTGTGGTCTTGTCAGCATGAGTTCCATTCTAAGTAAGGTTAGTCTAAAAATAAAAATGAGCATAGCAGAAACAGTCACTCAATCATTAGCACGATCATGGAAAACTCCTTAGAGCTGAGTGTAGCTAACAGTTTTCAAGTTCTCACAAAATGCTAGTTTATTACTGTTAATAACAGGAAGAGAGCAAAGGGGAGGCCAGCCATGATAAGCATGGTCATCTGGGACCTCTTCACCAGGAAGCCACAGCTCCATGGTCCCCAGGGAATTACTGGTCCATTCCCTGCAAATCACTGGGGAACGAGATGCCATGAAGGGGTATATGGGTGCATGTACAGTAAAGTAGGGGTGACATAGGGAAGGTGCTTGTCTGCCAGTATAGCCTGGGGAAAGATCATGGGCTAGGATGGGGAATCTTGAAAAGTTGAGATCTCTGAGACAAAGAGTTCCCTTTCTCTTGCCTTCTGGTTCCCACTTTCTCTTTCTTGCTCCGTGCCTGCCACATGGCCTTACATAACTGTATGGCCTATGGTCTGGGGAAACCCACACACAATTGACTGAAACTGAGAATACAAGCTAAACTAGCCAGATGCTGGACTGGACTGTATTTTAATATAGAGGGGAAATTCTCTGCAGCGGTGTTCGTCCTAGTTCTGCTAAAGACAAGACTGGACTTCTTCCATAGCCAGGCAAACAGAGATGGGACCATGGAGGGAAACTCTCTTAATTTGACATCAATAAAGCTTTCCATGCAGCCACATCCTCCCATGAGGGCCTCAGGGAATTCTTTTCACAGCAGCATCCCAAGAGATCTTCCAACCATAATAAAATGGCAACCTAGTTAATACTACCACTAAATTAGATTACCTTTCAGAGAATGAAAGATGATCAAATCATATTTAGAAAATTACATTATTTTGTTTTATTTTCCAAATATGTTTTACTTTCAGTTTTATTTATATTTGTTCCAGGTGAACAGCATAGTAGTTAGACGATCATATACTTTACAAAGTGTTCCCTTAATATTTCCAGGGCCTGGCACCATATGTAGTTATTGCAGTACTATTGACTATATTTCCTAGGCTGTATTTTACATCCTTGTGACTATTTTGTAACAACCAAACAGAATTGCATTATTCTTAATTACAGAGGACACCACAATATCCCAGGTGCATGCTGATAAAAAACAAAAAATAAGTTAAGCACAACATACTGTGCCTGAGATATTGACTTTCTGTAACCTTAACAGACACTAGTAATTTTTCCTTTGAAAGAATGATTTGCCTACTATTGTAATAATAATGTGTAAACTCTAGCTATGAGGCCTTATAGCTAGACCAGTAGAGGAAAGACAAAGGATTGGAAAAAATCATTCTGTAGGTATGAATAGGCCATTGCATGGAACTTGTCTTCACTTTTAAGGAAATGTGGATGTATTGCAGGATATATAACAGAAAAGTGATATGATCTTATGTGAATTTGAAAGCATTATTTTAATTGTAGTGTTGGTGATGTACTGAAGGGGAACAGGGCAGAGGCAGGGACACCTGATATGAGGTTAATGATGAAATCCAGAGGCACCATGACAGTGGTTGGATAGGAGGTCAGCATTGGAGGAGCTAGGTAATGGTAAGAATTGGGATAATTTTGAAGAGTCAGTAAGCTTTATCAGGATTTCTTGATGAGTTAGATGTCATGTTTTCAGGGGGGAAGAAGTGTCAAGAGAAGCTATCAGGTTTTCCCTTGAACAACTGAAGTATTAAAGTTGACCAAAGCTAAGATTAGTAAGGCAGCAGGTGGAATCTGTTTTGAACATCAGTAATTCAGTTTTTTTTTTCTTCAATATTGAGTTTTCGTTACCTCCTGGATATCTGTTAGACATCAAATTATATATGAATAAAAGTCAGTGTGATATATGGATGAGTCTAGAGTTTGGTAAAGAGGTTAGGAATAGAAAGTTAATTTAGGATTCATGAGCATAGATATAGTTTTTATGCTATTTTATTTTTATTCTTTTCAGAGAGGAAGGGAGAGGAAGAGGTAGATAGAAACATCAATGATGGAAAGAATCATTGTCTCTTGCACACTCCCAATTGGTGATGGAGCCAGCAACCCAGGCATGTGCCTTTGACCAGAATGGAACCACAGAGTCTTCAGTCGGAGGTTGATGCTCTTATCTATTGAGCAAAACTGGCTAGGGCTAGAGATTGTTTTTAAAGCAACAGGATGGCTGAGCTGTGACTCCCACTAGGGAATGGAAGAGAAACCCTTGATTAACAAGATGAAACACCAGATAAAAAAGCAGGGAAGGTGTGGTAAGATGAGTTGAGGGAACCAAAGAGAATAGGTTCTTAGAATCCTAATACAGAAGAGGTTTCAGAGAGGAAAGAGTGGTCAAGTGTGTCAAAAGTCACTGAAACTTTAATACATTGAAGACTGAGAATTTACCATTGGGTTTGATAGGAAAATAATTGGCAATTTTCACCCAAACAGTGACCTTGACCAGGGCGGGTTTTTCTACACATTACCTCATTGAATCTTCCTAACAACTGTTATTGATAACTACACTTAAACTCCAGTGGCTTATGGTTTTAAGGACACAGTGCTAGTAAATAATTGAGCATCGATTTAACCCTGATATATGTGTTTTCAAAGCCTATGATTTTCTCATACACCAAATTATCTTCTAAGAGTGAAACGGAGTATTTTACATTTTCCCAGAAGATGTTTTTTATGACATATTATTTTACTCATCAACATTTAACTTAAAGCCAAATAACTAATGACACAATAAAATCAGCAAGGGCTTATTAAGAAATTTAAAAGAATCTTTTAGTGTCTTCCCAGACAGCATGAACTTTCTGGAAACTAAATGCTTACAATTGTAATCTAATTAAATGATGTAAAATGAAGATGACTAGAACATTTTAGAACATTATTTATCAACAGAATGAAGTATAACTACCTACTTCAGTATAACCCAAGAATTATGTTCATATATATATATATATATATATATATATATATATATATATATATGGCCTCCTTGCTCTTTCTCAAATATTTCTGGCCACCCTTGTGTTGGAGCTTTTGCTTTAACTATTCCTTAAGCTTAGAGGGCTCCTCCCCAGACATGGACATGATTGGCTCATGCATATCCTTTCAGCATTCTCCTTACATTTCATGTCTCCTTGACCTCCTGCCTGACATATCACACTTTCATAACCACATTAACCCCAACTCCTCTACCTTTCCCACCCTGCTTGATTTTTCTTTATAACAAATACATTGCAATGATCCATAACCCTTACTTGCATCAGACTTCACTGAGCTGCACATTCAAATGACAGAATTACCCAGGGTCAATGCAGACATGCCAAACTAATAGATATAGGAAGCTGATTGAATAGATTTATTTTTTAAAAAGTCACCAGTAACTCCAATGCAGAGCCAGGAATGTACCTTATGTTTATGGTATATCACGTAACATTGCATATTTATTGTGCAGTGTATCTAATCAACCAGTATATACATTTTAGGTATACAACATCATGGTTTTCCTCAGACTTTATTTAATTATTTTATTCTTGATGAAAATTTAAGTGTACCTTTATGCATTTTTCTGGATATTTTCTTAGGATAGTTTTCTGTAAGTTGATATTTTCTGCAAGTGTTTGAGCATATTTAATTGTGTATGCATGTGTATTTGTCACCTATTCTCTCCCAAGAACAATGGTTTCTATTTTCATTCCTTGGGATTTGTTCAGCTATCATTACCCTTATGGTTATCATCCACCAAACCCCTATGATTCCACTTATTCATGGATAATTTAAACGTGGGACACACTCCCTTAATTTTCACCATTTTTTTTCTATCCTTGACTTCTTTGGGCTTCGATATTCCTTAGATGATATATCTATCAATCGATCTTAACAATTCAAGTGGTATTTATTCTTATTCCTGTGCTATCTACATAGTCATATAAAATGCCCTTTAACACTCAGGTCTATACTTATTTAATATTGAAATTCAGCATTTTGGGGGACCTTGAAATAATCTATCTAATTATATTTTACTCTCAATAATCCACATCATGCCCTCACCTCTCTCCTTACTTAAGATTTTCACACATAATTAAAACATCTGTTTTGAAAACATCTGGTCATTTTTACAATCATTTTCCCACAACATACATCTGGAAAAATTCCTTACCTAGTTAATTAAACCCAAATATCTATGTGTTGCACCTGAGCACATGTCCAGGGATTGAGTTAAAAAAAAAAAAAAAAAAAAAGGAAAAAAGAGAAAAAAAACCCATGGGAAGGAACAACTCATGGACAGGAACAACAGTGTGCTCACTTCCCAGGGGTGGGGAGTGGGGAAATGGTGATGGGGAAAAATAAAATAAAAGTATATTTTTTTCCATTTAAACTTTTTCTTTTTGGAATTTCATCCTAGAATCAGCCCTGTTGCTTATCCTGCTCTAGTTTCTCTGTGCTCTGGTCTTGGTTAAGACAATGCATGCCTATCAGACAGTGCTCCCCAACTTCTAATCTCAGAGAATGGGAGCCAGGGTATTATAGTCTTTTCCTTCCTAGAAGGTTATAATTTTAATTAATTTTCTCTTATTACCCATCTTCATTTGGTAAGAGGTACTTGAATATCAGGATTTGTTATAGCCTTCTTTCAGATAAATGGACTTCACAAGGCCTATATTTGCATAACTGAAGGAAACTTCAAGATTTTTTTTCTTCCCTGCCCCCCCATTTCCCCCCTCCCCTCCCAGCTTGAGGAAACACTGGGAAAATCTACTATAAAGTGATTTCGTTCCTTCTGAGAGCTCAATTCAGCTAAACACTCATATGCCATATGAGACAAAAAGTAAAAATTGACCTCTGCACAGCAGTCCATGTATGGCACCCTGCTGCGGTGTTTTATGACTTCATCTGCTGAAGCCCTGTTTTCATTTGTTTCTCCCTATTTGTCAGGTTCTGTTGCTTTACAGAGCCTTCACAAATTAGCCCCTTTATCTCCCTTGAAACCTTTTCCAGTGTCAGGTACTGACGTTAGCTTCAGACTGATTCCTGAATCTAAATAGTGGGAATGGCTATTTTGTTTCCCTCAGGACATTCAAGGTTCAAATGAGGACACTGCCAGAATGCAATTGGACGAACTGTTCACACCACCTGGGAATGATAGGACTTTGTTTTTTTTTTGCAGCCGGAAAATTGTACCTCTAAGCCAAGGTAATTGGTCTATGACTGCAAGGACCCTTGTTTTCCTTTGGCCTGTAGAATGTAACATTGGCTAATTCCATGGAAAGATAGATGCTAATGGTGCTTTGACTGTTGAAAGAATACTCCAGATATTGATAAAGGTTGTAGGATTTATTGCAGGTTTGGAGGTTTTATTATATACAGTAGAAGACTGGCTGCTCTATAGATTCATCACAATAACAATAATGGTTTTATATTAAATAAAGGAGACCCTGCATTTCCCTTTTCCATGGGTCTATTGTGACAGCTAGACAGAGCATCTGACATCCTAGCAGCAGAATTACTATAGTGTATATTTGGCCTGTAATGTCTTTCTTCATCCAACATTGAATTCTTTTGTTTTTTTTTATAATAACCCTGACTGTTACCTTCTCTTGATACATTCATGTCCATCTTTTCCCTGAACTTTGGGCACTGAATCTTAGCAGCATACACATAGGTTTATAAAAGCATAAGAAAAAAAAAGTCAGGGATTAGAAGAGAAAGGAAATTTGGAAATCAAAAATTACATTGAATCCTAGTTGGTTTGGCTCAGTGGATCGAGTGTTGGCCTATGGACTGAAGAGTACTGTGTTTGATTCTGGTCAAGGGCACATGACTGGGGTGCAGGCTCAATCCCTAGTAGGGGCTGTGGAGAAAGCAGCCAATCAATGATTCTTTCTCATCATTCATGTTTCTATCTCTCTCCCTCTCCTTTCCTCTCTGAAATCAATAAAAACATATTTTAAAATGACATGGAAATATGATTGAATTGAATGAGCCAACAAAAAATTCAAATAAGTAAATAACATACTGTACTTATTGTAAAGAATGCATATATATAAAAGCCGAAGCAACAGAAAGATGAGTCTACCATTCGCTATGATGCACACTGATCACCAGGGGACAGACACTTAGCGCACAGTAGCACAGGATTGGGCTCCCTCCTGTCTGGATCAGGCCTGCAGGGATGGGGCTGAAACCGGCTATCTGACATCTCCCAAGGGGTTCTGGATTGTGAGAAGGTGCAGGTCAAGTTGACGGACCCCACTGGTGCAGAAACCTGTTCACCAGGCTTCTAGTATTAATATATTTTAGCTACTGAGTTCAAGATAGATAAGAGTTATTTTTTACTAAGTAAACTATTAATTTGTAAGTCATTATTTTTTATCCACATATCTAGTTATATTTTGGCTTACGATTATTGCTTTAATTTATTCACCTAGTTTATAAGTTTTGTTTATCCTCTGATTAAAATCACTGGTCCTGACCAATAAAACCTTTAAGATTGCAACTTACCCTGCATATATTTAAACAGGGAAGAGGTTAGGTTATTGAATCTGAGAGCTAGTGCAAGTTATGCTGCCCTGCATATACTTGAGGTTAAAGGGATAATGCAATTGCTGTGTAAAGCCATTTAGTCTGCTATGTGATCTATGTTACTTATGTTCCCACAACTCTTAAAAAATGTGATAAAACTAAAAATAATATATAATTGATTTCTTTTGAAAACTGGAAAGAAGGGCTGAGAGTCCTGTTATGGGGACATGGCAGGTGGAAGATTAAGTCATAGAAGCTGATTAGGTTCAGTATCGTATGTCCCTAGAAGCAAGTACATTGTGGGGAAGGCTTTGTACAAGACCATCAGGTTGGTTTTTCAAACTCACTTTAACTGGCTCTTTCAGGAGCATGTCCCACCTTGCTGATACCTGGGTTATGCAACCCATTAAATAGTGTTAATGAAAAAACAACATTGAAACCTGTAAAGAATTTTAGTGAGTTTATTTGAGCCAAACTGTCAACATATGCCAGAAAACAGAACCTCAGTGGATTGAGATAATGCTCCTAAGAATGGCGGGTTACATTTCTATTTATACATTGCAATCAAAGGAGGGACATAGGTGGCTTACATGAAATCCTTTGGTGCTGGATTAAGGAGGGAGAAGAAAGCAAAGTGGTGGGAAACCCCTGGGATTGGATAAAAAGTAAAATGATGGACTTGTATTTAGGTGAGTGCAGGAACAATTAACATGATAAAGAAAGTATTTGAGGCATCTGTCCTGGAGCACACCACATTTGGTTGTGCCCCAGGGGCTCCAGATAAACAGAAGTTATAAGTTACCCAGACACCCCATAGATATGTTATCTTAGAGGCAAAAAGGCAAATGGGCTCTGGAAAGAAGATCTAAGTTGATCTTTGTCAGGGAAAATATTGGCCTAAGACATGACTACCCACTATTACCTGTTTGTAGTTTAAATATTTAATTGTCAAACTATCTTTTGTGGTTATTTTAGGTCTATGAGTTTGCAAGACTGCTACACAGGCCTCCCCTGAGCTTGTCAGGTTAGCATGTGGCTCCTTTCCTTCATAGTAGCTTCAGGCATAGAACCAATATCAGACCAAGGAAGAATTTCAAATGATTCTGTTGCAATGTACAGTGGAAAACATAGAGTCTAATACACTCTATGTTTTTATGCATGTTGTTCCAAGGCTGAATGCTTCCAACTACTGCTGTATATGTGAAAAGTAAATATTTAATGAAGTAGCAGGGAGCTCTCACTTCAGAAAGCTGCATAGATTTCTTTTCGTTTTGAAGATCTTTTCTTCTATGAGTATTTCTTGCTTTAAGATCTTTGTTTTCTAAGAGCGCCTTTTACTGTAGGGCAAATAATGATTTAGATACAAGCACTATTTCAAATTAATTTTAAAAAGCAAGGCAGTATTGGAATTAATTTGAAAATAAATCTGTTTTATACATTTATAATAAGAAAAGGAAAACAACAAATAGTTCAAGTACAGCATTTCTCACTTGCATGAATTTAGGTGAGGTGTTCTACATAAAATTAAATTTGTTTTTCGACATTTTTCAATTGAACACTAAAAAATATGCATATTATTGATGTAACATCAATAGGATAGTTTGTGACTAAGTATTTCATTATGGTAGTTTGTGACTAAGTCTTCTAAATTTAACATTTATTTTGTGCATCAGAATTTGAATATCTAACCATATTTTTTTGCTGTTTATCAGTTATGGTACATGATAAATTGTTTTAACAGAGAGGTTCATGATTTTAAGGGCATAAAGAATATGTAAGTTTATTTCTTCTAAAATGGCTCAGTGGTCAATAGTCTAAGGCAAGTTGGGATAAGCTTTGTTCCCTGCGGACATTGAAAGATTCAGATTCCTTGAATCCCATAGCTTCTCCATACCCTAGATTTGTGGCATCCACAGTGAGAACAGCGAGCTCATTAGCTCGCGAAAAGGAGAAAGAAGACACCCAAGTATGGATTTGAAGGATGTGACCTAGACACTGTTTCACAATTGCTTTCTTTCATGCCAGATCAGCCTGACTCAATCTTATTGCCTTTCCTACTACAAAGGGGCTGGAGAATACACACCCTCTCTGGTTAGTTCTGTGTTTTGCTAAAACTCAAGGCTTTCCCTTTTCTACACAGAAGGAGAGAATGCAAATGAGGGATCTTTAAAGGCCTTTGCCATGCTAATAAATCTCCCTTGCTTTTTAAAAGTATTAATATATTACCTTGGGGATTTGGAGACTACTTTTTCCCATGTCTTTTATTTATTTTTCCCCCAGTTTTATTTTCCCCCTCACCCAAGGGCATGCTTTCAGAGAGAAAAGGGGAGAGAGACAGGCAGACAGACAGAGAGAGAGGGTGGGAAATAACTTTTTTTTTTTTTTTTTTTTTTTTTTTTAGGAAATTGTATTGAATCTGAGCTCCTTGCCTGTTGTAAGTCATTAAGGACAGCAGATATTCCTCTAAGGCACATGTGTCAAACACAAGGCCCGCGGGCCAAATCCAGCCCGCCAGGCCTTGCAATGTGGCCCGCACCTCGCTGTCATCACTGCACTCCACTGTCAGTTTATGACATTGTCAGTTTATGACTGTTCTGTAAACCATTCGGCCCGCGATTTAGGCTGGATTTTAGATTTTGGCCCCTTCTCTGATTGAGTTCGACACCCCTACTCTAAGGGGTTGTAAATTGAGGAGTGTGAATTTTATCTTTACTATTTGGTTTACATTTCACTTAGGATTTGTTTCTGTAGGGAACTGTGTACACTCATTGCTTTGAGTAACTGAAGAAGGTTGATAATGAGAAAGATAATAATCATTTGAGTGTTTTTTTTTTTTGTATGCTTTTTTGTTTGTTTTTGGCAGTCAAGTTTATTAGTTTTGTTTTTCTGTTGCTCCCCACTTTATTTTATTGGTTGAAAAGCAACTTTTCTCATGGACTAAAATGTTCACTATAAGCAAACTAGTTGATGTATATTATGGACATAGTTCTGTTATACAAAATTAATGTAACCAGGGCATATAAATTGGAAGTATTCTAAGTTTTATTTATTGTAATGAAGTGAAGAGAAAACCCCAGTCTAAGGGCATACTGCCCTGAATGTGCCTGATCTTCATAGCTAGAGTGTCCGGCCTGGTTAGTACTTAGATGGGAGAATATCACAATATAGCCTTCAAAAGTTGATGCATGTTGTGATTGAAACACTTTGTATCAGATGATTAATACATTGTAGTAATAATTCACCCAGGGATGACAGATATTGTACAATTAAAATGCATGAATTCATTATTTCCCTATGACTGTACCTGAATAGTTCATTTTTAAAAGTAATTGTATTGTCGTAGCAGCTGCTTTTGATAAGCCCAATTTCTTCAATCTATACCATGTTTCCCCAAATCCCTGCAATTGTAGGAATGATTAACATAATAACCATTTCCACTTGTATGTTTTTTGGAAAATCATGAATCTGGAATATGAGGAAGCCATAACAATTAACGAATGGTAATTTATGGCACGTCTTTGCATAGAAGAAACAATAAAAAAGCTGTTAAGAATTCTTGAGGTTGAATCTGGTTCTGCCACTTAACAGAGTAAATTCTAATTGTTCCAACTTCTTCATCTGAAGATGAAGAGTATCAAACTATATTCTTCAGGTTTTTATGAGGTTTAAATTATTTATTTAAACCATTCTTAATATACAACATATCCTATTATATAATAAAGCCCTAATATGCAAATTGACCAAATGGCAGAACAACTGGTAACTATGATACACACTGACCACCATGGGGCAGGCACTCAATGCAGGAGTTGCCCTCTGGTGGTCAGTGAGCTCCCATAGGGGAGCACTGCTCATCCAGAAGCTTGGCTCATGGCTGGCAAGTGCAGCAGAGGTGACCGGAGCACTAGGGAAGCAGGCCTAAGCCAGTAGTCAGACATCCCCCGAGGGGAACCACAGTGTGAGAGGGCACAAGCCGGGCTGAGGGGAACCCTCCCTCCCCAGTGCACAAATGTCATGCACCAGGCCTCTAGTATTAAATAATTATGCAGAGATAGTATCAATATAACCCATGTATAAAAAATATGTAATTTTTTTCTCACAGTTCTGTGTAAAATCCTCTATCATGAGTGACCAGGCAATGCCTCTATACTTTTCTTGACACTTCCTTCTCTTCTTCCATTCTCTTGTTCTCCTTCTGAGAGTGATGTTGAACACACATATCATATCTAGGATGTTGCTAGTACACATATTACCAAGAATTTCATTGCTCTGTAAATAATGGAGATTATTATTATTATTATTTTTTTTTAAATAGAAAGCATCCCTCGCTCAACCACAAAGTGTTCAAAAACATCTATTTTCCATTCAGGATAAAGTTCATTGGAAAATTTTCAGAGGTAGCTAGCTCCTCAGCATCGTGCTGTATCTCATTTTTGTTTTTCTGACTTTCCATTTCTTCTGAAAAGCGGCCTCTTAAATGGTCTTTGGCTTGTACATTACAGAAAAGTGACTTTTTGGCGGTGTACTCTAAAAATAGGTCCTTTGTTATCTATCATCTAATTTGTGGAATATTATTTTTTCTCACTAAAAAATTCACACCGGAGAAGATGAACCACTCAGAGGCTCCCACATGGCTTGATCTTAGCACGAGCTTTGCTTTACAGTGTAATGGTTTCATGTTGGCCTGCACGCAGGGGTCTTCAAACTACAGCCCGTGGGCCACATGCGGCCCGCAGAGGAGTCTGATCTGGCCCGCCAGGTTTTTTGGGCAGTGAGCGCAGCCGAGGTGTTACAGTAGGAATTAGTAGTTCATATAGTCCGGCCCTCCAGCTCTCTGAGGGACCGTGATCTGGCCCCCACTTTAAAAAGTTTGAGGACCCCTGACCTAGAGGTTTAAGACCCAATTTTATATCCCAGCTCCCCTTAAACCCAGTTATGTTACTCACTGGAATTCAGGTTACTCACCTTCTAGGCTTTAGTTTCTTATCAAACATGACGACTTAAAAACACACCACCTCATAGTGTTGTTATTTGAATTAAACTGCATATACTGTCAATATGCACATTTGTATCTAGACTGTATATAGACCAATATAGTGTTTCATTGTATTATTTATCATAGTATTGGACACATACTAAAACTTTACACACTAGTTGTTAATTGTGGTGTTTTTTTTCTTCTTCTAAGAAATATATGACAATGAAGAATTTACTCATCCCTTGTATCAGATCAACTAATTGCTCAATTTTTAGAGTAACAGCAATGAAATGTAGATTATTATGTGATAGAATACTAGCATTTTCATCTTTTCTCTTGGGATAAATGGACTAGGAGTTGAAATAGTCATTGTATTTCCAAGTACAGATTAAACAGATATTGAACATTTGCTAACACTATGGAATTTATATATCTTTAAAGTACTAGACTGAAAGGCAAAATATTAAAAACAAGTAAGTTTTAAAATTATACTTGCTGAATGTAACAAGAATACGGTCAAATAGCTAAACTACAGCTAATGAGTAGAAATCAGAAAAATTTGTTTGAGTTAAGAAAATACACTTAAATCTAAGAGATGTTGGGAGTCAACTTTTTTTCTCCATTTGAAGGAGTTTTTTGTTCGTTTGTTATTTTAGTTGTTTGTTTCTGTCAGTGGCATTCTTTAGACAGGATGGAAAATTTTATCTGGCCATCTTATGGTTGTTTTACAGATGTAATTCCAAGAGTTTTTTGTTTGTTTTTAAATAAAAAAGTCACATGACTTTAATATTGGGTAGATTCCCAAGGGTAAAATATCTCCAGAGACACTAAAAACACTGAAGAACGTTACAGCTTGTGTGTGTGTGTGTGTGTGTGTCTGTGTGTGTGTGTGTAAGCCACAGTGTAATATTCCGTAAAATACTATTCCATAAGTTAAATGATAGGTAACAAAGAAAATATTCACAAATAACAAAATAAAACATTAACTCTAACATAAAACATACTAATTTCCTTTTGTCAGTACTAATTTTATTTTTTAGTGTTTTCTGCTATCATCACAAAGCCTTCTTATTTGATTATATGTGAAATGTAAAACAAACAAAAATGTAATCTACTTACAATTTGCCATGCATTATAGTGTAGCTAGAATCAGATAAAATATAGATACCCAGCTGAATTTAAATTTTAGATAAAAAACAAAGTTTTTCAGTATAAATATGTCTCCAGTATTAACATTTTTATTTGCTAAATCTGGCAGACTTAATTGTAATGTATACTAAACACTATTTTCACTATAGTTGAAGATGTTAGGACATTTAACATTTTATATTTGCATAATATATAAAATACATTTTTTCAGCAGCATTTTCTTTGGTACTAGCTTCTCCTCATTGTGTTATCTCAGTGCAAGATTGCAATTATTAATAGCATCTCATCTCTAAAGAATGCTTTTCCATTATTTTAAATTTCTATTAATCTATATTAAGACAAATACTATGTTATCAGTGAAAAAAATCTGCATTGAAGAAGAGAATGCTTTTTCCAGTACCTAGCTAAACTTAAATAGACTATGGGAATGTATAAATTCACAGCCCAATAAACATACTTCCTAAAATAAGTCCCTGATATAGATTTTTTTACCGGTGCATTCAAATGTGCATTTTATAATTGGTTTGTTTTTTTCTCAAGTCACTTAAGCTCTTCTTGAACCATTTTCTTCTATGGTGAAACAGGCAGTTATTATAATTCAAAATACTGCTACTAATTTCTTAACATTTATTTTCTTACTACTACTACTTCTACTACTACTACTACTATCACTACTACTAATTAGCTTGTTTAAATACAATATAGACATTTTTTCATTCATTATTTGTTTAGAAGTCAGATTTGGAATTTAAGATATTTCTGATTGTAATATACTAAACTTCCTTAAAGAAAAGGATGCTTTCTTCCAGTTTCTATAAAAACTAAGTGAATTCTCACAACCTTTTCTTTAAAAAAAATTATCTTATATACAGACATGAGCGGAGCGAGGACAATGGACTGGGTACAGAAACTCACCAGAGCAGAAATCCCTGAATGCCTAGCAAGGGGCAAAACTGGGACAACAAGAACGTCCCCTCGTGGTAAAGCAATCCTCCCCTAGCATATCAGTTTGTACTCCTGAGCTTTCATATCACTGGTCATGCGGTTCAGATCCCCTGATCTTTTATTCCTTTGAAGATCACATCTGGTCTTCAGTTATATTTTAACGGCAGGCCCAGAAAGGCAGCAAAACCAATCCAGTGATGCTATGGCTGCCTCGGGACCCCTACGTGGACTAATGACCCCCTTTCGGGGCACTAGCCAACCAGTGGAGACGATAACCCTGAAAGAGCACACGTGGAAAGCTGAATCTAGTATGCAAAATTAATCCACTCATTCAGAATATTATGTTAAGCCCCTTCTCTGAGACCTCCCCTAAGATTTCCACCTACAGAGCCTGCCAGCACCATTTCCCTTCTCCCTCCTTCCCTCCAAGGGAATCCAGGAGACTTGCAATCAGGGGAGCAATGGGCAGCAGCAGCCCCTTTTCTCTGCTTCCTGGTGAGCCAAAGCAGTCCAGCCTAGGCTCTCTGTTGTTTCTTCTATGCCCTTCATTGTTTCACTGTCATATATATCATATACACACACACACACGTGTATATATATATATATATATATATATATATATATATATATACACACATATATGTGTGTGTATGTATGTATATATGTACACACACACACACATAATTTTTTACAGAGAGGAAGGGAGAGGGAGAGGAAGAGATAGAGTGTTAGACACATTGATGAGAGAATCATAGATCAGCTGCCTCCTGCACACTCCCTACTGGGGATGTGCCCACAACCAAGGTACATGCCCTTGACTGGAATCAAACCTGGGACCCTTGTGTCTCCAGGCCGACACTCTATCCACTGAGCCAAACCAGTTAGGGCCTAAGTATATTTTTGTTGGCATCATGGACCCAATACCCTTTGGCTCAGTGCTGTGTAGCCATCCCCTTTGGGGGAAAAAATATCAAATTTCCTTTATTCACTGTTTAAGAAAGCTATTTAGGCTGCCCGTGCACCACCGACTTTCACCTTTTAGTTAGTGTATGAGGTTCCTCTGTAACCTTGAGGAGACAGTTTCACTGTCTCTGGTTATAAAGGTGATGGACGAAGACATTGTTATTAAGTGTGAGGAGTGTATTCATATGGAGGGAAGACTCATTTGATATTTTTGTCTTCATTGTTTCTGTTTTTGAGCTAGTAACAATGCAATAATAATTAAGACAAACTTATTCTATACTGTGATATATGTTGAAATTTTAGTCTATGCTTTTCTAGAGATAATATATGACAGTATATTATGTATTATATCCTATTCTATCATATTATATAATATCTGTTGCATATTGAATCTCTGATGAGTCATATTAAACATAAAATGCCCTGAAAGTAGGGAAGGTAGAATAAAATATTCTTTATTTTCACATTTTAGTGCAAAATTACAACCTCAAAAACTAATATCTTATCAGTGGCTTGCTGGCTCTGGCATGCACTGACACCGACCCCTAGTGGTGAGATAGCCTGTCCATTGTGCCTTTCTCTTATATCCTCCCCAATTTTTCCCCCCCTTTTTGGTGGAAGGGGAGGGGCAGTAAGGACTAAGAACCAAAGTAAGTAATTAAAGAAGATAAAATAAGAATTTTAATAATTAAATTTTGTTTGTGCCACTCACCATTCCCAAAAACGTGCAGTAAAATAAATTGTTCTGAAAGAGTGGATTAATTTGCATAGTAAATTCACCAAATAGCTTAACTACTCCTTATATTTAAATTAGAGTTACCTTTCATAAAAATAGGAAAATGAGGATTTTAGTACTTTAATCTGCCATTTTAAATGAAGTTATATTTGTTTTAATAATTGTACCCTTTGTATTTTAACTCTCCAAAGATATACACCACTGAGTACATAATCTACTTAAGGTATTACCCATAAGGATTAACTTACTTTACTTTAGATTTCTATAATAGCATTAGCATTTTTAAAAAGTGCACTGCAACTTTTGATATGGGAGCTATATCTATATAGTTTGTTTGAGCTATATCTATATAGTTTGTTAATAACATTTGACCTCATTGTGAGGTCAAATGTTATTAACAAACTATATAGAATGAAAAACTAGTCGAAGCTGGTTTGGCTAGGTGGATAGAGCATCTTCCTATGGACTGAGGGGTCCCAGGTTTGATTCCTGTCAAGGGCATGTACCTTGGTTGTGGGCACATCCCCAGTGAGGGGTGTGCAGGAGGCAGCTGATCAATGTTTTTCTCTCATCAATGTTTCTCTCTATCCCTGTCACTTCCTCTGTAAAAAATCAATAAAATATATTTTTAAAAAAGAATGAGAAACTAGACATAATTTTCTCCCTTTCTGCTTTTCATGAAAAAACAAAACAAAACAAAACAAAACAAAAAAACCTCCAAAAAACCCTAGATTGTTTCTTTAGAATTATACACAACAAATGGGATTTTTCAGTATTTAATGTAATTAACAAATTCTTGCAAATAAAATATTGTATCAATAGCTGTCATTGTATATGTGTGTGTTTTTCCATCTAAAGTATAGTTGCAGGTTTTAATGTTTTGAAAATTTTTATTACAAAACCCTGTCCTACTATGACTATTTTTAAGGAATATTCTCATACTTTTTTATTTCTTGAAACTATCCATGGCATTTAAAATATTTGAGACCATAGTAGAAATAGTATCATATATTATAAAAGAAACTCCATGTATAATTATATCAGAGATTGTTCTGTGGAGAGCGTCTCAGTGGGATGCTAGTATATATTTCCATTATAAAGGAATACTGTGCTGGAAAAAAAAAATAAGGAAAATAGATTTGAAATGGTTAAAAAGGCTTTTATACCACAGATACTTTAGCACCTTTAGGATTTTAGTGTCTAGCTCTCAGAATAAGGGATAGAGAATGCAGTGTTTCCCAAATTAATCTACTGCAGAATTTTTTGCAAGCAGCATACACTTGCAATAATGTGGAAAACGCTGACCTCTGTATTTCTTCCCTTTCTTTGACTGTTTTCTCCTTCGTGATTTCCACATTGTGTTTTTGTTGATATACATGCACAGAAGTGCGTCAGGTCAGGTAGCTGACTGATAATGGAATAAGACAGACTCTCCCCCTAAGAACATGAAATGCGAGAATCTCTCCCTGAAGGTGAATAGTTCTCACCTCCTGCTGCTTATTGGAAGGACATCTATATCACTTTAATGTGCCCCTTAAGCTGCTACCTGCAGTCACAACAATTTCACTCAGGTATTAAATACAGCCTTAGCTCCAGGGCAAGATCTGCAGGAGCCTGTGATGCTAGTCCTCTTCTTGGGGAGGTCAAGAGCATGCTGGAGTATAAGACATCATCCTTTTTCTTAAACGGCAAGCAACGCATATGACTATGTTATTGCAGAACTTCTCCCTAAACCTCTATCCTCGGCTGAAAGGAATATTGCACTTCATGTTTTTATATATTTTAAAGTTGCATACCCAATACTCGAGGAATTGGGGAAAATTTTAAAAGCTTAATACTTTTCTATGGCAGCTATTAGAAGTTTCATTTTCACTGTAACATTTATGTTTCATATTGGAAACATTCTTCAAATTAATTAAACCTAAATAAATATTCAGAATATTGAAGACCTCAGCATTAGAAGTTGCATAATTTTCTAGCAGAAATTATTTTTTTTAAATAGTCAATAATTTTTTAAGCTTTTAGCAGCAATTAAATGCATCTTTATGATTCTACCCTCTAGTAAAGATAAGACCTAAATTATTAAATGCCCCATTGATATGAGTTCGTTAAAAGTTTGAACAGTTACTTACAAAGTCATGTTGTGAAAAAGGTTTATTATTCTTAAATATCCAGCAATAAGAAGAACATTATGTTTTGCATAAATATGCTTTCAAGGAACTTATGTCTGTATAAAGCATGGGGGATTTTTTTTCTTGATAAGCTAAAGGCTTTCCCATAGAAGTACAAATCAGGGCTCTGCTTATAGTTCTGGTTGCAAAACTCTGAAATAAAATAACTGTATTTTCTAATGGTTTTCTCCAAATATTCTCTCATTTTATTTGCACAGAAACCCAGTGAGGAAAGCAGAGTACCAATTGTTTTCAATTTGGAATGATATAAATTATTTTGATTATTATATATATCAGGTTTAGCATTTGTTTATTTAAATGAAAATCATCAATCTCAAGGAAATACAAAATAAGATTTCAGAGTTAGTGATTAGTTTCATGTTTCAAATTATAGTTGTGCTTTTTCTTAATTGGAACTTTCGTTAGATACTTGGAAACAACAATATGGCAGCTCTACTTCAGGTAGATGTTAAGAAGAAAAAGTAATATTTTTCTGCCTTTTTATTTTACTTGCTAAGATAATTAGTTATTTAGTGTTAATAATAGAAAGTGACAAAATAATTAAAATTTAGGCCTTCATATGTCCTTTCAGAAATTATTTTTCAACTAGATTCAAGTGGCTGTGTTCTCCTCCACTCCAAATTGACACTTAGAGAAAGAAAAGGTGAGAGAGATTGTTTGCCTTGTGCACACACTCTGACCAGTGATCAAACCCACAATCCGGGTATATGCTCTGACCAGGGATCCAACTCACTAGCTTTGGTTCATGAGGTTATGCTCCTCCCAACTGAGTCACACCATCGTGGACAAGGGTCAAGTTTTTACTCAATTGATTGTAGTTGCAAATAATATATTTTAATATTTCAACGTTCAAATCTTGTGAAATATCAATAGATTATTTGGCTTTGTAAAGAAATACACTAGCAGATAGCATAGAGACTTGAGAAAAATTGAAATTTCAGTCATGTAGTTATATTTAAGATTTTTAATCTCTTCAGTCATATTCTAAAGATAGCATAAAATATTTTATTAATTGAAGAGTTTTTAAATTCTGATTCTATATATCTATTTCTCTAAAATACAAACTAAACAAATGTTTTAAGGCTTGCATACAAATTTTAAAATACTTATTTTAGGGTTATAGTTATTTAAAATTCAAACTATTATGAATATTAATGAGTTGACTTTTAACATGGAAAGTGACCACTTTGGGAATTTGGACATGAAAAACTATTAGAGTTCTTTTGTTCAATATATTACTCATCTATAGATATATTATTTAAGTTAGGTGTGTTATCATTATATTTCAACACTCTAAATAGATTCATGTAACCTTGAAACATATAATTGATATCTAAGCATACACAGTCACATACATATCTATATTTATACATAAATATATCCCAATTTTATATTACTTTTGTTTTGTGACAGTCCTCAAACTATACTTAAGGGGAAACCCCTAGTAATATGTTTAATATCTGACAACAGTTTGTATGTCACCATCTATACAAAATTATTTTTAAATGTTTTTATAGCAATTTTGTCAATCACTGTCAAATCTCTTAATACATTTGTGCAATAATTATGAAATGTGTCATTGCAGTGAGATAAAATAGCTCAGTTACATATATAGATAGATATAGATATAGATATAGATGATATAGATATAGATATAGATATAAATATAGATATACATATACATATAGATAGATATAGGTATAGGTATAGGTATAGGTATAGATATAGATAGATAGATAAAAACCAATATTTTATTTCCCAATTTTATTCTAATTAACTCATGTGCTCTATTATGTTTTTGAAATTAGACATGGAAAGCAAAATTGCTCCTTGAGTTTATTCATTTTTTTCTGCAACTCCAAAATATTTCTGGACTGCTAGACTCTGTTGATTTCCAACACTTCACATACCCTGTTGTGATCTACTGACAATTCTCGCTCAATCATCAATATCTTCTAGTTCTGCCACTGCAGCGTTAAACATTTATTATGTCTTTTTCCTTTGAGAGTCATCAACACCTGCTTTCATCTCCTCAGTATCTGCTTACCATAGCAGACTGTAACTGCTCTGTGCTATTGTCATATCAACAGCAATCCAAAGCAAGCCTATACCTTGCAGGTTGCATTCTTAGCTTTTAGTCCAGCAGAATACCTAATGCTCTGTGGATCATGCCTCACCTTAGAATGTGCAGACCCTTTGCTTCCTTTATGGACACACCCCATATGGACTCCCGAAGATATCTATAACCTAATCCTTGGGAGTGTTGAATATATTACATTTTATGGTCAAAGGGACTATGCAGGTATGACTAATGATAGAGGTAATGAGATGAGGAATTTATCCTGGATATCTGGGAGGCCCACATGAGTCCTTAAAAATAGAGAACCTGTCCTGGCCACCATGAGAGGGAGATACAATGACAGGAGAAGAGGGAGGAGAAATGTGAAATGTAGAATGGATTTGACTTGCCCTTGCTGACTTTATTTATTTATTTATTTATTTATTTATTTATTTATTTAATGACCTGACTGTGGGACATTTGTTTAAAATATATATATATATATATATATATATATATATATATATATATATATATATATATATATATTGTTGATTTCAGAGAGGAAGGGAGAAGGAGAGAGAATTAGAAATGTCAATGATAAGAGAGAATCATCGATTGGCTGTCTCCTGCAAGCCCCCTACTGGGGATTGAGCCCATAACCTTTAGCATGTGCCCTTGACTTGAATTGAACCTGGGATCCTTTAGTCTGCATGCTGAGCTGAACCAGCTAGGGGAACCCTTGCTAACTTTACACATAGAGGAAGGGGGCACTGACCTAAGGAATGGGAGTGGCCTGTTCAACAGCAAATACATGTTTCTTCCCTAGAGCCTCCAGGAAGAAGCACAGCCTTTTCAACACCTTGAGGATAGCCCAGTGAAATGGCACCAGGCTTCTATAAAACTGTAATAGAATCAGTTTTATTGTTTTTAGCTTACACAGTAATGGTTACTTATTATGGCAACAATAGAAAACTAATACACAAGTCTTTGTGAGGGCTTTTACTAGCTGGAAACATCTTTTCACTTGATCAGAATGGCATGGATGTTGCTAGACTGGTTTCTTATCTTTTAATATGCTGTCCATATATTTGTTAGTTCTTCTCTGGGTGCTGGCAGCTTAGACACTTGAATAGCAGAGATTTGAACTGGATAGGTCCACTTACACAATTGTATTTTTGTTCTGTGCTTGGGGAATTGTGGAGTGCCAACTTAAGTTCAACACAGAATAGAAGCCCAACATGCACAATCATGTGGCTCCACCCATTCACACAAGACCCGCCCGCCCTCCCACCTGCCCAAGAATTGGTGCTGTGAACTGATTAACCCATGAATTACTGCTTTGATTAAAAAATTAAAATAAAATGGCATACCTCTAGTCTGGTAAAAGAAAGGAATATTAGAGGACAAATAAGAAAGAACCACTCTTAAGAAGAAAATGACTAAATAAAAAAAGAATATAATTTACATGTATTTAAAACATAACAAAATGATGATTTTGTGATAATTTGCCTATATATAAAGCTAAAATATAATATTTTCTGTCAAATGTAAATAAAAGCTGATAAATCATAAAAAATATTGTTTTTGGATACTAAGATTCATATGTAGAAAGTGACCTTTTCCCAAAAAAATACATAAATAATAGTAACAAAAATTAAATAAAAATCACAATAGTGTTGTTTTTAATCTTGATTTGATCAAATTAGTCTGAAACAATGTATGTTTGATAGTAGTCTAGAGAATTTTAAAGAATGAGAATGAGAGGAAAGATCTGAATAATTAATTAAAAACAAATAAATAATATTGACTGTACAGAAACTGATCAACATGCATTGAGTTTAATTTTTGAGTCTAAAATTTACATTTTAAAAATTTCCCTTATTTAATAGGTACTTTTGAGTTCTTATAAATACTAGGCTCTTTACTATGTTCTGGGCAGAGAGGTATTGGTAAGAAAACATACAGTGGTAAAATAGTTAATAAATAAATGAACAGATACATCAACAAGACTTTTAAAGTAGTCTTTAGAACCAGCCTGTGTTTCTCAGTGGTTGAGTATTGACCTATGAACCAGGAGGTCACGGTTCCATGCCTGGTAAGGGCACATGCCAGGTTACATACTTGATCCCTAGTAGAAAGGGTGCAAGAGGCAGCTGGTCAATGATTCTCTCTCATTATTGATGTTTCTCTCTCTCTCTCTCCCTCGCCCTTCTTCTCTGAAATTATTCAAAATATATTTAAAGTGGATTTTTGAAGAAAGCAAAACTATAGAGCAAAAATGATAGCTAGATATTGGAGAGAAAATGTGTTCATCTCCTAGTCAGGAAAAGGTGAAGGAAGCTTGACAGTTTGAGGGGCAGTTCAGGCCCCTGTGGCACAAGGTAATGAATAGGTGGTAGAGTTGGATGGTAGGAGATAAGGTCTGAGTTAGAGTCAGGCAGGGAATTTTAGGGTGAGGAATTTCTATTTGTTTAAAGGCAGCAAGAAACCAGGAAAGTGATATAGTCTCATTTACATTTTAAAATTATGATTCTAGTATAATTTTTTACATTTGTTGGACATATCCAGTTTCTAAGCTTTCTGTGGACAGCCCTTCCCATTAGCTTGTTGAATATTTTCACTTTGATCCAGATGTTTTGCTGTTGGCATGCAGGAAGATGAGTGATGATAAAGGAAAATGTGCCTCCTTGAAATATGTCTTAAAATGTCTGTCTATTATAAGAGTGATTTGGGAGTCTATTAAAAATTCATCCAAAAATAAGCACTGTGCTTGTGATGTCTCAAATGAGGATTATTTAGCACCTTTATTATTTTCATTCACAGTTAAAATGCCTTTGTATTTACATCTGCTTCACAGATATAAACTGATAGTGTGAAAATTATCATAAGCCTTTCTTGATGAAGCAAATCAAAAGTAAGGGAAAACTTATTACTGTATTATGCTTGATTTGCTTTTGATATCCTGCATCTTTTGGGCCATAATACCTTTGGAGAAAAACATGCTCCTGACAGCTGGAGGCTTTATTTTCATATTATTAGGTATCCACTCAGTGGAAAAGACTCTATTTTAGGAAACAGATTCCAAGAAACTAAGCACATATTAACGGGTTAACACTGAACTTAATTTTTTCTCAGAAGTATGATAGAGATTGTATGCTCCTGCCTTGTGTGTGTTTGTGTGAGCATATGGATGATTATCATTGGGAATGTGTTTGCTTGCAAACACAGTATTTACATGTCAGCATCATGGCTGAAAAGCAGAGGCAAACTGTGCTTTTGTCTATAGGATGTTAGGTAATCTGTTAACTCTAACTTTAAAAACAAAGATCAGTCCATCAAATCCTGTGACAGGTAAATCCAATCAAATAAATGTTTTTTTTTTCTTTTAATGATTATTGTGTTTGTGTCATGTCAAGAGTCAAGAAGAATCTCTGATGGAGTCCTTACTTTCAAGAATATTTCTCTAATAATGATCCTACATATATATATATATATATATGTATATATATATATATACATATATATAATATATATATGGTAGGGCAATAGTAAGTTTACAGTTGTGAGTATGTGGAATACAGAGTTTATTCTTGTTTTATTATGTATTAATTACACCCTCTAAAATGCATGAAATGTAGAATATTTTAACTTCCTCACAATGCCAGCAAAACATCTACTATTCAAGCCAACAGCTTTTTTGTGTGCGAAAACAGTGATGTTTTTATCAGCTGTTTATCTTCTTATATCTTTGTTAGTCCCAGAAGCATGATTCCTTCTTCTTGAATGTCAGGTTATGAAATATGTGTGAATGGAGAAATTGGACAGTTTTATAGGGAGCTGAACTTGTAATGCTATAAAATGAAGTAAACAGGTTGATTTCAACACTTTTCATGTGATTTATATTGTTTACACATATATGTTGGCTTTGTTTTTCTGCAAATCTGCCAATTAAATTTAATAATACAAAAATATGTCTTCTTCAGAAGAAACAAACACATAACCTTTTTAATAGAAAAAAAGTAATAATTCTCCCCATCTCCAATCTTCCCTGCCTTGTAACTAGGTAAAGAAAGCAATAGCACAATAAAATTCTATTGCATGGAAGTGTCAGTGTTGCTATGAAATTATATTCTCACTATTAACATAACAAGAGACAGACATTTTTTCAGAATTGAAATGTAAGACAAAAAGGAAAGAAGAATTAGAGATGCCCAGATGTACTATGGCATCACTTAAAAGAATGAGTTAATTGACTAGGGAAAGAACTGTATTTGTAAACACACAGATTTCCTGAGTTACAAAAAGGTCTATTCAGAAAATTATTAGGATTGCCTAATGATATACCTTTTTACTTAATAAAAATTGATACCTCTATGTTAAATCATAATAATTAAAAGAATGGTTTTTAGAGAAAGATAGATACCATATGATTTCACTTATATGTGGAATGTAAAAAACAAAATAAATGAACAAACAAAATTGGATCATTTGACTTTGAATATAAACCTGAACTAATTTTTGTTGTTGTTTTGCATTTTATTTTACAGATATGACAACTAAGGCATTATCGTAGGTTATGTAGATAATAAATGGGCAAGAGTAAGGTATGGCTTCAAAGTCTTCAAATCCCAAATTCAGAGAATTTGTAATATTACAAACCAAGTCAGTATAGGAAGAATGCTATTTGAGTAGTGATGTCAGTAAATATGTCTATTCACCTTGAAGGAAATTTCCCAAAAGCTTGATATCTCAAGTACTAATTAGATGAGACTATTAGTGCTTCACTTTATGAGAATTCTATTATTTTTATCATTATATCAGTCTCTATGGTGATACAATGTGCAATTGAGCTGAAGACTGGAAATGAGGAAGATAGGAATAAATTGTTCTAATTTTCCAAATTCTTTTTTATTTTATTATAAGCCACTGAATTAAATAATACACACAGCATTTACTTTACAGAATGGAACTTGTGCAAAATAGCTTTATGATAAATATTATTATTCCATTTTTCTTTATTAGAGACATAATTTCAAAATAGTTATGTTATATTTATATAAAATATAATTATAATTGTATCAAAAAACATTAAATAGCATTCATTAGGTGTCTCTGCATGTCCAGCAACATGTATTAGGTGTTACTGTGTGAATAACTAAGCATTTTACATTCATTGTCCTCTTAATCATTATAGTCCTCTTAAGTATAGAGTAGTGTCCATATTATATATATATAAGCACAGATACTTGAGACTTAAACAGATTTTCTAGTATCCTCAATGCCAAAACACAGTTAATTAGAGACATATCCTAGACTTAACCTTCTATGTAACTTGGGATATTTAGATTCTAACTGACGCCATCTATTGTACATGTGGCTCCTTCCTTCCTCATATCATGCATCTGATTTATTACGATTAGTGCAAAGTAGACAACTATAAAGGATTAAAATTGAAATAATAGTATACTGTGATTTATTTTTGTCACATAATTTGGCACCTGTTATAGTCTATGCCCAGGATTAGTTTAGTGGCAGGCACAAAAATGAAATATGTATAAAGATCATCTTTGAGAAACTTTTATTATTAAAGCAGAAACAATGTGCTTTAAAAGTGATAATGGCCCTGGCCCATGTGGCTCAGTTAGTTAGCATCATCCTGTGAACAGAAAGGTTGCCTGTTCAATACCCAGTCAGGACATAGGCTGGGGTTGCAGGCTTGATTCCTGATGGGAGGCTTGCAGGAGACAGCGATTGATGTTTCTCTCCAAAATTCCTGTTTCTCTCTTTCTTCCCCCTCCTCTTCCTTCCTTCTCTAAAAAAAAAATAAAAACATATTTAAGAAAAAACACACAATTCAAAATGTACAATAGTCTGTTCAATGCTTCTTTGCCTCTGACTGTTTTTGTTCAACAGTTTGTAATGTTCTTTATTATCCATAAATGAATGAGATCATGTGGTATTTATCTTTCACCGACTGACTTATTTCACTTAGCATCGAACAGACTGTCTAACTAGAGCAGGAAGATAGAAGAAGGTTTCTCTATCTCCTCCCTTTCTCTCTGAAATCAATTAAAGTATATTAAAATAATAAATAAATAAATAAATAAATAAATAAATAAATAAATAAGAAAATATATAAAGAGAAGATATATGCAATCAAGGGGGTGCAGCTTTTTGTTTGTTTGCTTGTTTGGCTCTCTCTAGTAGAAGAATTAGAAAAGAGAGGGATACTTGAAGTAAATTAGGCTAGTGAGTGAGGTAGGAGAAATCTTTAAATTATGACTGGAAGGGAAATGGAGAGAAGAAACAGAATCTAGCACCTCGGGTCGGGAGGTGGTTAGAAAGAAAAAGGGCTTGCCTTCAGGCCTAAGAACATTTCTACTTTTCTTTTCACATTTTAGTCTTCAAATTTCCCACATCTGCTTTTAAGATATGCTATCAGGAAACTTTTGAAGAACATTAGTGCTTGGATTGTTGTGTGGGTCAAAACAAATTTCTGATAATACCTAAAAAAGAGCCGGGACTGGTTTGGCTCAATGGATAAAGCATCGGCTTGGGGACTGAAAGGTCCCGGGTTCGATTCTGGTCAAGGGCATGTACATTGGTTGTGGGCATATCCCCAGTAGGGGGTGTGCAAGAGGCGGCTGATCGATGACTCTCTCTCATCGATGTTTCTAACTCTCTATCTCTCTCCCTTCTTCTCTGTACAAAATCAATAAAATATAAATATATTTTAAAAAAAAGACCCAAAAACTCATTAGTTTCATAATAACTTGAAAAATGGTAGTGAATAATAAAAATAAGGACAACCTTCAGATTCCCAAATAGTATTATCAGAATAAAAATACCAGGGTCTATGAAATACCAGAGTACACAGATAATAAAAGGTAATTAGAATCACTAAAGAAAAGGAATAGCTGAAAAATTAAAGATTAAAATATTAAAGATTAAAGATTAAAGACTAGTAAATGGTAAATTAGAAAAGGAACGGGGAAAAAGGATCTAGGATCTTGATAACAAACAGGATATCTATAATGTAGGTCTTTGTCTGATGATAACACAGAATATGGACATTTTTTTTCTTTTGCTCATTTCTTTGAGATTATTGTTTATTCATATTTCTATTGTATATTAATTCAGCCTTACTTAACAGCTATAATCTAGTGCAGGTGTATAATGTCATGAAGGAAACATTATAAACATGTTTTATATGAATATGATCATTTCATATAGTGATAAAAACAATGAAAAATAAACAATCTTGTTGAGTAGACACAAAAGGTAAAATTATATTGGGAAATCAGGAAAAGTTGTTTTGTTTTTTTAATTAAGAATACTTCCTTAAATTACATGACAATAGTCAATTATGGGAATTTGGAGGGGATGATTTTCATGGGAAGATGATAGAAAAAGTGTGGAGGTGTAGAAGCTAGTCCTAGGAATGAAAAGACCTGCTTATTTAGCTAGATTATAATGACTGTAATGGATTATAATGAACTAAGAGGAGAGTGGTATGAGTTGAGATCAGCTAAGTGAGAAGGAATTACAATACCCATAGGGTTTTGAAAACCTATGAGTTAAAATGGTTTTCTATACCGGAGAAATATAAAAGCAAAACATATTTACAAATATATATTTTATTTCTAGGCCACCCTTTTTTTCATGTAAGAAAAGTAATATACAGTGTGTTCTATCAATATATGTACAATCCAATGACTATTTAGAAAATATAGTGTAATTTCTGTTGTTCAAGCCCAATCTGTCCCAGCAAATAATGTTATCCAGTGACTGGTCCTTCTCCAAGTACACATTAGGTGGTCACTTGGCTTCCTACCTTTTACACATGTCTCCAATTAACTGAACTAGTGCTCATCAACCACTAGAAGCTTTGTGTTTTTCTCATTGCACATAGTGTTTAATCTTATCCCCCTTTCTCTAAAGACTATAAAGACACCCTATATAAATAAAAGGCTAATATGCAAATTGTCCCCTCAACCAGGAGTTCAACTGGGAGTTCAACCAGGAAGTGGGCCCAGCTTGCCAACCGCCCATGGCCTCTTCCCAAGGCCAGCCCTGTCCCAATTCTCCCACTCCACACACCGATCTGGGACAGGGCTGGTGGGCCAACCTCCTAGGGCCCCTCTGCCCGGCCAGCCCAGCCTGACTGGCCCCAATCGGGCCAGGCCAGCTGGATCCCACCTGTGCATGAATCCATGCACTGGGCCTCTCGTAAATAAGTGAATGAATGAATAAATACATAGTACATACATAAATTAATCTAGGTAAGTTAACAAACAAGTTCTGAATAGAAGCAATGGTTGTTCTTTTATTTGATATTGTTTAACCCACATGTGTCAAACACAAGGCCCGCGGGCCAAATCCAGCCTGCCAGGCCTTGCAATGTGGCCTGCACCGCGCTGTCATCACTGCACTCCGCTGTCAGTTTATGACATTGTCAGTTTATGACTGTTCAGTAAACCATTCGGCCCGCGATTTAGGCTGGATTTTAGATTTTGGCCCCTTCTCTGATTGAGTTCGACACCCCTAGTTTAACCTGTTTTCATAATAGTTAACCTGTACTGGGCAACAACTCTGTTTGCTGAGCACTTTGCATGTGTTTTCTTATTTAAACCTCATCAACTCTATGAGTTTCTTGTACCATGATCACGTGTACTTTGCACATAAAGAAACTTAGGCTAAGAATGATTGAAAATATTTCAATTGATCAAATAGCTAAAAAAAAACAAAAAAAACAAACAAAAAAAAACACGTCAGAACCAACACTTGAATGCAAATAATAGAAAGCCAATGTTATTTAGAGTCTATTGTCTCACCAAATGAGAACTTAGCACTTTCAGTATTGATAATGTAGTTTCTGTTAGTACACAAACATACAATTGCAGCAGCTTTCTTTCTGAACTAAGAGATTTTTGTCCCTCATCTTATGTTAATGTAGAAGTCAAATTCTTCCCACAAATGCTTTGAACCAGGCAGTGATTTAACCTGTCAGAGGATTTATTTGAATCCGAATCATGTACTGTCTTGATGTAGCTCTCCGACTGTCAGTGCTGGGTTAGCATGTTCTAATACAAGAGGAATTGAAAATGAAGTACTATGAAATTGAGACTTGCATACCTTCTAGACCTGCACAGCACTGCTTTGAACTAAGATTTCTATCTGATGAACTTCTATAGTAGTATCTAATTAGGCTGGCAGTGAATGCACTCTTGAATAAAAAAAGTCATGCTGAAGAGAGTTGTTATTTTTTATTTTTTTGCCTTGTAGATTATATAGCTCAGAAGGTTTGGAATTTGTCGGCCATTGATAATAGAATTATAATGCCCTTTGATGAATGTTGTTGGAATACTACCGTGTTTCCCCAAAAATAAGACATCCTCTGAAAATAAGACCTACTTACAGGTTTCCTTCTGAGTGAAATATAAGGCATCCCCCCAAAAATAAAGCCCCCCCTAGGCTAAACATGAGAGATTTGGTCTACTGATTCTGAAAGAAATGGAGTCACAAAAATTCACTAGGAAATTCAGGAATTGGATTGTTATAATGATGTTCCAGAAGATGATGACATGCTTGTCATTGAATAAATGAGTACGTTCTTGACACTGTAGGATTCACAGTTTGTCTGGTTTGTGTTGACAACTACCGTACTACCGTACCATAATAAATTTCTTTTATTTTCATTTAAGAATAAATGTGTACTGTATTCTTCTTCATGGAAAAATAAGACATCACCTGAAAATAAGACCTAGCGCATCTTTGGGAGCAAAAATTAATATAAGACACTGTCTTATTTTCAGGGAAACAGGGTAGGTTCTCATCCTATACCATTGAGATAATGTTCCTTTTATATCTTACCAACTTGGTAGTTTACATTTAAAGAATGTCAGAATTCAGATACAGCCCCTTCCTAAAATAATTCAAATTAGCTTTGAGATTGTATATCAAGTTTCATTATCAGTTGAGGTGTCTGAGAAAACGATGGTATTTCTATAAAGGCAAATGCAACCATATTCACTTGACTTTTTATCATATTTGGGGGTGTTATGCTATTTTCTGGAACTGTTTAAATTACTATAAGTAAACAGGCTAAAATGTTATATGTGATGAACTACCAAGGACTTCATATTGGATAGTATGATGTTTTCTCACTAGATTTCTTAAACCCAATTTATCATTATTACAGTGACTTACTTTAAGTGTTTTCTTTTTTCTTACACTGCCGGGTACCCTCACATTAAAATTCCCATTTAATCCTTTCTATAGATATAAATCTCTGAAGCAGGCTGACTGGGGCAGTAGTCTATTTCTAAAGTCCAGAAAGATAATAAGGACCAAGTATGCTGGGTGTCTGTTCATGTGCTTAAATCCCTCTTATTGTTAAAATGATCCCACCCAAGTGTAAGAAGTAACTGAATAAATTCAGGAAAACCCTGAGCTTTGTCAGCAACTGACTTTGGGCAAATCACTTAACATTTCTATGACACATATGTATTCTCTGACAGAAGGCGGCAAGGTAGTGATTATTACAGTTTCTTTATGGTCTGAAATTCTATGATTTTATTTCTAGTTGAAGTCAGACAATTACCCTAAACTTTTAGAAGTGAAAATAGTAATTAGTTAAGTCTGGAGAGAGAAACTCAGTACCTGCTGTTTTTGGGTAGAGAGATTAACTTTTAATGTAATATTCTTTTAGTGGTCTATGTGTTTACTTCTTTATCTTTAAGCTCATCGATTTTAAAGGCTCTCTTTTGAAAGAATAATTTATGCCTTTAATTATTCTCACCTTTTGTCTTAAATGTGTGATCAGTCGCAGACCATTGAAAAGGCTAATAATAATTACCACCTATTGTTTTATGACACTTTTCTCCATTAAATGTGTGCAATATCTGTTTTTCTACTATGACCTTGTAACTGATAAATAGTTGCTTGTAAGTAAGGTGAAGATTTAGCCATTGGTTACCACTTTTCAACTGGGAAACACAATGAGTATATTATCCAGTAATTAGTTTCTAGTATTAGAAAAATAAGTTTCATATTAGATTGTTCTGGTAACTAAAATTATGCTGGATTTTTCAGTGTAAAATTATAAACTCAAAAAATAGAAGAAAATGCAGATTTAGAGTAGAATTCATTAAAAGTGAGAAGGAAGAGCAGAAACATCAATGTGAGAGAGAGAAAAGAAAAAAGTGAGAAGGAATATATTTATGTTTTGAAGGATAGGGGAATTATATGCAAAAACATGTGACCTACAGTTCATTTTTCCATCTAATTTTCCATGAATAATTGTTTCTTAGTTGTACATTTCAGTGCATATTGCATCTCTCCAAACATTGATGCTAGTCACTTTACCCCTTTTATTCCTAAAGGACATTGCATATGTAACCAATATTACATTTTCTAACTTTATATAATTAATTATTTACTTATAATTCTTTCCACTTAACTGTGAGTTTTTCAAAGTAGAATGATTTTCATCCATATAAAATATTTGAAATATAACAAATAATATGTGAATTTAAGACATAATCTGATATAATTAAGATATACTATACTGTATATCTTATATCTTATATGGTAGTTAATTCAAATTGATAAAAGTTTTTATAATTAAACAACAGTTGTAAAATACATACAGAATATATTATAAGTATCAATGCAATTGGTATATTTTTCTAAATGCGTGATCCTTCAACCCACAGATAATTTTAAGGATGCTAAAAAAATCAAATTACTTAGTCTATTTCCTTTCACTCCATATGCATGAATCTTTGATATATACTTGTAAGAAAGTAGCATTTTTAAAGTATTTCAAGTATACTAATGATGGACTAGCTTTACCAATTTTAAAGACAATGGAGCTTGACACTTTTGATGAATATTTGTTATATAATATTTTGTTCTTTCATGTAATTTACTAAACCATTTCTAATTAATCATAAATATTCAACCAAAGCATGAGGCTATGTAGAAGGTAAAACAGAGAGGAAGCAATGGTACAAGCTGTCACCTTTTTACTAAAAAGACAGTATTGAATACAAATTGTCATCTTAATTTTATTTTTGATTACAAAGAGAGATAGAGAAAGAAACATGGATTTATTGTTCTGCTTATTGATGCATTCATTGATTGTCTCCTGTAGGTGCCTTAATGGTACAACTTGGTACAACCTTGGTGTCCCAGGACGATATCACTTTTGCTTCCAGCCCCATTACTTTAACTTAGTAATATATTGAGAAGTACTGTATTTTCTGTGTATAAAACGCCAAATTAAGAGATCAATATTTAAACATAAAACAGAACACATTTTTATTTAATAATCACCGCAGGTAATGTTTACATACCAGTGCTATCATATTATGCAGCCTATCACTTTATTCAGCCTCTGTTGCATCACTGCTCTCTTCTTCATTACTATTAGTTCCAGACATAACAATTTTCAACTTCTTTGTATCACTGCTGTCTTCTGAGTCGCTGCCTATATGTGTGAGATCATCCTCGTAAAGTGGTGGCATTTTCTGAGCTACGGGTAACTTTGTTCATGTTCTCATGGCCAACTCTTCTCCCCTCATGAAATTGAAGCACCGCTTTGTATTTCCTGTAAAGTCAGCAATGTTCATTTCACTTGCAATCATTCTTGCCTGACTATGGATAAGCTTGGTTGACACACATAAACCACTCTGGCACTGCTCCATAATCCAAGTCTTAAGCCTCTGCTCCAAGTTGCCCATTTTGCTGGTTTTCCTGTGAAGGCTCTCTTTTTTTGGCATGTTAAGGAGTTGTTCTCCCTGTTTCCTCCCCTGTCTGGTCATACACTCATTGGGAAGAGGTCCAAATTGTCTCTCTGCAGCTCTATTTCCATGCTCTTTTGTTTAGCTGATTACATTCAGTTTGAATTTTTCAGAGTAAGACAATTGCTTATAGGTATTCATCCTTCTATTTTTTGACATATTTAATAGCTCAGAATGCTCAAGTCCCTGTTGGCATCTGCACACTCTCCACCTCTACCTCCAATTATAGCATCAGCTGATGTCAGTAACAATAAGGCTTGTGATTGGAGGAAGCCTGTTTGACAAAGTATGGGCAGCTACACCAGCACAGCTCCCTCCTTGGCTGATCTCCATTTATAGATGCCCCTCAGTTTTCAGTTCTAGGAAAAAAAAATAGCATCTTATACTAGGAAAAATATGGTAATCTATGTTATCCTAGGCAAATAAGATATCAGGACATCACAGTGTACTTCCAGAAGGCCATGTGATGCAACAGTAAGAAAAAGATGATTTTATGTACTGCTTCCTCCCACCATCTTCACTTCCATAACTTTTTCAATTAAATTTCAACAAAAATGTCAAATCCAAAGTGGTTTCAAATTCCTCATCTGCCTTTTGTGAAATGACTCAGTGTGCCTGCTATGGGAGATACTTATTACAGTGTGTTGCTGAGTGTGCAATTCAATGAAGTCAGCAGTCTGGAAATTTTCTCAGATCTAGACCATTAATGTAAATTATTTTCTGCCTTTTCATAACCTTGTTTTTTAAGCACTTGACAAAATGAGCATTTACTTCTTTAGAGTAGGCCTAATGTGAGCTCTCACAAAACATGTAATAAGGTTGAAATGTCTATGACCCAGAGTTTTAGAGGCCAGTTAAAGTGGATGTTTATATTACTTTTGTTCTCTTTTTAAAAGACTCAGCTTGTCTCTGTAGTTTTCTGTAAAACTTTCCTTTTTTCTGTTTTCATTATAGGAAAGAAAATGGAAATATTTTGACTTGACACTTTCCTCAAATTCTAGACATTGTAAATAGGAATTGATATACCCACAGTTTATCTTGAGTTTATGTCTAAAGATAAATGTCTTTGTAATGTTTGGTATATAATGGGTAGTCAATAAATATTTGCTGGATACATAGTAGATTATGTAGGGGAAAAATAGGCCAAAGTAATATAAGGAGGTTGCTGTACCATTCTCATATTTTTAAATCAGCTACAGTATCTGCAATTAGTAACTTAAAAAATATCAATTCCAGGTGATGTGCAACTGCCTCATTTCATGAAATAACATTCAGATCTCCCTGTTATAAATGTTTTCTCATTCAGCAAAATAAATCTATTCTCTCGCGCTCTCTCACAGGCACATCACAACAAAAACATTATTTATTATTTTTTATGCATTACAGCACTTCAGTGTTTGGCATTGGGCAATTGGGTAAATATCTTGCTTCCCAAAAAAGTAATTTAAGGAAAAAAAAAATAGTTTATTTCTTTCTCTGGACCCCACTTGTCCTGAATATGAACCCAAGACCTAAGGACCATTTTAATGCCAGTTTAAGGTTCATACCTAACAAAGTTGAATGACTTTGCCTTTAATGAGATCTTTGAAACAACCAATTTTTTACCACCGTGTTTCCAGTCATATGGTGTAACGAATTCTCCGTATTTTGCACTAATTTGGTCAGTGAGTCTCATTTCCCTCCCAAGGAATAGTTAGTAGAGTGCCTGTTACATCCAGTTTATTTAGATTTTGAGTTTATGTGTGAGGTGATGAAATGTATACAGTGAATTTTTAGATAAATCTTTAAACAGTTTTTCTAATTAGTAAGATTATGATCAATGTTCCCATTCAGAATTCAGTATTTAAATAAAATACATACTAGGGATGGTTGGTTTGGGGATTGGGGGGAGAGAGAGAAAGAGAGAGAGAGAAAGAGAGAGAGAAAAGGGAGGGGCTTTATAAATTGGTCTCTACCTTTAACCTCTAAACTGTAAATGGAAAATATAAATAATTCTTAAAATGTCACCACTTTGTTTAAGATGCAGGACTTCCACTGGGCAAGGTTTATGTGCCTACCGCCTACTTCAAGTAAGAAATGTGCCTGAAAAAGAATCTGCCTTTCTTTTACAGTGTGCATTAGTTTTCCCTGATTCTCAGTGGCCTAAACTGTATTCAGACAGCACAACTTTGGCCTTATTTTGGAGGTTTAAATTTATAATTTACTTCTTATTTTAACATTCATTTTTCCATATACATGAACATCATTTTATCTTTTTACAAACATGACAATTTTAATCCATTCATTTGATTTGGTACTGTTACTTCTTTTTTAAAAATAATATATTTTTTTGATTTTTTTACAGAAAAAAAAGAGAAAGGGGTAGAGAGTTAGAAACATCGATGAGAGAGAATCATCAATCAGCTGCCTCCTCCACACCCGCTACTGGGGATGTGCCTGCAACCAAGGTACATGCCCTTGATCGGAACTGAACCTGAGACCTTTCAGTCTGCAGACCAACACTCTATCCACTGAGCCAAACTGGTTTTGGCTGGTACTGTTACTTCCAATGGATTTAATCTATCCCTTTGTAAAGTAATGGGACATTATTGCGGCCTTTTGAAATTTGGGATTTATTTCAAACATTTTATTTAAAAAATACTAATTTTAATATGATGGTTTATTTTAAAATACAAATTTGAGAACTATGATTTATCTATTTCTTAGTTGATTTTTTTTCTTAAGATTTTGTTTTATTCAAATAAACTTTTCCACATCTTTCCTAGTTTCTTTCTGAGCTCAAAGTCCATCTTGCTTCTTGTAAGTTGTAACTCAGCTTGCCATGCCCTATTATTCAAGGGTTCTTTGTATTTCGTTTTAATCTTAGAAAAGCTTAAATTTGAATTCTGGGATTATACCTTAAAATCCACCTCAACCCTATATTTCTGAAGATTATACCTTAAGATATCTTTCAAAAAAATGGTGAAACAGACAGATGATTTGAAGAACCTGAAAGTGCCGATTTCTGTATCAGTCCTCAGCCCTCTGTATCAGTCCTCAGTCCTTTACGATCCTGCACATGGTGAGAATGGCTGCTCTGTGCTTTCCTTCGCATTCAGTACAGCATTGCACAATACAAAGAGACACATGTTGGCACTTGCCTGCCAATCTGCTCCAGCTGCCTACAAATTTGGTTTATATTTTTGGAAGGAGACTTACTAGTTCCTCTGTTATCAAAACATTATAAAATCTTAAACAGCGGGGCAGCCTAACTTCTATATGAAAATTATTTCAAACTCATAATCCCCCAATTTTCTTAAAAAACAATGGAACCAAAAATAATAAAAATGTGCATTGAATATGGGCTTCCAATCACTTGTTTGAAGTCTTGTGTGTAGCTGGCTCATCATTCTCTTGTTCTAAGATGAAGAAAGTTCCGTTTCATGTTGATCATTCTTGGCAATCTTCTCTTTCTCAGAGCCAAGCTCTTCTAGATCCCTCTGGGGCACTAGCTGCTTCAGCTGTTGTCCTTTGGCTAGTTCTTTGTGTTTTTTCATTCACGTTACCTTAACTACCATTGTCCTCAAAGTGGCAGCAAAAATAAAGGAGAAAAAATCTGGCACAGCTCTTACTGAATTATAACTACACAGAAATAATGGGCATAGGAATAGGAGTTATAATTTATTATTGGATAATGCTGCATTAGGGTGTTTTCTATGTCATTAGCTTTCTTCCCTTAATACTATTTGCTAGCAAAACTTACCCTATCTCTCTAGTTTTTCCTCTGTTGTTTTATCTCTACTCCAGTTCAGCTCAGCACAGAAGTACTGATTTTTTAAATCTAATATACAAAGGTTCTTATTCAAATATGCTTGTCTTCAGAATACTGTGCACTGTTTCTTAAAAACTTGATTCCCCACACCACCCTAGATGTGCAGAGACATTTAACTGTTCTATATATAAACATGGAGACACTATTGAAGTAATTGAAGTAATTGAAATACATCGAAGAACAGCCTAGCATCCTTATCCTGTGGATCTTTGTTCTAAGGACAGGCACAAGGACAGGAATCTAGTAGGAATTTCTATTTGGAGAACACTACTGCCAAGCAATAATGCTGCCCCAGATGTTTAATTGCACCTTCCAATTAAAAAAAAAATATATATATGATGGTCTTGGAGGATGTTACACACTCAATCTTATCACTAGAAAACAATATGAATACCATCTTCATTGCTTTTCAAGTTCTATTAAAATTACTTGACTAAAATTTTATTAAAATATTAACTATTACTTGACTAAATCTTTAAGGTGGTAAGTATTGTATTTCACTATGACTACCTTAAAAAATGCACAAGTGTCAGGGAGAACATTGATTCGTATTTCATAATCTAGTCAAGTGTGACATATGAAAGTTGTGGTGAAAATAGTCAGATATAGCAAGAAGCAGATTAACATGTAGGTTCTTCTTGAAAAGTTTTACACAGCACAGGATTCCAGATCAAAAGAATGTTAAGGATGATATCCTAGAAGAACTGGAACATGAGTATAGTGGCATTTGCATATATATTCAATTCCTTTTATGTTCAGATGAACAATATTGGAAGATGAACAGCAGGGGGATGATCTATATTGATTACAATTTAAAAGAAAAAAAAGGAATCATAACCTTGGTTAGCCTTTATGTTTAACTAGTGGCCATGTGCAAGGATTCATGCACACTAAAAGGATATTAATTAGAAGAAATATTTTAGAGGCCTGAGAGGGACTACAGAAGATTGGCTCCAGGGCATGTCCTGCCCGTCTTGTCCAGTTGTGATCACCTGGACCCCAGCAGCAAGTAACCTACCAGTGGAAGTGTCTACCCACTCGTGATCAGTGTGCATCATAGTGACTGGTTGAATGAAATGTTGGACAGAGCATTTTAGGCTTTTATATACATGGATACTTTTTGCTTTTTAATTTAAAATTGAACATAGCAGTTTTTATGAAGTCAGAACAGATGGTTGAACTTCTAAATGCTCAACATTTGTCTTTGCTGAAAGTATAAGCACTCTGTTCCTCAGGTAGTGTTTTTGATCTGAGGGCATTTTGCGTGTTCATTTGTATTTAGTTTCAGAAATGTAGTTGAATTCAGATATTATCTTTTTTTTCTTTGAGGTATTCATTGTTTTTCTCCTTAGCTTTTCTTACCTTTTATTTTCTTTAGTATTTATCTAGTGGAATATACCACTTTTGGAATCACAAAGACCTTGGTTCAATCTGGTTCCACCAGCTTTAGCCAAAATATCTTGATCAATTAACTTTTTAAGTAAATTTCCTCATCTATATAATGAGGAAAATAAAAGTACTGCGTCATAAAATTAGTCTGAGGATTAAATAAGAAAATGAATGAGAATAATCAGCCGAGAATGTATCACCAAGTAAGTAATCAATAAATGAGTTCAATTACTCTTGTAAATATTGGCCTTTAGTTAGAGATTTAAAGTAAAATCTGGCACAGATAAGAGTTTTTTTGAGTTCAAGCATGTAGCTGATATTTATAATCATTATAAGATGTCAGACATCTGCTTTTTCATTCTTAATGCTTTAAGTGTGAACACAGATAAATGCATTCAATAATTACATGTTGAAAGAAGCAATAAGTTGAAAAACCATATGCAAATATTGACATAATATTATCCTCCCTTAGCTTCTTACATGATGAATGTATTATGGCAAATGGCAAATTAAATTTAAGCAAGGATTATAAACATAACAAGTATACAGCCTATGGATCGTTTGAAAATACTTTCTTAAAATATATTCCTTTTACTTTGTGATAACTATGGTCTATGCATGTTAAATACGGATAAAGACCTGGAGAAAGTTCATGAGACTCAAGTATGTAGTATATCTTAACTCATCTCTGAAGGCTCCTTTCCACGTTTTGCATTATGCAACTTACACATTTTTTCCCTTAAATAAGCCCTCAATGATAACCCAACCCTATTTCTCTTCATATGTCAGGAATTTCTATCTAATTTGATGATGACATGCAATAGGAACGTCTCATTCCTCCTTATCCTGGTATATCTTTACTTATACCCCCCTTTGTCTCAGAAAATTGTATAGATTCTCTGCTTAAATAAAAACACAACAACTCTTTCCTCAATCTCATTTACTCTCTTGTCTTCTGGGATCCTTCTCTATCAATTGGCTTTTATTTCTGTCTGCATCTTTAATATTCCCATTACTAATTTACTTATTAGTTAACCATAAAAACATGCCCATGACCCAGAATTATACTGAGGAAAAAAAAAGGTGACCTTCTTCATACTTTATCTCTAAAGTTATTGTATTACCTCTTCATTTTTCTATGGTTTATAAGCTGTTAAAAGGTTTCTCGCTTTATGTGTTTCCCTAGTAACATTTAGCCTTTAACCCATTATGTTTCTATTATGACTCACCTTCCAGGTTCCTCTCTCTCTCTCTCTCTCCCTCTCCCCTCTCCCAACCTCCCCCCTGCAAATGGAGATGTTACTTAGTTCATTATTTTTGGCTCACAAATGTTTGTTATGTGCTCTCTCTTATATACTAGAACTACATTAGTTTTTATTATCATCCCAGTAACTCTGCATCCTGAATTAAACTGTGTAATAGTAAGCCGTCATTCCTTTCCTTTCAAACCTATCTACTTCTGTTTCCTTAAGTTCAAGTTTCATGTAGTAAAATTCTAGTAACTGGATGTTCTTTTGGTACCTAAAACTAAAAATCGGCTGTGTTTTCTGTCTCTTCACACACACACACACACACACACACACACACACACACACACACACACACACGCAAGCACGCAAGCACACACACTAAAGTAATTCTATAAAGTACGGCTATAGCATAACATGAAAAGTGGAGTGTTAAGACAATTTGGAGATACAAGGCTTTATGTTTCCAACACGAGATTTTAAGTAATAGGTTGTATGTAATTTGATTCTGCTGTCAGTGAGGAGTTTCAAAATTTTCATTTTTATTAAAAAAAAAAAAAAAAAAAAAAAAAAAAGGTTTGCCATAGCCTGGTGAATGAATTGAAAAGGAACAGCTGTGACTGCTGGCAAGCAGCCAAGTCAAAAGGTTGGCACTGCAATGTCGATTAGAAGTAATGAAAGCCTGGAACACAGCAGAGTCAATAGCAGTGGGGATGGCAGGTGGAAATCATATTTGTAAATTTATAGAGTTAGATCTGATGGGATTAGGTGCCAGTTGGATGTGAATTTTAAGGAAAATAAGGGAATAAGAATAGTTCCTAGATATTTGGATCAGTTGACCAAATAGATAGATGGTAATGACATTTCTTGAGATCAGGTACATAAAAGAAGAAAAAAAGAGGAAGATGACTTCACTTCTAAACCTGTTCAATTTGTCTTGCATATGAGATTTGTAAGTGATAATATCTAATACAAATTTGGATATGTTGGTCTGTAGTTTATATTTGAATCATAGAAAAAGACTATACACACGTACAGAAATATACACACTGGATATTTGGTACTGTGTTCATGAATGCATCTAACTGGAGAATTTTAGTTTTAACAAATAGCTCTTCCATCCTATATAATAAAACTCTAAAATGTAAATTGTCCCCTTGACCAGGAGCTGGACCAAGGGGTAGGGCTGGCCAGCCAACCGCCTGCGGCCTCTCTCCCAGCCGGCTGCTTCCAGTCAGCCGGGATACGGGAGGCCCTGGCCAGCAGCCAGCTGCCACTAGGGACCATACCCATGCATGAATTTCGTGCACTGGTCCTCTAGTTTCAAATAATAAAATCTTAGCATGCATGTTAACCTGTGCACACATGCACACACACACTCATGCCCAAGAGTCGGTAATAGTTTACCTAGTTTTGTTTTAATCCTGGATGTTTATATTACAACTAGAGGCCTGGTGCACAAATTCGTGCACAGGTGGGGTCTGGCCGGCTCACTCCCTGGCCAAACTCCCCGTTGAGCCTTTTATTATGTAGGATATTCTTTCAAAAATATATTTCAATAATATATGCTTATTTTCTTGTGATAATGAAATTTATTTATTGTTTATGTGTAAAAATGCAATATTTTACACAAAAGTTATTTTTAAAATAAAATATTAAAAGGTCTTTAAAATGGTATTTTGCAATTGGAATTTTATGCATGCTGCTTTTGTTTGATGTGACTACCTACTTTTCTAGTGTTATATACTTAGTTATCCATTAGAAATTAATAGTATAACCATTATTTCTAGTCAGTTCTCACAAAGTCTACTGTAAAAACTGGATAATTTTCTCAAAGTTTAGAGAAATATTAAAATTCACAATTTAATAGTTTATCAAATACAAAACAATCTTAAATCCCTTTTGGAGTTGTTTTAAACTATGCCCTGACAACTTGAGGTTGATTTGTTGTTGTTTGTTTGTTTGTTTGGTTTTGTTTTGGCTGAGCATGGGTGCAAGGGTTATTTCTTCCTGGGTTCTCGTCCTGACAGATTTGAAAAATGAAGCTATGGACAAAAGGTGGTAGGTGAGAATTACAGAAACTTTATAGCAAGCACATACTACCTCTAAAACCCTAATCTTAAATTTTTCATTCTAAGACTCTCTGTCTCCTAATGAGAGACAGAAGGGTTGCCTAAACAGGGAGGCCATTGCTCTCTTTGTCTTGAGGGATTATATCCTAGAGACCACACTCTCCCTTATTGTGCCTTTCCCACTTTGGGACTTCAGCCTTGTAATCAGTTCCCATGGTCCCTAGATCCGCACATCTTTTTGGTCATCTCATCTCTTCAGGTTGGAGTTGCTTTGTTCTCCCTTATGGCTTTCCCAGCTGCTCAGGTCAGGTCTGCTTTAAATCTAACTCTTGGTTGCTTTAATTGCTCAGGCCAGAGATACCTCTGTCCTCCCTGTAGCCCCAGCCCCTCCCTCAGCCCTTCCTGTCTGCCTAATTAAGCTAGCTAGTCCTTATTAATGTAAACTAACTTACTGTGGTATAAAAACACTTAGAAAATCAACACACCTGTTAATGCTTTCTAAAAGTACTTTTCTTCATCAGCGAAGGTAGTTTTTAAAAAGTATTATAAATGTTTCATATACTTATAGAAAAGTGTAAGATAAACAGAACCTTCATATTATTATATTGGGAAAAAATTACACTGTAATTTGATACATACATATTGATTTTCATTGTATTCTGCCAGTATTTTTAAAGACAAGAACGCTTTAAATCAAGGAATGTTGTACTGAGAAAAATCTGGGAAAAAAATGTCAAATTCAGAAGAGCATTAGAGAGAAGTTTACTCAAACACCCCCTGTTTTTCATCAATCTGGCTTATTTTTTTTTTTTTTATTTTCACCCTTCAAACTCATCCATCTTATTCAGTGATGCATGCTGGAAAATAACGGGAAGTAATGTTAGAAAGGTAGGCAGGAATGCATTTGTGGGGTTCTAAATGTCCCTCTAAAAAGTATACAATGTCTACCATTCAAGCAGCATTCTTTTAAGGTCTTGAGGAGAAAAATAATCTATAAAAATGTTCAGGAAGATGAAGTAGGTGGATTAGTATAAAACAGGTTAAGAGGTACAAGTAAGATTAGCTATAAAGCATGGTCAATTTTAAAAAAAAAAGCTTTAGAAATGATCTAAAGATAAAATGAAAAATGTATAAGCAGTGTGGGATCAAATAGCTCCTCCAAGCTCAGATCTTGTGTTTTCTCTTTCATGGCTCTTTCTCTCCTATCACACCAATCTCATGTGAATCCTAACCAATGCCTTCAAAGCTCACCTCAAAAATTAGCACCTATCTTCCAGTTGAAACCAAACATTCTCTCTGTTGCATTCTAATTACTAAATATTTGTTTCCTTTTAGCACTTATTATACTGAATATTTCAAGCAATCTTTATAACATGCCCAGAGTCCCTGATCAGCTGTTTGAAAACAGGAGTTGTTTGTTATCTTTGTTTTCATAGGTCATTTACATGGAGTATTTTGCACGGTAAAAGTTCAATTAAAGTTCTTGAATAAAAATGTTATTCAAATTAATTAAGTGTTACAATGTTAGGTAGATTGAAATGGGTGTATAGAAGGGAGAGGGAAGGAAGGAAGAAGGGAGGTAGGGAGAAAGGAGGAAAGGAAGTTAATGCCTGACTGAATTAAGGTACAAATGAAAGTTGGTTATTGTTGGCGTTGTGGTGTCCCCTGGTTATGTAAGGTAGTATATACTATTAAACAAGACTGGTGAGATGTCCAAAAATATGAAGTTTTGTTGGAAATATTTAATTGAAATATATTCAGTCTGGCTTCCGCTTTTGAAAGGCTCATTTTATGAAGTAGGCAATTGTTTCTGCAACCCCTGAAGTACACTGCTAATCTACCGCTGCCAAAAAAGGCAGATAGTTACTAGTTTCTCAACTGATTTCAGTCTTACACACAGGAGCCAAATACTTTCTGAAAATGTTCTCAAGAAAGTCAAGAAAAAACATATTTACAGTAGAATCGAATAAGAAGATAGTAATCCACTATCCTTTTCTTGAGTCAAAGCATGGCATTCTCCAGGGAAATCTTCCACAAACCTTCTACGTTATTTTTCCTGTGACTTCTTTATATAACTTTGATGTGGCTGGTGATGCAAGAATAGTCCAGTTACACATCTGATGTTCACCTTATAGTTATTTTTTGTTCTTAATATATGTTTTATTAACATTGCATTGAATATCAGAGCAATAACTCTTTCACTTCAGCATATTATTATAGATAAATTTTAGTTTAAGGATATAAGACTGGGTTAATTTAGAATTATGCAAATAATTATGAAGGTCTGAGGGGTCAACCTACTTTCAAGCTAACCAGTTGGTCAGCCGCAGTTTCATGGTTGCTGGTAACAGACATTCGATTCCTGGGTCAGAGATTAAGGGCTGTTTCTCACTCACTGTAGCATAGTAATAGCATTAGCATTTTTTTGTTAATTCTCCTATCTCCAATTTCCTGAGGGTGATGTGAAGAGGCCCAGATGACTGTTGCATGGATAGTGAGTTATATTATTAGAGAGGAACACTGAATTAAGGGAACCCAAATGTTTTATAACCTGTAGCAGGCAAACCCCTCCTTTGTTCCAGAGAGAGATATTATCATTACTCTACTGGAAAGTAAGTATATCTGCCTATTGTCACGGAGCTAATTGCTATGAAAACCAATTTGAAAATGGGGTACCTAGGTGGTTGAGCATGAATCAGGAGGTCACAGTTCAATTCCCAGTCAGGGACATGCCGAGTTGCAGGCTGGATTCCATTGTAGGGCATGCAGGAGGTAGCCAATCAATGATTATCTCTCATCATTGATGTTTTGAATTCTAGCATCATGGTCCACAAAATGTCCTGAATGCTCTTGCAAAACAAGCTGTATTTATTATTTTATTTTAATTGCTATTGTGTGAAAAAAAAATTCCCAAGTCTAAAGTTTTTAGAAATAACAATTATTCCATTAAATCAAAGATTGGCCCTAAAGCATGCTATCTTATTTTTCCCCTGTCTTGTTCTCTTTCAGGCACATTTATTTTCTTATCTATGAGCTACTATAATAGTTTCCTATTATAAGTTCATCACAGATAAGCTTTTGCACATGGATCTTTTCAGTTTACAGATTAATGAAAACCTTTAACTTTTCCATTTTTCTATGAAGTGCTCTATGCCATCAAATGCTTCCCCTGGCTTCTGTACACTGGAACATGAACACTTAAGATTTTATCTCTCACTACTCAAAATAATTTTTTTTTATTTTTTACCTCAGACTTATTTTAAGTTACCAGTTTCCCAGTTTCTAATCTGTACTGTTGTTGTATGAGTAAAAACAAAAATACTACATTGGTATTTCCTTTGATGTTTATTTATTTTTACTTTTATAAATTTACCTATTAAAATTTACATTACAGATAACAATACATATAAACTAATTCAAAGTGAAAAATGTGAGTTGACAACTGATTCACAATTAAAGCTTGATAGTTGCCATAACATTTTTTTTCTTTCTGTATCAAACCACTGAAATATTGAGATTATAGAATAATGGGTTCTTATTCCCTTATATAGACCTTTGGCATACACTATTCTGCTATAACTTTCTGTTAATAATTTCTTCATGTTATATTTTTATACTCTCCCACCCAGTGTCATGATACATTTTATAGATACAAAATAAGTGTTTGTTGATTATTAAATGATCCAGAAGCATATTATTAAAAAAAAAAAAAACTTCTCTTGACCCTAGCTGGTTTGGCTTAGTGGATATAGTGTAGGCCAGTGGACCTAAGGGTCCCAGGATTGATTCTGGTCAAAGGCACATGCAGGGATTGCGGGCTGGATCCCCAGTGTAGGACGTGCAGGAGGCACCTGATCAATGATTCATCCTTATCATTGATGTTGTTTCCATCTCTCTCTCTCTCCTCCCTTTCCTCTCTGAAATAGATAAAAATATGTTTAAAAAATAACAACAAAACAAAATATATTCTCTTGACTACAAATGAGAATGGTCAGCTGTTGAACATGCTTATTCAGTAATGCATATGATTTCAATACGTGTAAACACCCACATATTAATGATAATTAATAGTTATTATCATTAATATGTGGGTGTTTACACATATTTTTTGCCTGTCAGGCAAAAAAAAATGTGATTTTTATAGAGGAAAAGTTTCCAATTATTATTTTACTATTTTTCTTCTGTAGTCTCAAGAGAATATTGAATTTTAGTCCACCCATAAAACAGGCAAAATATATTAAATGTACATAGATGCAAAGATTCTTGTATTATTTTTCCAAATTGCTATTTTGACATATGGTACATTCCCATTAGTGTCATCATCTAAGTTAAACTATGTTAGGAGGGCTAGAGAGAAAACAGAGCTAGAAGAAGCCCTAGAATGAGGCATAATTGATTTTGGTCTAGAATATAAGTTCCCTTTGTGTTGAAGGTATTGCTTTTGCCCTTTGCCTCTGTGGCTGACTTATGGGAACTACTATAAATGAGTTCTCTGATCTTTGGGAATTCACTCGACTCAACCAATGGAGAACTAGAGAGAAGGAAAAAACCGAAGTTGAGGGTTTTTCTTTTCCTTTTTCCTCCCAGTGGTACACGCAGGGACATGCCTCCTTTGATTAAATCTGAGAGCTTCTAAATAATAGTTTTCCACAGCTAATTATCTCTCTGTGAGTTTGTATAGCTGTTCTCTCTTCTTACTCTTTAAGGCTTATAAGTTCACTTTAAAAATGTTTTCATTTAAAAATATTTTAATTTTAATATACATTTTTAATGATTTCAGAGAAGAAGGGGGAGGTAAAGAGAGAAACATCAGTGATGAGAGAGAATCATCAATCAGCCATCTTCTGCACAACCCCCACTGGGGATTCAGCTAGCAACCTGGGAATGGGCCATGTCCATAATAAAATTGTGACCTCCTGGTGCATGGGTAGACACTCAACTACTGAGCCATATCAGCGAGACAGTTTACCTTAATTTGGTTTCTTCTATAAATTAGAATTTAGGTATAAGTAGTTTAATCAGAGTTACCCTCAAATCATCAGGATAAGACAAGAGGAATAATCAGTTTAAAAAAATGTATTATTGAGCTTGTTAGAACTTTGAGCAACTGGTGATCAAGCCCTCTGGAGACCCTATAAGCAACTATGTAGAATGTGTGTCAGGATTTTGAAGGGTGTAGAGCTTGCATACTTACCCTAAAACCCCACCCCAAGTGCATTGCTCCTACAATGTAAACTCCTTCCATGAAGCTCCTATCCACCTAGGTCTTCTTTGGCTTCAGTAGAAAAATATCTCAAAGCCAAATAAGAACAGCTGGCATTGTGCACAATTTATCCACCACGGTAGGCTGGAATCAAAGGTAGCTAAGGAGATGTAAAACCTGGCATCAACTGCATCTGCTGCAAGGTGATAAGAACTGGGTCACCATTACCAGCTTCAGGGTATAGCAGCTTCCCCTGTGGCTTTCTTATTCTTTGCCCATAGCTTTTAAGTAGTATCCTTATTAAACCTTTCTCAAATTACCCAGTTGGAGTGCACTTTTCTGCCAGAACCCTGACAAATACTTCTTTTGTCCGTGATGTTGGCCATAGGACATAATGCTGCCAAATATCCAACATTTGGCTCTATCTTTTCTCACCTTTGACCAGACTTCCTAAGTTTATCAAACAACACCTGGCACTCAAACCCACCTTCTCAATACTCTACTGAGATAAGTGGCTTGATTATATTTCATTAAAGTATGTCTGTGTTTGCCAGGTTTTGTGTCTCTATAATGAGTATATAATATAAATATATCTAGCAGAGCACTGGGGTAGAGTAAGCCCTGTGGTAGGAGAAAGGCAAAGGAAATATTCTGCACAGAGGCCACCAGCCAAGTAAGAATAGACAGACACTTCCAATCTGAGAAAGTGTAGTGCTGACAGTGTACAACCGAAGACATGGAAACCTAAGAGACTGAAGTGCTTCTCATAATAGAAAATGTTTATATAGTACGGTCCATGGAAGTCCCACATCAATTAAAAAATATTCTCAAGTTGTATAGTCATGATGCATAGTAAAGTACCATATGTCTTTGTTTGGTATTTAATTAGAGTGTTTTTGAAGAGACATTATTTTCCATTATATAGGACATGAGGATTCTTCTGTTGCTGAAGAAACTACAAAGCATAGGGCTACAAGTTTTATACTTTAGTTTGTGGCACATAAAATATATCAAAATGGATTACTGTTCTGACATTCTCATTTTTGTCACTTCACAAACGTGTCACTCGCTAATAATTTATTAAAGAGCAGATACATGGTTTTGTTTATAAGCACAATTTCTTTATATATTTGCAAATAAAAGCAGAATTCATCCTTTGCAATATTTTCCCCAGTAGAGAAGGTGTGAAAGGAAGGCCCCTAGACAATGATGGTAAACATTGCAAGGATGAGGATACTAGAGCTGGAGCTGAGGAAATAAGTTTTAGTGTTTCACCTTAACTAATTGTTTTGTTTTGTTTTGTTTGTTGTTTTGTTTTGTTTTTTTGGATTATAGACCAGTGCTTGCTAAGGTTATGTTATGCTTCACAATAGAATGGAATATTGCCTCAAGCTGTTTTTCCTATTTGGGAGCTCTAATAGTATTTAAGCAACTTTTAAAAATGTAGAACTGTTACAATTTTGTAAATTTAAAGTGTACAGTGTGTTAATTTTATATATTTATAGATTTATTATGATTTCCGTTGAAGCAATATTTATTACATTGCATTATATAGGATAACATTCTTTTCTGTATTCATCATAGTAAGCATTGGGTATGTATGGCTTATTTAATACTTATTACATGTTTTTCAATCAACTTTTAACACACAGACTTGTTTTCTCATTTATGTAAACACAGTAAATATATTTTAATGGGTGACATCCAATTCCTTTTTGCCTTTGTATTTTGCTTTAAGCAATATTGCATTATAAAATGTTCAGTTTATGTCCATATCATAATAGCTTAATGAGTCCTAAAATCGGAAAGGAAATTAAGTGGTGCAATCAAATTCATAGAGGATAGAAAATTCAATGAGATTTAGTAAGCTAAAATTTTAGGAATGTAATGAATATGTCTAACATTGTGACAGGATTGAAATTTGGTGTTCCTTCATTTAGTCTCACAATTCTTCACATATTTATTTATTTAAAATATCTATCTACCTATTTTGAGCCAAGCATGCTGATGTTTGATATGAATACAAAATATGAACAAACATCATGAACCTGACAGATGTCAATCAAGTAATCACCAACTATTAAATATATGTTATTAATTTTTAAGTGGAAAATATGAGTATATAATAAAGCATCCTATAAGGAGAGTTGACATTATATAAGGGATCACTGAGCTAAAGCAAAGGGATTCTGGCAAAGCTACTGCCATATTTAGAGTTAAGGGAAAGATTTATGCAAATGTCCTGATGTGAGAAGAAGCATGGTCTGTCTCTACTAATATAGCTATGGCAATAGTGGTGGAAACAGAGATTGATCAGGAAAGAGGTTCAGAATGTTTGCAGTAGTAACCAGATATTTATTCTTGTAGAAACTTAGTTTCTTATAAGAATTTTGTGGCCGAAACTGGTTTGGCTCAGTAGTAGAGCATGAGTCTGCGGACTGAAAGGTCCCAGGCTCGATTCCGGTCAAGGGCATGTACATTGGTTGCGGGCACATCCCCGGTAGGGGGTGTGCAAGAGGCAGCTGGTCGATGTTTCTCTCTCATCGACGTTTCTAGCTCAATATCTCTCTCCCTTCCTCCTCTCTGTAAAATATCAATAAAATATATTTTTTTTAAAGAAAGAATTTTGTTGGGGTGTGATTCAAGAAAAATTGGCGTGGCAGGTCCAAATTTGCACCTTCAAAAATATTTCTAGGTGCAGACTATTTGGAGGAGCCCAGAGAGGATGAATATTTGTTCATTAGGTGGCAGTTTCATTGCCCATCTGAAAGGCCACAACTGGAAGGAAAATCTAGATGAAGACTGCTTGGATGTATTTGTGAGATATAGTATAGAAATAAAATCAAAGAGATCTGGTGATTAATTTGGGGGGGGGGGAAAGTCATCAAATAGGATTCCTATGTTTTAATCTTATGGGAAATAAATCCAGAGTACTCCTACATATCAAATTGGAGAATACTTGGAGATTGTTAAGTTCATGAAGTAGGATATATTAGGTGTTTGATTTAATATATATTGAGTTGGAGAAATTTTAACAAATGCAAAGTGATGTTTAATCGGCAGTTGGTTATTCTGCTCCCTAGTTTAAAAGTCTGGACTAGATCTAGCATTGAAAATATATCTATGTAAACATCACCACTGTGTGTAAATTTTTCTATATAATGTTTTTTACATTATTTCTTGATATATATGTTAACATTTAACGGCGGGTAACTTGACTTAGTTTTCAAAGAAGCTAGGAATTTGAGAGGAATGTTTAAAAAGACATGATTTAATGGAGGCAAAGAGAAGTGTTCTAGAGCAGAATAGGCACTTGATTTGACAAACATTGAAGAAAGCTCAATATGATAGTATTTAAAAACACCACTGAATTTAGTAATACAGAAACCATTATTGACTGTGGTGAGTAGTGTTCCTATTGACTATATTAACCTACCAACTACATTGAAATGTAGGAAATGAAATCACTAAGTAGAAACACTTAAACATTTTAAATATTTGACTTCATAGAGGAAAGATATATATATTAATTGATACTTGGATAACTAAATTACATTTTAAAAATATGTTTCTGTTGATTTTAGAGAGAAAGTGAAAAGCATAGAGAGATAGACACCTTGATGAAAGAGAAGTATAATCAATTGGCTGCTTCCTGGACTACTCCCACCGGGGAATGAGCCAGCAACCTTGGCATGTGCCCTGACCAGAAATCGAACCAGTGACCTCTTGGTTTATGGGTAGATGCTCAATCATTGAGCTACACCAGTTGGGTGCTAAATTACATTTTGATAATATCTCACAAAACAAATCTTTATCAATAAAAAGAAGAAGAACGAATTCTGAAAGTTATATACAACTTTTCTAATTCTCAAGATTTTTACAAAAATTATTATATTGTATATATTTTCAAAATATGTGACTGACCCTGCATGATTTTTAACCTCACAGCTTTTTCAAACATTAGCATAACTTATAGGTATGAATAAAGATGCAAAGGATAGACTAGTTAAGAAATAGCAAGGCTATTCTTTTTTAGATGAGAGTAATTGGTACAACTCAAAGTAACTTTGATGAATACTAAGACCTATACAAAAAATAGGGATGTTTACAAGCTGGTTTCAGAAATATACTTTGTGGATAGGTTTCCACAAGGCAATTTGTAATTGTCTTTTTCCATTGTCAGAAATGGACCAGAAGATTTAGTGTTGTTTGGATGTCCTGAAAGCATCCAACATTAATTTCTCACATGAGTTTTGAGCATTACATCTGTTTTTGTGGTTTTCGTACACAATGGCTAAGACTTTAATCATGACACATTTTTTTTAGTTCATCTGAAATATAATTCTTCATTCCACACTAAGTATTATTTTTTTGATGTCTAACTTTTCATTCTATTTCAAATTATATTCTCTTTAATTTCTAATCCTCCTTGGAGGGCTTGGTCTGTCTCTACTAATACAGCTATAATTCTTTCCCCCTGCTTTCCAAATATTGTTGGTTTTGTTTTAATTTGAAATCTGAAAGAAAAGGAAGAATACTTTCTAATGAATTCTTGAGTTCTAAAAAAATAATTCAGTTTTAAAGTATGCATTACTTATTTTAAAATCTTAAGAAAAATAAACTTGAATTCTCTATATGTAAATCTTTGAATTGGGGATTGAAAGTACTGAATACATCACAGAAGAACTCCTATTTTTCTATATGTCCAGAAAAATAATGCATAGTTGTAATTATTAACCAATCTCCATGTTAAGTATATTCACCATTAGAAAATTCCTCTATGTTTGAATTTCTTAAGCAGTTTTAAGATTCTGTACTATCTCAAGTTCAGCCATAAAAGCATTGATTATTTGTACAATGCATCTTCTTATCTGAAAGCTTAATTCTACATTTTCTAGTAATATCTACTCTACTTTTCATATTCCTAATAAATTGTAAAATTTTCAGTATCTGGCCTTATACCTTTTTCTATCTCCTAAACTAATCATATTTTAATTCCCTAAAATGTATGTGTATGCATAATGTATGTCTGTGTGTGTTTGTCAAGAATATCTATTGAGATATTTATTTTCGTTTGCTATCCTGTTGTCCTTTCCTCCTTTTTCTATTTATTCTCTCATTTTTAAAAATTGTGTAGGCTTTATGCCCTTTGTTGCTTTAAGAGAATGATATTTTTTAGGACACATAAGGCATTAACTTTACACCCTTTGCTTTTGTTTTTGAAGACTTAGTATCTAATATAGGTTTGCAGTGGAAAAGGAGGAAATAGATTAAGGCAAGTCCTAGAGGGAAAATTTTTAAAAAGAGGAAGAGCTCAGAGATCAAGAGAGAAGAGGCAGGTCTGATTTTGAGATGGATGGTGATATAGGCCTTTTGCTGAACTCCACAAAGTTTAAGGCACCTAGGGCTGGGGCTAACAAAAACAGCTGCAAAATACCTGGGGAGCTTGTAACCTAGGCACTGAGACTTCACACTTAACAGACACCCATGCTCTGTACATGACAGAGATTTAGTCATTAGATCTCAAAGGGCCACGTACAACTTGGGCGATTGCAACCCAGTGGAACCACTGGGAATCCAGCTATTTACTGAATGTATTAGAACCTCACTGAATGTATCAGACACCTCAATAATGACAGACTAAATTTTTCACCAGCCAGGTACAAGGGGGGACATGGAGTCACACTTAATTTCACATAATAAAGGGAAAAAATGTAGTTTTAGCTACTCTGCATATAATATTTTAAAGATTTGATAATATAATATTGATAAATTATTAGTCCTCTTCCCCTCATTTGCCATGTACCAGCAAGATTACCCCCTTTATGTTCTTATTTGCACTATAATTGTGTGTTAGGCCTTTGTACTTGCTGTCTCCTCAACCTGAAGGATACAGCAGATTCCTTGTTATTGGAGTCTGATTCAGTTCACATACCACCTCCTCAGTGAGACGGTGACTGAAAGCCAAATTTATACCTGCCTCCTATCCTGAGTTACTCTATCTTGATAGCACTTACTCTAAATGAAATTATCTTGTTAATTTATTTCTGTGTTTCTATTGTTTAAATCACCCTCTAGAAAGTAATTCCCATGAGTCCAGGGGCTTTGCCTCCTTTCCTACAGATAGAAGCCGGTCATGTAGTTAGGCTCCTTGAATGTTTATGAAGTGAATGAAACTAGCCTTCTAGTCTCTGCATACTGGCAGACTTCATTTATAATTTCAACCTTCATGACTTTTTTACATCAAATATATACAATGTTTTAGACTCTATAGAGCATGATGGAGTCTGTTTTTAACTATCATTATTGTAAGGATTTAAAGAAGCACAGAGTCTTCCCAGTGTTTTATTTTTTTCATATCATTTATATGAAATATGTTAGGATGATTAAACTCCATATTTTTATGATTGTTAATACAGATTTGGGGTAGAACTGAGTAAGGCATAAAGAATAGATTTATCAAGACTTTAAAAGCAACATCAAGTGTTGTGTAATTTTCCAAAGCATGTTGTTATTTAAAAGAGTTAATGAGCTGGAGGTATATAATTCTGAGAAACAGATACAATTAGGCATAGTATTGACTTACCCATTAGAAGACAATTAATCATTTTTGTTGTAAGCAAAATTGGAAACATTGGTTGTTAACCAAGAAATGTGTTTCACTCTTCAATTTTAGATTGCAAGTTTAAACTAGATTTTTTCCCTAGTTATTAATGTTATAGATATTTATTTCTCTTAGTCTTAAAACCAGGAGACAGATAAAAAGGATCCTATAAATAATACGAAGGATGGCACAACATAAAATAAGTATTAATACAAAAATATGTTATATACCATAAAAATCAACTTTGAAAATAATCATTACTAATCAATCATCCCAGTGAATGAAAGATAATATGAATTTTATTGAACTTCATAACTGTTGCAATTAAAAATTTCATAGACCTCAAGTCTTATTGGTAGATGGTTTTACTAAAGCTCTCCCCTTTCTTAGCACAGAAAAAAAACATAGAGAAAGGATCTAATCTTGTTAAGTATTAGAACTATCAAAACTTTTGACTATACCCTAATGTGACAAATATCCATTGCCACCCAGTACACACATACATGCACAAAAATACACACATATACACAGGCATGTGTGTACTCACACACCCCAGTTTGAGTATGTAATTAAAACAAAAAACAAAATAAAAAAAATATTTGTGTTTTGCACATGAGACATGTTTTGTTAAAGCATATTCAATATTAAAAGTTTGCTCAAACAATATTAAAAGTTTGGCTCAGTGAATAGCAGGTTGGCCTGAGGACTCAAGGGTTCCAGGTTTGATTCCAGTCAAGGGCATGTACCTTGGTTGCATGTACTTCCCTAGTAGGGGGTGTGCAGGAGGCAGCTGATTGATGTTCTAACTCGCTATCCCTCTCCCTTCCTCTCTGTAAAAAATCAATAATATATATATATTTTTAAAAGTGGTATGGTCCTAGCCAGCTTGGCTCAGTGGATAGAGTATCAGCCTATGGACTGAAGGGTCCCAGGTTCAATTCTGGTCAAGGACACATGCCTGGGTTGAGGGCTTGGTCTCCAGTATGGGATATGCAGAAGGCAGCCAATCAATGATTCTCATCATTGATGATTCTATTTCTCTCTCTCTTTCTTTTTGAAATCAATAAAAATATATTTTAAAAAGTGATAGGGGACCTGTTCAATGATGGACTGAGGACTGAAGAGTTGTGGGTTCAATTCTAGTCAAGGGCACAAACCTAGGTTGCAGGTCCAGTCTCCACATGCAGGAGGCAACCAATCAATTTATCTCTCTCATATCAATGTTTCTCTCTCTGTCTCTCTACTCTCCCTTCCACTCTCTGAAAATCAATGGATAAAATATCCTCAGGAAAGGAGTAAAGAGAATAAAAGGGGTAGGGTATGTCTTGAAATCGGCAATGTCCTATCTCAGATTGAAGGCAGAGTTTGTTGTGTATGTGGCCCAGTGTGGATTTATGTAGAACTGGGTTGTATGGAGTTCTCTTGGCCCTGGGAGGCATTGCTATTTTTCTTTCAGAGGGAGAGAACTGTGTGAAAGAGCTACAGTTGACATTCTTCCCAGATCACTATTCTGCTGTTCATATGAAACATAAGAGACTTTTTATCCCAAGATCAAGGAAAGGGCATCAGTAAATATAAGAACTAATAACATTTGATAATTTCAATATTCATTAAATTCCAATTGACTGTAATAACTTTTTCAAATAATATTTGACTCATCACAAGCAAAATTGCAAAATGAAAATTGTTTCTTTCATCGTAACAGCTGAGGAGAGTTCATAGGAGGCCTTCATGCTACCAGCTTACTTATTATTAGGTGATACATCAGGTGGCATTTCACAGTGACTTGGATTTGCAAGAGTTACTTTTTCATACTACAGTTACTGAAGCTAGAAAATCTGACTCATAATAATTAAATCATGTCATCTTATGAAGGCCAAGCTGGATCTTTTGTTAGGCTATAATGGGAGAACAGAGAGCAGGGCTTTAAAATGTGATTTTTTAAATTCTGTTATTCCTGCTTTTACTGGATGGCATTTTTCTGTAATAAGAAATAGAACTCAGTTTCTCCAAAAGAGAAATGATAGTGCATGGTTAAATTTTGGTCTTAATGATTAATTTTAGAATAAGGAGTTGATATTATAGTTTCTACTAGTGATAGTTGATGGATTTCCTCCCAGTAATAATGCCTACCTCTTACTCTTCATCCAGTGTAGCTTATTCTACCTTTTTGTTTATGAGAACTCTTCACTTTTCCTAAACATTTCAAATTAAAACAATGCCTAATAGTTATAAAAACATTGAGAAATTAAAGTTAAATATTCTGTGATATAAAAGCCTTTTGGTGGTTGATTTGTATGGTTTAAAATTATATGTAGGGAAGTTTATAGTCATATATTATTCTCCAAAAAATTCCCTATAGTAAAAATGGAGATTTCAAATCCTCGGATTTGATTTTTCTTATTAAATTTCATTTTCATAATATTTTACCAGGAGAGCATTGAATTTTCATCTCATTGAGGTGCTATTGTAAATAATTTTATGACATTGAAGAGGTCACAATGTCTATAAATTCAGTGGGTAAAGCATTAGGTTAAAATACACATTGATAAACAAATCTGGAAGATGAGGGTAATGAAATACAAAAAAGAACAAAGTAGTTATTCTCTTGTTACCTACACTCCTTGTTTACTGCCTGACTAATCAAGCTAAATTTTAAAATTATGGTAAAAATCTTACCATTTATTTCTGACTGAATTGCAATCTATTTTCTTGTTGAGTTATCATATCTGATATGACTTTAAAATGTTGTTATGATTATTCAGTAGGAAAGAAGATAATTAAATCAGTATTAGTCATACTGGCTGTTAATGAGTAAACTAAGAGAAAAATTGAGAATAAAGAGGAAAATTTGGGAGTCAGAGTAGATAATTAAAATGTAGTGGGAATAGCCATGTAACTGGGAAATAGTAAATTCATGAACTAATAAGAGATAAGCCCCTTAGAAAAGAATTTGAATACAGGGATCAATCAATAAAGGATATGTGTCTAAGTAGATATTAAATGGATATCAGAATGAAAGCCTTAACAAACATAAATTCCAGGATTCAAAAGTGACTAGAACTTTTATCTTCTGCTAAAATAGCTTAACTTTAACTTTTTCTGGATTATTATAATTGCCTAATTTTGGAACATGTGATAATCTGATACAGAAGAGAATGTTGGTATAAATATGACTGCTGTTGAATCAGATAGTAGTGATTATGTAATAATAGGAGATTTGAAGTGTGGGATAGAAATACAGTCTACCAAGAAGCTCTGTCCATTATTATGGATGAAGTCAAAAAGTAATTTCTATACTATCTTCCTCATTGCCCTGTTATAAAATACAATATTCCAGTATTTTTATGATTCCAAAAGGTCTCATATAACGTGTAGACACCAATATGTTCACTTTGTAAGGCAAAAAAGTTTAAACTTTACCACCCAGCCTGATTTAAATATACTGTTTTGTTTTGTTATAAAATCTGGACCTATCTCTATTCTCCTATTTTAATGTTTTGTGGGGATAATGAAAATTATGACTGATAAAATTTTGCTAGAGAGTATTAGAAGGTTTTTATTGGACAGATGATCCTCTTAAGCCATGGGGTTTTTATATTATAACAGATCAAAAGTTCTAAAATCATCACAAATAATTTATTCTCTCCAAAGTTAAAATAACTGTAAACCCCTTTCCTAGTATACCATGCCATGAATATTATGACACCTTTACCTTTTGATATATGTCATAAAGAAGCCACCCAATCATAATTTGTTTTTTAGTTCTATGTGGAAGGATATAAGTTTGAATATAATTTACAAAATAACTCTTATTATTTCTAAATGATTAATTTGTATTGCAATACATTAAATATAATCCATGGAAATCTAATCCAAGAAAAGAGGTGAGAAAGGCAGTAGAAGAGACACAAATAGCAATGATTTATATAAAAATTATAGATTAGATTACTTACTCCTTAAAAAATATATGCCATCTCTAACTAGTTTGGGTCAGTGGATAGAGCTTCAGCCTATGGACTGAAGAGTCCTAGGTTCGATTTCAGTCAAAGGAAATGCCCAGGTTGCAAGCTTGATGTACAGATGGGAGCATGCAGGAGGCAGCCTATCAGTGATTCTCTCTTATCATTGATTTTTTTTTTATCCTTTTCTCTCTCTTCCTCTCTGAAATCAATAAAATATATTTTCAAAAATTGCTAAATGAATTGCTATTGTACATGTGCTCATAGTGATAATGGCTACTCTCCTCCCAAGACAATGATATGTATGTTTGTAGATTTGTGTGAAATAAGTTTATAGTTGTGTGTTTATGTGTTTGTACTAATGTATATATGCCTAACTACATATATACATTAGTATATATGTAGTTAGGCAGTATATATATAGTTATGCCAGCCTGATCACCCTCTAACCACTCCCCTGCCAGCCTGATTGACACCTCACTGCTCCCTTGTCAGCCAGATTGCCCCTAATTGCCCTGCCTTGTAGGCCTGGTCACTCCCAACTGCCCTCCCCTGCTGGCCTTGTCACCCCTAACTGCTGTCCCCTGCTGGCCAGGGTCCCCCAAACTGCCCTCCCTTGCTGATTGCTCCCAACTGCCCTCCCTTTCAGGCCTGGTCCCTCCCAACTGCCCTCCCATACAGGCCTGATCGCCTACAACTGCCCTCACCTAGCAACCATCTTGTGGCAGCCATCTTGTGTCCACATAGGGGCAGCCATTCTGTGTGTTGGAGGGATGATCAATCTGCATATTACCTTTTATTACATAGGATATAGTTATATATGTGTATATATGTATACATAGTTATATATGTGTATGTCTTACATACATATACATGCACATGCATTTTATACATACTCTTATTTTAAAATGATCTGATAATGAAACCAATTTTTAAGTGCCAGTTGAAATATAATCCATTTCACATTTTCCTATCTGAAAATAGGGAAATTTTAATCAATTTATAAGAACTCATACAGATTTCTACTAATTGTACTGTATTTATAACCTGTAAAGAATATTACACTTTATATTTTCTATATTTTTTTTTCTAAAAATTTATATTATAGGAAAAAATCTGTCTTTCTCTTTAAGGATACTTTATATCAGACAACTGCTTTGTGGATTCTAGCATGCTATTTTTGACATCTAAATTTAATGCCCCAATATCACAATTGAAAGACCCGTACTTGCTTTTATGAATTTGCCTTTGTAAAAATGACATTTGCTGTGCATATTTCCTCATTAATTAGGAATGACAATGGGTCAGAAAAAGCTAGGTTGAAGGACAAAAATATTCTTATGGGGAAAAAAAGAAAACAGATTTTTAAAAGCTACATATTTTTAAATTTTAAAAAGACAACTTCTGAGGATTTTCTTTGGGGTTTGGTATAATGTTTTTGACATTTCAGTTTATACTTTCTCTTCTTTCATGTGAATGTAAATTTAAATAACACACAGCAAAATTATGTACAAGAGGCCCACTAGATTTCAAATGGAAAACTTTGGGGGGAAAATTGTTCTTTTCAAAATAGCTATAAGTTAGAAACATCTTTTAGCTCTAAGTTCTGACTTCATTTTGTTGAAGGAGGAATGGCTAATATTTTCATGAGTTAAAGTAAAATCTATCTTTTTTAATTATAACATTTCTATATTTTAATGTAGATTCTCTTATATTTGGGTTACTAATCTCTTTTTTACTGGACTTTTTCTAGCTGCAGTTGAGTATCATCTTGTATCTGGAATTTTAACAGCCAACAGCACTTCTCTTTTTTCCTTCATAGCAGAACTCTTCAGGTGTGTTGTGTGTATTGCTGGTTACCTCTTTCTTACCTCTAGTTCATTCTTCAGCCACTCAGATCTGGTGTCAGTGCCACTATTCCAGTTGTGTCCAGATTGTCAAATACAACAGACACTTCTCTTACTTCTTACTGGCACTCACAGTAGAGTTCAACAAAATTGGTCTCCTTTTCTTTCTTTAAACACTCATATAGTGGCTTACCTACCACCAGGTATACCAGGTTTTCTTTCTCTTTTGCCAATAAAAATTGATATTCAATTTTAAGTTAAATATTGGAATTCAACAAGGTTCTCTCCTGGAATTTCTTTTCTTCTGTATTGCCTTGTTGTTCTAAGAGTAGAGTTCTAGGGGTACCACTGGAATAAGCACTTCCAGATACCCCCATAGGATAATGCATGATTTTTATTTGTACGGAATTATATCTCTTGTTTGGCAAAACCCAATGTCCCTTAAAACAGTTCTGGAAAAGGGATAAAGGGCAATTCAACAGAGTTCAAACTAGGCTCAATGTTCAGAGATTTCTTTTATGGTAAAGATGAGTCCAATATAGCATCAGGCTATTTGAAGTCTATCAGTCCATTGTGTGTATTCCATATGGCTGGGAGCCATGTAGGAAAACAAGAGAGTTTATTCCCTTCAACAGAGCTCTCAAGAGAGCAAGAGTGCCAAGATTGCAAAAGCACAAGCACCAAGAGAGAGTATTCTATATGTTCTGAAGATAACTATCTCAGATTTCTACCCTTGCAGGGGTCATGCCTATTCTGGCCATTGACTTGCTTGCCAGGTACAATTTACTGTCTAAGAATTTTCCCACATCACAAGGACCCTTCTGGGTATGCAACTAAATTGTGTTTGTCCGGTCCTATTCCCCACCCATCTGCAGAAAATAGACTTGGAGAGTGTTAAACTGTAGCTTTTTGACAAAGATGTATAATGGCACGCTTGTGTTATCTAGTCTTCCTATTCCTTTCCTGTAAATAATAACCAGGTTATTAATTGTATCAGGCTGATGCTTCAAGACTGTGCTTCACAAAGGACATGGATCAGTAGCCATTCATGACTGTCTTACTGGAGAACATTCAGTTCTATCTCTCATGCAAAGTTGTTAAAGGATGTCAGTTTTATTTTCAGCTCTACTGCTAAATAAATGATGTAATTTTAGGCAAGCCTCCTCAAATAGCACCTCTCATTTATCCATAATAGATATGTTGGGAAGGTCAATATGCCTATCACTGTTACTCTTTTGGAAATGAAAAATGCCTGCGACATGTAAGATATTAGCATCATTGTGATGAAATAATACAGGACAGGAAACCAGAAAATCCATCTTACAATCTGCCATCTTTTAATTAGGTCTGTGACCATGTATGTGTGAAATTAATAATTGGTTGCAAGGCCAACATAGCCTTCAATTTCAATTTTTATATCAGTTTCCTTTTTCTATGACCCATTAAACTAAAGTATTTAGTTATATATGAAATAGTCAATATGCCTGTTATTTTTTTTCTTTTTGCAATGACCTCTAATTCTAAGATAGAGAAAACTTTTCCACATATAATTTTGTTTCGCTACTCAATAAGTGTAATACTATATTTATATGAATATGGTTATCATTGTTACATTCCTTTAATGTTGTTGAAGACAAATTACACCCATTTATTGATGCTGCCTTTTTGTGCAATGAATTAGAACTTTATGAAAGAGACTGGACAATATAATTGATTTTACAACATATTCACAAATAATTATGCGTTTAGTACATAGTGTCATTTCAAATCATGTTCAATAGCATTTAAAATGCAAAATAAATGAAAATAAATTGGGGCTTAAGAACAACAAATAAAAGCTTACAAAGAAGATTGTGAAGCTTTATTTCATAAAATGATTATTGCTAGGAAGTTTTTTTTTTTTTTTCCTTGCTAGATTTTATTCAGGAAGCTTTGAATTGCGATAATATTTTAGAGCAGGTAACTGGAACCACCTAATGTTCTTTCTGAAATTATCACAAAAGAACTAAAACAACTCTGCTATCCCTAGGGGATTATTTTCTTTGTACTTAACATTCAGATTCAATAATTTATCATTCACCTGACTGGAGACCAATCCAGCATTACACTGAAAAGAAAAGAGACTTGTATTTTGCCAGAAACCACAAAGAACTAAAATGGTACCCAAATGGAATATAAATATCTTTTTGTTTATCTCAAAATTTCTAATTAGCAATGGTGGTTAATGTAAATAAGTAATACATATGACCTAATTTTAAAAACATCTTTGCACAAGTAAGACTGGGTAAAATTAAAAGGAAGTTGAAAATCAATAACTTATTCTGATTGTATGAATTTATTTTTCTTTTATATTTTCGAACTTGAGAATGTTAAATATGCAGATAAATGTGATTCCTATTTTGGGATCCATATGTGAAATCATCTTACTAATAATCATTAGGTGAAATTTAGTATAAGTTAGAGGGCATTTTCTAAATCCAGATATATATTTTATTATCTATTAAATACTATTTTGTGAAATGTAATATGTCATTGAAAAAGTATTTCCCACTCATAGGTTTAGGAAATGCTGATATTAAGGAAGTGATATATGTATGTTGCATAATTTACCCGTCTTTAATAACCTAATTTTCCTAATAAATCTCCACTATAGGTACATAGGTTACATATTTATTTTTCTCTTATTTAAAATTTTTAAACTCCCTAAAAGCTTTATAATAGTTCTTCGTTGTTTTTAATTTTTGTAGGCCAGTTTGTATGAAAGGACTAAGCATTTTATAAAGCTTTTATTCATAGGCTATTAAAACTGTCAGGAGACCTTATATGATCATATATGACTATTTGAATAAGTTTATATGAATCACCTCTTCTTAATTATACCTTGAGGAATTATATCTCAATTAACTTTTTAAGCTCAGCCTCTTTTTATTTTTTTAAATGTATCTTTATCATTTTATTATTGAAAGTATTGCAGATGTCTTCTCTTTCCCACATTGATCCTCGCCATTTGCGTCTTTTCCTCCCCCTCCCCAGGCTTAGGCACTATTATCTGTGCCCATGAATTATTTCTCTATGCACGTAAATCCTTCAGTTAATCTCTCCCTGCCCCCAATCTCCCTTCTCTCTGAGATTTGTCTTGGAATATATCCTAAGAATTCCAAAACACCAATCAGAAAGAATATATGCACCCCTCTGTTCATGGCAGTGCTATTTACAATAGCTAAGACTTGGAAACAGCCTGAGTGCCCATCAGTAGATGAGTGGATTACAATGATGTGGTACATATCCACAAGGAAATACTATGCAGCTATAAAAAATAAGGATCCCTTACCCTTTGAGACAGCGTGGAGGTACCTAGAGAGTATTATGCTAACTAAAACAAGCTAGTTAGAGAAAGACAAGTATCTCATGATCTCATGTGTATATGGAATCTATTGAACTAAATAAACTGGCAAACAACATACATCCAGAGACATGGAAGCATAGAACGGACTGATGAAACAGCCTTTATTTAAAGAAAATAAATAAATATTTCTGTCTTTTGGGATATTAGTGATTATCCAATTATATAATTCATGTAATATAAGTAGAGCAAAACTTAGCTCATATTAGTTATTGTTATCATGGAAACTTGAGTGTTTATTCCATTGGTAATGCCTCTGCCACACCAGTGCATTGCTATGTGTTTATAGGTTGAATTTTTATTTAATCCCATCTCTTGAATTATCTGCTTTTTCCAAGTACTTCCTTTTTTAAAAATATTTTTTTATTGATTTCAGAGAAGAAGGGAGAGGGAGAGAGAGATAGAAACATCAATGATGAGAGAGAATCATTGATTGGCTGCCTCCTGTATGCCCCCCCCCCCCCCCAACTTGGGATTGAGCCCGCAAGTGTCCTTGATCGGAATCGAACCTGAGACCTTTCAGCTCTGTCTACTGAGCCAAACTGGCTAGGGCTCCTAAAGTACTTTCTGATATTTTCCAATTTGCATTGCCTGCCCTCATCTTGGAAAATAAGTTATTGTCTTACTCAATCCAGTTCTCACCACTTTTCTCCAAATCTTCTCTTAGACTGGCTGTATCTTGATAGCAACTTCTACTACAAATTGATATACAGAGGTTATTTTGAATATTGTTCATACATAATCATAGTGTGGTGTGTGTGTGTGTGTTTGTATGTTTGTGCACACATACACATGTTTGTCTTTTCAAATAAGTAAATTTCTATATATAATAATAGCAGCCTCTTAAACTTCTTTTTTTTTTTAAATATATTTTATTGATTTTACACAGAGAGGAATTGAGAGGGATAGAGAGCTAGAAACGTCGATGAAAGAGAAACATCAACCAGCTGCCTCCTGCACAGCCCCCACTGGGGATATGCCCGCAACCAAGGTACATGCCCTTGACCGGAATCGAACCCGGGACCTCTCAGTCCGCAGGCCGACGCTCTATCCACTGAGCCAAACCGGTTTCGGCTTAAACTTCTTTTTGAATTGGAAAAATAATGAAAAGTGAAATCATTGAAATTAATCTATTTTCAAAGGTGGAAGGTAGGGTGTTCATAACTGACTTAGTAAGATGAAGGAAATCACAACCTGAAATGCAGAAGGTAAACGGGCTGACAATCTATGGAAACTGAGAGGCTGAGAATTTGGAGGCACTAGGATTGCAAAGTGGAAAGTCAAGATAAAGGAAAGAAAATAAGGAAGTTATTTAAAAGTCTATACTTGGGTCCTAGCTTGTTTGGCTCAGTGGATAGAGTATCAGCCTGCAAACTAAAGGGTCCAGAGTTCAATTTGGGTCAAGGACACATGCCTGGGTTACGTGCTTAATCCCCAGTAGGAGCATGCAAGAGGCAGCCTATCAATGATTCTCTCTCATCATTGCTATTTCTATCTCTCTTTCTCCCTTCCTCTCTGAAATCAATACAAACATAATTTTTAAAAAAGTCTATAGTTGGAATAGTCACTTTGAACTCTGCTTCCCTCGCATACACACATGCAAACAGTGCCATAAAACAAAAATGTTGAAGCTTGTTTTCACCCAAATGACATATTTCCATTCCTTCCTCAGTGTCACTTTCCCACCACACAGTTGATTCTTCATATATATATATATGTAATTTTAAAGACTTTGGGCAAGTACTAATTTTAAAAAATAAAAAGATTTTCCAAAACAGATACAATCTAAATCTCTATATTAAATGCTATATATATATATATATATATATATATATATATATATATATATGTGTGTGTGTGTGTGTGTGTGTGTGTGTGTGTGTTGGATATAATTTCTCCAAAAAAATAAAGAAAAACATAATAAATTTTAAATAAGTGTAAATAATTGGGAGATAAGGTTACTTAGATGTACCGTATATTTTAAAAATCATATCTAGTTGCGCACTGCTAGAGGTCATTCAGAATTGGATTTTAGGGGAGTTGTACTATATGGTATGGAGCATTTCACCCAATATAGAAAATGATATAAATAACTGCAAAACCTACTATGAGGTTCTCCTTAAACAACAATGACAAACACAACACTGATTGAAGAAATAAAGCTGTTCAACAAAATGTCTCAACATTCATTCAACCAATCTTATAAACGTAAAGGCCCTGTAAACAGATTTGCATGATCAATCATTGAGTAGTTCCTTATTGAATTTCTGTGATGTGTTTTCACACTGTTTATGTAGTACTTAGACTACTCACAAAGCATTGCAAATGTTTATCCAGCCTTTACGAAGCTCCCATGCTTGGACCACCATTAAGTCCAATGGATGGTGAGATGTTTCCCATGGAATCTGCCTTGCTGTCTTTTAGTCTATTGCGTGTTGCTCATTGTTCATTATCTTAAACATGTAGGAATATGTTCTAGTGTAGGTCAGTTTTTAAAGCCAGTTTCCCCATGAAAATCTAATCATCAATGAGTTATGTAACCTCATTGCGGTAGAGGAAAAGTTAAAATGTAGATGGAATTTTTACTTAAAAAAAAGGTAGATTGCTCTGTTTTAAAGATATCTGAGTGCGTGTGTGTGTGTGTGTGTGTGTGTGTGTGTGTGTGTATATATATATATATATATATATATATATATATATATATATATATATAAAATAAATGTGAAACCTTATGACCATATCATTTAAATTGAATTTTGTAGTTTGACTTTATTCAAACTAGTTTTTAAAGCATATTTGTATTTTCTAACTGCAATAAATTCCAGCTTATTTATATAGGATTGTACCTGTTAGATATTTTGGGTGTTATTGTTTTTAAATCCTTTCCTTCAACTATATTAACAGCATCCTGCCTGCAATATTTTGTTAATGAATATGGTAATAAAATCTCATAACAATAAAATTGATATGCGTAATGTAATCTTAATGATTTGAAGGATACCTTTTTTCTAAGTTACAGTAATTTAATTGCTGCTTGGATCAGCATTGATATAAAAAGGTAAATTTGCTTTATATAGAGGAAAATTGTATTTTAAATTCTCATAATCAAAGAGAAAACCAAACCAAACCCTTATTCATAGTTTCTCTTTCTGTTTTTATCTAGTAATCCTGTGCCATTTTCTTCTGTTTCTACCAGTTCATAATCTTATACACTACAAATTCTTCAGTCAATGATATATTCTTTCATAAATAGAATTTTTAACTACTGGAAGGAAGGAAGGAAGGAAGGAAGGAAGGAAGGAAGGAAGGAAGGAAGGAAGGAAGATGAGAAGGAAGGAAGTCTAGTCTTTAGAATGCATATGTCTGAGAGAAATGCCAGTGTATTACAAAGATAGCAAAACAAAACAAACTTTTATTTGTAGCTTAAAAAAAGATATAATTAATAGGATTAGAGATTTAGTGTTTCATTTTTATCTTTATGTCTATTTTACCATTCTAGCATAGTACTTTTTCATAGCAGACACTACATTTTTAAAAAATAATTACTAGTTTCTCCATTTTAGACATTATTCAAGGCTGAGATTCTTGGATATTTAGAACATTAAACTGGCTGTTAAAATCATCTATACTAATAAAAGGGTAATATTTTAATGAGACTGGTTAGACCAGATGTCTTCTGGACATCATTTGGATGTTCTTCCTGACAAATCCTAGGGCATGGCTGGTCTGCAAATCACCTGCAGCCCCTTGCCCAGGCCAGCCCCATCCCCTAGCAGGGACCCCCCATGCTGATGGGGGTGTGGATGGCCTGCAAACTGGCCAAGACCCCTCGCCCAGGCCGGCCCCTCACCCAGCAGGCACCCCCAACTCCGATCTGAGGACCCATTCAGGGCAGGCTAGCCGGCCCTCACCCATGCACCGGGCCTCTATCCTATATAATAATATAATAAAAGGGTAATATGCAAATTGACCCTAACAGCAAAACCACCAGAATGACTGTTGGACCAGTCACTGTGAGGTGCATTCACCACCTCCTGGTCCTATCCCTGGCCATCAGGCTTCAATTGCCTGATGGTGAACGGGAACTGGGGGTGGGTGGAAGCCCGGTGTGGGGCCAGTTGTGGGCAGCTGGGGAAGATGGCTTTGATTTCAGGCCAGGCCTAGGGACCATAACCTCACACAAATTTCGTGTGCCGGAACTCTACTTATCAATAATCTTATTGTGGTAATCATTTAAAATTTTTGTATTTATCAAAAGATATATTATATGTCTTCAAATTACATAATAATATATGCTGTTTACTAGGTATATCTCAATAAAGCTGAGAATGACAAGAAATTTTAAAATGTACTGCTAAAGTTATTTTTTTGTGTTGAATATGATTATTGAAATTGCTTTATATTTAAGTGAGGCCAATTTCACGTATGTATCCTTTTCAAATGTTACATCTTCAATATTCGTCACATTTCTTTTAATATTTTTCTTGCTTTCAGTTAAATAAAAGAATACCCATCAAATAGGTTTAAACAATTAACAAAATACATTGACGACATTATTGTAATAATCCAGAATTTGGATAGATTTCTGAGATTGCTTGGTTAGGGCTCTGACTCTAATTTTCGGTGGTTTATTGGTTATCCCTTTCCGTGGAATTCACATTGACTTCAGGCTGCCCTCTTAAGTTTAGAATATGTCAGTGTTGGTTTCAGGAGTATTATCTGCACACCAAATCTCCAAGCACAAAGTTAAGAAAGACTACCTCTATTCCCAACTTCCCAGCAAAAGCTCAAAATACACACTAATTGGACTGACTGAGATCATGCCCGCTGTGGACCATTCCTGTGTCAGAACTGCATGTACTGAGTAGCCGAATATCATGTATCATTTCATCCTAGAAGTAGATGTGGTACTGCCTCTCCCAGCTCACATGGAGACTAAACCGAAATCAGTGTTCTGCAGAAGAGTCAAATAGAAAGTGACATTGTAGACACAAAAAAGTGTAGACAACGTGCTCACAACTTGTTTCTCCTCATGTTTTGGATATTTTCATACTTTATATCCTTTAATATTTTTAATGCTTCAACATATTGAATTTATATATATAATAACTTCCAAATCACAAATAAATGAGAGAAACACAATAATAAAAATATTTCAAAATAATGAAAAATAGGAATTATGTTATGGGTAACATAGAGATAGCAATATCATCAAGACTACTTTATTCTCACATAGATTCTGAAAACTGAAAAGTGATCTCTTTGCAAAAACAAATTAACAAAGAAACACTATCATGATTAGTTCAACCCCACCTCCCCCCCCACACACAATGTTTTTAATTTATTTGCAGATAACTTTTGTTAAGTGACAGGCATATATTTTATTTTAAAAATTACTTATTTATTTTTTTAATGATTAAGGTATTACATTTGTCTCCTCCCCTCCCCCCCGCCCGGTGTCTGTCCATTGGTTAGGCTTATATGCATGCATACAAGTCCTTTGGTTAATCTTTCCTCTTTACCCCCACCCTCCCCTACCTTCCCTCTGAGGTTTGATGGTCTTACCGATGCTTATCTGTCTCTGGATCTCTTTTTGTTCATCAGTTTGTGTTGTTCCTTCTAGTCCATAAATGAGTGAAATAATGTGATATTTATCTTTTTTCTAACTGGCTTATTTTGCTCAGTATAATTTTTAATTTTTTTCCAGGTCCATCCATGCTGTTGCAAATGGTAAGAACTCTTTTTTTTTTTTTTTTTTTTTTTTTTTAACCACAGCATAGTATTCCATAGTGTAGATGTACCACAGTTTTTTAATCCACTCATCTGCTAATGGGCAGTTATGCTATTTCCAAATTATAGATATTGTAAATTGTGCTTGTATGAACATATGGGTGCATTTATCCTTTCTGATTGGTGTTTCTGATTTCTTGGGATATATTCCCAGAAGTAGGATTTTTGGGTCAACTGGGAGTTCCATTTTTATTTTTTGAGGAAACTCCATACCATTCTCCCCAGTGGCTGCACCAGTCTGCATTCCCACTAGCAGTGCACAAGGTTTGCTTTTTCTCCACATCCTCACCAGCACTTGTTATTTGTTGAGTTGTTGATGATATCCATTCTGACTGTGTGAGATGGTACCTCATTATCGTTTTGATTTGCATCTCTCAGAAGACTAGTGACTTTGAGCATGTTTTCCTATGCCTCTGGGGCTTCTGTATGTCAACTTTCAAAATGTCATGACTAGTTCTTATCAAACACATTCTTCATTTCTGGGAAAATTGTACATATTTTTTAGAATATTCACATTAGTTGCTATTACATGCATGAATATATGTGTGTACATTGAATTTAACATACATATATATGTGAAAGGTGTCAAATATTTTAGGGAAATTATAAATTGTTGCTTTGTAGTTCTAAGGATGATTAGTTTTACTATTTCAATTTAGCATATATGGATATACACATGTTTATACATATATGTATGAGAAAAATACATGATATATCATAAAGGCATGTCAAAGTATTTCAAGATGCTATACATTTGTGGTTATAATCAAAATTCTGGAGTTCACTTGCTGGAGATAGAAACCCAGTTTCATCAGTTCTTATCCATGTGACGTTGTCTAAGTTGTTTGACTTCAGTTTGTTTACCTATATAATAAACATATGCATAGCACCTGTCTCACATAGTTGTTATGAAGAGCAATTAAGGTAACTACTATTTTTACTTAAATATTATTTTGTGTAAGTTAATTGCTTAATAAACCTAGCCAATTTTATATATTGATATATTAATATGTTTATTAATTTATAACCTCAAAAATTATATAGAAAAATTGACTTTCTCACTAAACAGTTCACATCCAGATTTGTTTTGAATTTTTAGGGTTTATTTATTATTATTTTTAAATTTGTTTTACATAGAAAGGATGTATGAGAGAGAGATAAGAACATGGATTAGCTGCCTCCTGCACACCTGCTACTAGGGATCAAGTCCAGCCATGTGCCCTGACCCAGTATCAAACTGGAGACCTCTTGGTTCATATGATGATGCTCAACCAACTGAGCCACATTGGACAAGGCTGATTTTTCAGGGTTTAATGTAGAGAAATACTACACTAGATGTAGATAACATTCTTCCTCTCATATTTTTCCTCTGGAATTCTATTTTCCAATACATATTTCAAGTCACTTTTCTCAATATTGGGTGCCTGGACAGTTTTTGGCAGTATTTCGCTCTCGTGTGGTACCTTGATAACTCAAGCCTTGCCTTGTTAACTAACTTTGGCAGAAAGCAACGTCGCACGTCCCTGGAGTCCAGGAGTGCAAAACCTCTTCCCCAGCCTCTACGTTCATGCCTTCTGTCAATTAGAGCTGGGCACAAGCCTTTTTCCAAGGCCCCACGCCTTACAAGAGAGCATAGAGGCATTGCATGTGAGCATAAGACAAAAAGACATTCTTCCAAATCTCTTCTTCCCACTTGTCAAACTACTGAGGAAAGAAATCCCCCAAGAATTTAAAACATAGATTGAATTTGCCTTATTTATTTTAAGTCAGATGCTTCTATGGCTCAACACCATCTAGAGTCAATCTTTAATTAATATTTAAATGCGGCATTTTCTGTTTTTAGACTTGAGAGATGGTGAGAATGTGTTCATGTTATTATTTTTAAAATGTAAATATATCATTATGTGCGAGATATCTATTACAGATAAATATATGCACACACACACACACACACACACACGAACATGTGTACATCAAGATTCCATTCCCACTTGCTGACAGTCCTTATCTTCTTTCGATTTTGTAAAAAGTCATTAAAAAGTCAACTAAAAGCATGGGATTAATTATACAAGTCTAATATTACACATCAGCTGATTAGCTGAAACATATACAGTTGCCTGTTTTATGGGTCAACATATAGGCTAATATATGCAATTTTATGTGGTTCAGCCTAATATTGAGGAACCGTATTGGTAAAAACCTCTTTGTAACAGCATCCAAAAGCTATACTTTGTGGAATACTTTGGAGTACCTATGAATTTTATTCCCTTATTTATTCAGGGCATAGGGAGAGTTTAGAGAGGCATAGAGATGTATAGAGAGGAGACACAACTTTTCATAATTTATAACGAAACAGGTCTTTCAAAGGGGTTTGATCTAACCAAAATAAATAATATTAGTATCTTCCTATTTGGAATCAATTCAGATGATAAATATCAGCCCATATTAACAGCATCCTCCTACCTTACAGTCTAAGAATCACATTAATATAAACTGCAGATGTTATCATAGAATTTAGTGAGATTAACAGTAAATTCATACTTTGACAGAAGTGGGTCCATGGGTAAGACTGAATTTATCATGAGTGACCCCTGGTTGCTGTGAAGACTGAAACACAGTTATTCTAAGAACAATGGATTTGTTTTCAAGAAAAGTGCTTTGCTAAATTCTGTTCCCCCTGGTCTTATTTATTATAAAATCACGAGACACTATGAACAGTGCTTATTTTTTAATAACTACTTAATAACAGGATCTTTTCAAAATTTCTTTTTTTGTGACAGGTTTTTCACATTATAATTCAATCTTCATATTATTTCAACCTTGACATAGAACTGATTCATTATTGTTCAGAAATAACAAGATCAATTTAATAACTTCCCAATTATACTTTTATTCATGTCTGATTATTCTAAGGTGGTAACTTCCTAAAGTAGCAATTGTGATAATAATAGCCCCCAAATTTACTAGTTTTAGTACATATTTTTTTAAAAGAAAAAAAGAGTTGCAGAAGCTACCAGGAGCTTATTTCTTTCTTTCTTTCTTTCTTTCTTTCTTTCTTTCTTTCTTTCTTTCTTTCTTTCTTTCTTTCTTTCTTTCAAATATATTTTATTGATATTTTACAGAGAGGAAGAGAGAGAGATAGAGAGCTAGAAATGTCGATGAGAGAGAAACATCGACCAGCTGCCTCTTGCACACCCCCCACCGGGGATGTGCCCGCAACCAAGGTACATGCCCTTGACCGGAATTGAACCTGGGACCTTTCAGTCTGCAGACCACCGACACTCTACCACTGAGCCAAACCGGATTCGGCAAGGTTTAGCACATATTTAAATTGGCTCTTGATTGGTAGGATTTGTTTAATGCATGCCTAGTCAGCATAGTTTAACCTAGAGCTTGATTGTTCAAAATATGAGTTGCAAATTCCAATTGTCTATTGTGATACTAGGGGCTCAGAGCATGAATGAATTCTTACACTTTGAAATGAACTGTGGGCTTGCAAGGCCGAGGTAGGCACAGGAGCAGGTCTCAGCCCATCCTCTGCTCCCTTGCCTCACCCCTCCTGCCACCATCCTCCTCCCCTAGGTCCTCTGTCTGCTGGTATCCCCACTCCCACTGCCACTGCTCATACCTACTGAAAATGTCCACTGATTGGGGCTGGCACCAGCAATCAGTATGAGCAATGGCAGCTGCTGCCCAGATTGCCCCTCAGGAGCAGGGGGAGGTGGAGAAGCTCTCAGGGGCAATCAGGGCTGTCATCCATTGATGACACCAAGGATTGGCACTGGTGTTGGAAACCTGCTGCATGTGTAAGTGGGCTAAGCACTGGGTGCTAACAGAGGCTCCAGCACTGGCAGTGGGTGCGAGTGGGGCTGGTGCTGAAAGCAGGTGTGAGTGTTGGGTGGGACTGTGGCATATGGGAGCAAAGAATTTTCAGTAACCACCAGAGGCTTGTCCTGATGGAAATGACTGGCACCCTGCCTTGGTTTGGTGCCCCCACTCACCTGCTCCACCATCCCACTGCAGCCAGTGCCCACCATGTCCCATGCACTCATTGTAGTTGCCAGCGCACATCATAGCAACTGGTTTTAATGTTGTTCTGCAGTTCAGTCTATTTGCATATAATCTAACATACACAAGCATATATATATATATATATATGCTTGTGTATGTTAGATTATTGTCAATGTCATGCTAAAATTTTTAGAGAGAAAATAAATAGCAAAATTTACTTATCATATTTATTCTCTCCACACTGCTTAGATTATATATATATATATATATATATATATATATATATATATATATAACCCCTTTAATGTACGAACAATAATTTTGAACATATGAGTACAGTATTGCTCAAGATTGTTATGGTTTATTGGCTCTTCATTGAAATATCTCTCAGCTTAATTTTATTTAAGGGGGAGAGCAGTATTGAGGCAGAAAGAATAAAAAGGTCTAGGCAAAAGAAATAGATATATAAACAAATGAAACAATTGCAGAAATTGGTGGCTAATCACAATATTATTGTTTATGATTCTGGGGGAAATGAATAATTGATTGACACAAAAACATTTCTTATAGTTAGTATAGGTTTCAAAAGAGAGTCTTGTAATGGTTTTATATTATTATCAATTATCTTCATATTCTGGGTTGTTATAAAATAAGCCTTATTATTTTGAAACATTAGCCAGTATTGGTTTGACAGGTGCTGACTATTATTAATGTCATAGCTGTTTTCAGGATATAAAAATAGTACATTTCTAGTGGTAACTTGCAAATAACTCTTTAAAGATGTTACAAGATAAAGACTTTATTTATCAGAATTTACCAGGGAATGGTATTGTGTATGATAAGTGAGGATAGAGATGTATATTCATTATTGTGTAGGTAAATAATATGACAGGAATAATAGGATTTTAACTGGTGAGTAATATGCCCATAAAGGGTATCCTATATAATAAAGAGGTAATATGCAAATTGACCATCACTCCAACACACAGGGTGGCCACCTACATGTAAATACAAGATGGCTAGCAGGGGAGAACAATTGGGAGGGACTAGACTGGCAGAGGACAGCAGCTGGAGGGGGCAGATCAGCAGGGGAGGGTAGTTTGGGGTGTCCTGGCCAACAGGCGAGAACAGTTAGGGGCAATAGGGTGGCAGGAAAGCAGTTAGGCATCGATCAGGCTGGCAGGGGCGTGGTTAGGGAATGATTAGGCTGGCAGGCAGAAGCAGTTAGGGGCAATCAGGTAGGCAGGCAGGAAAGCAGTTGGGAGCCAGCAGTCCTGGATTGTGAGAGGGATGTCCCAGATTGGAGAGGGTATAGGCTGTGCTGAGGGACACGCCCCCCATGCATGAATTTCATGCACCAGGCCTCTAGTACATTGACAGGTAAGGAATTGGATATTTTCTCTCCTGTTATAGGAGAGAAGCTTTGAAAGGGGAAATATATCTAAATAGGGTATTTATAAATCAATATTTATTTGTTTATTTTTTAAAAAATATTAATGGATAGAAACATGTTTCTAGATGGCCCAACTGGATTTGGGTTTTATTAATACATAAATAAGTGGAACAATAAATTTATCTCTCTCTCTCTCTCTCTCTCTCTCTCTCTCTCTCTCTCTCTCCCCCCTCTCTCTCCTCTCTCTCTCTCTCTCTCTCTCTCTCTCTCTCTCTCTCTCCTCTCTCTCTCTCTCTCTCTCTCTCTCTCTCTCCTCTCTCTCCTCTCTCCTCTCTCTCTCTCTCTCTCTCTCTCTCTCTCTCTCTCTCTCTCTTTCTCTCTCCCCTTCCCTCCCCTCCCCTCCCCTCCCCTCCCCTCTCCTTCCCTCCCCTCCCCTCCCCTTCCCTTCCCTTCCCTCCCCTCCCCTCCCCTCCCCTCCCCTCCCCTCCCCTTCCCTCCCCTCCCCTCTCCTTCCCTCCCCTTCCCTCCCCTTCCCTCCCCTTCCCTTTCCTTCCCTCCCCTTCCCTTCCCTTCCCTCTTTCTCTCTAAAAACCAATTTAAAAAAAGAACTACATGTTTCATTTCATATTTGAAGTGAGCTCAATTCAATTTGTTTCTATAAGCAATTGAGTAGATTTTCATTTTTTTAATATACCGTGTCCTTAGTCTGAAAACTACAAGTTTAAGTTCATATGGCAAGCCACAGTAGAATTTAAATGCACATACATTATAGAAATTACTAGAATAATGCTATTAAAAATAATTTCAAATATAGAGTTTATTAATGTATATATTATATCAAAATCATAGTTAAAAATGAGTGGAAGGTGGATAATTAATTATTCATATATTTAGAGCAAAATAGGTAGCCTAATTGTATTACTAAATACCGAATACAGCAGGAAAATAGAGAGAATAAATATGATTTTGTTTGTTTGCTTAGCGGAAATGATTTGATTTTAACTCAATAGCATGAGGTATGGGATAGAATAAGAAATGTTCTGCTTCTGCCTGTTATTTTTTTTTTTTTTAACAAGCATAGCTTCTTTATCTTCATTAGCTGAATTGAAAGTACATCAAGTAAAATTAGATGTAGATATATGCAAATGTTATACTTGGAGCATGCTAATTGGTTTTTGAGCACATAAATGTCCCTTTTGAAATGGATTGCCTGTTGGTGTTAAGGTTTTAAATCCATAATGGATGGCCACCACATCATTGCCCATTTAGAGGCTAAAGAGGTCAATTACAGATTCCACAAACATTAAATATAGTACAAAAATGTTGTCACTATTATTGAAGATGCATTTATCTACACTTCATCCCTTGAACTCTGTAATTCTGCAATTTTATCTATCATTAACCAAAACTCATCTTATGCAGTTAGCACATTATAAATCTCTCTCTTTTAAAATCTGTGTGAAAAATGTACCTCTTTTTGAGTCCTTATCTGTCCTTGAAGCCATAGAAATAAGTCTAGTTTCTTTCCCAAGAGGCTGTTCAAACCTTGAAGTCACTTTTGAACGACAATAATTTCCATTGCAGGTATGGATTCCTCATGTAATGTTATCATGATAAAAAATAATTTCTGAATGTTCTTTTAACATTTAAAATGTTGTATTTTGCTAAGAGCCAAATTGCCCTGTTGAGTATTAACTTTGTGACTTTGAACTGTTACTTAATCTCTCTGTGCCTATTTTCCCATCTGTAAAATGGGGGTGATAATAAGACCTCATAAAGTCAGCGTGGAGATTAATTTTACTGTAGCACTCATGCAGTTGTCAGGTATTACTGTTACTGTTATCATTAGTTTTATTATTAAAAATTATCTTTACCCTCATTCTAAATACTCATTTAGAATACAAGGCTTGTATCTGTTATGATACTTAGCCAACTCAGTGACTATTATTAAAATCCCAACTCTCACTTCATAAGCACAATTGCTAGTTTGCAATTACTTTATGGGCTTATTATTCTTAAATTCAGTGTGGGACCTTATATTGCCTTTTACTTATATATATTTTTTTATTACTTTCAGCCTACTGCTTCACACTAGCAAATTTGGTTAAATCACTTTATTTTATCAATGCATTTAGGTTTCTTTTAAAAGTATATGTTATATATATATATATATATATATATATATATATAATTTATATGTGTCCAAATATTAATTCATGTCATAAATAATAAAAGTTGAGAAGAATTAGAGTAGGGAGATATAAATGCTTTAAGAAGCTTATTTAAAGTTTGAAATTGTACATAATATAGATACTTCTAGTTATTGTCCTGAAAATTGTTTATCTAAATGTCCTTTCTTTAGCCAACATGTGCCTATATAGTTATGTTTCTGTGAGGGTTTATTAGATGCATGTATATAAATATCTTACTATGAATATTATATACATAAGGACTCATTGTCTTCACATTACATTATTACCTCCTAATCCTATTTAAGAAAAACTTAAGTTCAACCTGTAGTGATTTATGCCTAATACACTTGTGTAAAATCTTAGTGTATATTTTTCGAGAGAGTTACTTGTCCCTTAAACAAGCAGTTCTAAAACCAATATTGGGTTTGACTTTAAGACTGGATCTGATATTTGGGTTTATTTCTTTGAAAGTAAATAATATTTACCATTTTATCAGCCTTCTAGTTCTAATTCCTCAAATGTCAATACTAGTGATTTAGCAAAATCTGGATAATTATCAGAATTTTGAAAAGGTAATGACTGGGCTAAGGGACTACTTAGAGTAACCTGGTATTTTCATATACTTTAGGAGTTTTGTGGTGCAGTTAGAGGTGGAAAAAATAGTTTGGGGGTGCAGAATTATCTTGTATATCTCACTTCAACTTAAGGATGATGTCATTGTAGAGAACTTGGATTCTAAATCCTACAACTGACTAAGTAATCAATTTTAATAATTCAGATATCCTCAGTGTGATGATTTTCAAGATATACAAATACCAAGTAATTCAGGATAGAGCTTTGTTTGTTTCCTACAAGTGTTCCTTTAATCTTCTCTATGCAGTGTTTTCCAGCCATACTCAACTTTCAGTTCACCATAGCTCACTTGAAAAACATGGCCACACTCTTTCTTGCCCCTTGTTTTTTTTAAAAAAAAATTCTTTCCCTCCCACTTTTTCTCCCTCTTCTCCTTCATGTACTTTGCTAACTGCTAGTTGTCTTCAATATTTATCTCTT